>NC_041388.1:134875585-134879161 GCF_002162155.2 Triticum dicoccoides | reverse complement strand
CCGCCTCGCCAAGCTCGCCGCCCTGCCGCCAAGCCCGTCGCCGGCGGGCCCTGCTCCGGCCGCCGCCGACCCCGTCGTCCGGCAGCCCTCGCCGGCGCTGACTCCCTCCTCGCCGGAGCCCTGCTTCCTCGCCGTAGAGCTTCGGTGAACAGTGCCGGCCGCGCCTCGGTTTCCGTGCGAAACCCTAGATCTAATCCGAGAGGTTGATTTTTTTTTGCTAAGTCCGAGGAATTTTCACTTCATATGCTCCTGTTCGTGGCCCCGTAACTTTGCATCCGTAGCTCCGATTTGGTCTTATAGTATATCAAAATGTTCGCCCCGACGAGTACATCATTTATTTCCATTGCATCATTTTCATTTGAGGTCATCTTGATGCCGAAAAGGCTGTTATAAGGAGGCTTCGTGAGTTAATTGTCAGATCTGCTAGTTCATCTTAGACTTTTGTCATTTTTGCCATGATTATTGTGTGCATGCTATGCCTGTGAGTCCTGCATATGTTTTGTTAAGGATTTTGTCTTCTTTCCAGAGGTGCAACCCATGCATTTTTAGGATGTGTCTGGTGACTTGTGCAAGCTTGCAAAGTGAGGCACCCGGGAAATCTGTTTTCAGAGACTTAGTTGTTTTCACTAAGTCTTTGATTATTTACTTCATGATGCTATATGTTCAGCTTGTTTCCTAGTGATCCGTGCCTCTTTTGAGGATGATCAGTAAAGGAGTTTTGTTAATCATGTTATGATCTATCCATCCATGTCTTTGTTTTCAATTTTGGAGCACCTTAGCTTGAGTCAATCGAGCTCTACTTTTGCTTCGTGGTGAATCTGGGCAGATCATCAACTCGTTTGTGATTTTGCCGGCGTTGTTGTAGTTGATCCGTGCATGCTATGTCATTGTTCTTGCTATGTCTAGCTAGAATTTTGTGCCTTCTTAATGGATGTATGCTTGCCTTGCCATGACTTGCACCGTGGTGAGTGCATCGAGCTCGTTTACATGCCTTCGTGAGTTATATTTCAGCATGTCTCAGTTTTCACTAAGTCTGAAAACTAATTATGTTTTTGCTATGTTCGTGTGCTCGTTAGTATATTTTGTGATCCCTTTTGGCCCCAGGTCACTTTGGGTCTTTTGTTAAGCTTGTTGAGTAGCTCCATGCCATGTTCTTATTTATCATAATCAGGTCATGTATCATGTTGTTTTGCTGCTCCGAAGAGGGCTTCGTGATCTAAAATTTCAGACAAGTGTTAATTTCACCAAGTCTGGAATCTGTTTTGCATTTGCGTTTTTGCCATGCTTGTTTGAACCTCATAATGGATGAATTGGCCGTGGCTCAGTGCTAGTCTTTTGTTAGGCATATTGTGTGCATCCCTGCCATGTATTTTGTTGTCATGTTTGGTGGCTGTAGCATGTTCATTGCATTGCATTTAGATGCCTACTTGCTGTAAATCGCAGACCGGTGTCATTCTTAAAACGCTTGCCATTTCCAATTCGTAACTCCGATTCCGATGATCTTTATATTGTTTTCAAGCGATTTCATCTCATCTTCCTAGTGGCACCCTTGGAATTCCAAGTTGAGGCCAGGTTCATGCATTTCCTGTCATATCTTGCATTTTGCATCCCGCATCGCATCCCGCATAGCATATCTTCATTTCATCATATTGCTTGGTCGTGCACATGGTTGATTGTATCCTTGTTGCTTGTTTGTCTTGTTTGGGTAGAGCCGGGAGACGAGTTCGCTACCGAGGAGCCCGTTGAGTTTGCTTGTGAGGATCTAGTCAACTCTGACAACTGTGCAGGCAAGATGATCATACCCTCGAAATCACTACTATCTTTTCTATGCTAGTTTGCTCGCTCTTGCTATGCCAATGCTACGATGCCTACCATTTGCTTGTCAGCCTCCCAATTGCCATGTCAAACCTTTAACCCACCTTGTCCTAGCAAACCGTTGATTGGCTATGTTACCGCTTTGCTCAGCCCCTCTTATAGCGTTGCTAGTTGCAGGTGAAGATTGGAGGCCGTTCCTTGTTGGAACATCATTTATTTACTTGTTGGGATACCATTATATTGCCATGTTATCTTAATGCATCTATATACTTGGTGAAGGGTGGAAGGCTCGGCCTCTCGCCTAGTGTTTTGTTCCACTCTTGCCGCCCTAGTTTCCATCATATCAGTGTTATGTTCCCGGATTTTGCGTTCCTTACGCGGTTGGGTTATAATGGGAACCCCTTGATATTTCGCCTTGATTAAAGCTTGTCTAGCAATGCCCAACATTGGTTTTACCATTCGCCACCTAGCCTTTTCTTTCCCTTGGGTTCTGTAGACTCAAGGGTCATCTTATTTTACCCCCCCCCCCTGGGCCAGTGCTCCTCTGAGTGTTGGTCCGACCGAGTAGACTGCGGGGCCACCTCAGGGCAACTTGAGGGTTGGTTTTACTCGTAGGATGTCTCATCTGAGTGTGCCCTGAGAAAGAGATATGTGCAGCTCCTATTGGGATTTGTCGGCACATTCGGGCGGTGTTGCTGGTCTTGTTTTAACCTGTCGAAGTGTCTTGAGTTACCGAGATACCGAGTCTGATCGAAACGTCTTGGGAGGAGGTCTATTCCTTCGTTGACCGTGAGAGCTTGTCATGGGCTAAGTTGGGACTCCCCTGCAGGGATTAAACTTTCGAAAGCCGTGCCCGCGGTTATGGGCAGATGGGAATTTGTTAATGTCCGGTTGTACATAACTTGAACCCTAACTAATTAAAATGAATCAACTGAGTGTGTTACCGTGATGGCCTCTTCTCGGTGGAGTCCGGGAAGTGGACACGGTGTTGGAGTAATGTTTGCGCAGGTTGCCCTCTAGCTTCTCGCTCGTGCTTTGCCTCCTCTTCTTGCTCTCTTTTGCGAATAAGATAGCCACCATACTTGCTAGCCGCTTGCTGCAGCTCCACATATATGTTTACCTTACCCTTCCTATAAGCTTAAATAGTCTTGATCGCGAGGGTGCAAGATTGCTGAGTCCCCGTGGCTCACAGATACTATAACTCCAGATGCAGGTCCAGGTGATTCCGCTCCAGGTGACGAGTACGAGCTCAAGTGGGAGTTCGACGAGGACTCTCAGTGTTACTACGTTTCCTTTCCCGATGATCAGTAGTGGTGCCTAGTTGGGGTTTGATTCGGGGCCTTGTCGCATGTTGGGTTTTGCTTCTATTTTGGTGCCGTAGTCGGGCCATGAGTGTTTGTATGATGGATGTTATTTATGTACTTTGATGTGACGTGGCAAGTGTAAGCCAACTATGTATCTTCCCCTTTTATTATATATTACATGGGATGTTGTAATGATTGCCTGACTTGCGACATTGCTTTCAATGCGGTTATGTCTCTAAGTCGTGCCTCGACACGTGGGAGCTATAGACGCATCGAGGGCGTTACAGGCGGCGAGCAAGAGCAAGGGCTTGAGGAGGAAGATGGATGAGACGGCGGTTCCAAGATTGGAGAAGGCACAAGGGGTAAATGAGCAGCGCGCAAGCGGTTACTCTTCCTTACGGGGAAGGCGCGAGCCGCCTCTTTACCATGATGTGACGCATGTGTGCGGAAACCGTCC
>NC_041388.1:134857901-134875254 GCF_002162155.2 Triticum dicoccoides | reverse complement strand
TTGCGTGTTAAACGCGGGTCATGGGGAAGCGCAGCAGACGGAGAAGTTACTGTGGTAAAAATCCGCCCCACCTTCCCGCACACCGTTCTGGGCCTAGCCCAACAACACGTCACGCTTATGTGTGGCCCAAGCCCGGTGGCTCCTGTCAGTGTACAAAAGTAGGGGCTCTCCTTTTGTACCCCTTTACTTGTGCACGGGTAGTCAGAGCCGCGCCCACGGCCACACTAAGCAGGGCATAGGAGGGAAGCCGGAGCACAAGATGACCAAAGCAACGCCAAGACCATAGGCGCAAAGAGAGCAAGAGGGCGAGGTGGACTCCCCCGGCAAGACCCTTGCTAGAGTGGCTTCCGCAGCCTCGGCAAGATCCTTGCTGGGGCAACATGCCTGACGCCAGTGGAGCGCGCCACCCTTGTGCCCAAGGGGTTCTGTAGGATCGAAAGTATGTCTAGAGGGGGGTGATTAGACTGCTTGACCAAATAAAACTTATCCTTTTCCCAATTTTAGCTTGGCAGATTTTAGCAACTTTGGACAAGTCAAGCAATCTTAACACAATTCAACCAAGCATGCAAAGAGTATATGAGCAGCGGAAAGTAAAGCATGCAACTTGCAAGAATGTAAAGGGAAGGGTTTGGAGGATTCAAACGCAATAGGAGACACGGATGTTTTTGTCGTGGTTCTGATAGGTGCTGCTATCGTACATCCACGTTGATGGGGACTTCAACCCACGAAGGGTAACGGTTGCGCGAGTCCACGGAGGGCTCCACCCACGAAGGGTCCACGAAGAAGCAACCTTGTCTATCCCACCATGGCCTTCGCCCATGAAGGACTTGCCTCACTAGCGGTAGATCTTCACGAAGTAGGCGATCTCCTTGCCCTTACAAACTCCTTGGTTCAACTCCACAATCTTGTCGGAGGCTCCCAAGTGACACCTAGCCAATCTAGGAGACACCACTCTCCAAGAAGTAACAAATGGTGTGTAGATGATGAACTTCTTGCTCTTGTGCTTCAAATGATAGTCTCCCCTACACTCAACTCTCTCTCACAAGATATGGATTTGGTGGAAAGAAGATTTGAGTGGAAAGCAACTTGGGGAAGGCTAGAGATCAAGATTCATATGGTAGGAATGGAATATCTTGGCCTCAACACAAGTTTAGGTGGTTCTCTCTCAGAAAAGGTAAGTTGGAAGTGTAGGTTTGTTCTGATGGCTCTCTCCACGAATGAAGAGGATGCAGAGGGGTATATATAGCCTCCACACAAAATCTAACCGATACACACAACTTGCCAATCTCGGTGGGACCGAATTGGTAAACTCGGTCGGACCGATTCAGCAAATCTAGTGACCGTTAGTATTTTCGGTGGGACCGACATGCAACTCGGTAGGACCGATATGGTTAGGGTTAGGGCATAACGTAATCTTGGTGAGACCGATTACACAAACTCGGTGAGACCAAATTTGGTAATAAGCTAACTAGAGAGTTGGTCAGGTAAACTCGATGGGGCCAATTCGCTCATTTCGATGAGACTGAAATGTTACGAAAGGGAAACAGAGAGTTTACATTGCAATCTTAGTGGGACCGATCGCTCATCTCGGTGGGACCAAAACATTACGAAGGGAAACATAGAGATTATAATCCCATCTTGGTGAGACCGAGATCCCTATCGGTGAGACCGATTTGCCTAGGGTTTGTGGCAGTGGCTATGACATCTGAACTCGGTGGCGCCGGATAGAAAGAATCGGTGGGGCCGAGTTTGACTTTTGGTTTAGGTCATATGTGGATGTGAGAAAGTAGTTAAGGGCTTTGGAGCATATCACTAAGCATTTTGAGCAAGAGCCTCATTAAGCAACACCTCATCCCTTCTTGATAGTATTGGCTTTTCCTATAGACTCAATGTGATCTTGGATCACTAAAATAGAAAACGTAGAGTCTTGAGCTTTGAGCTTGAGCCAATCATTTTGTCCTTAGCATTTTGAGGGGTCCACTTTTCTCATCCATGCCATGCTAATCATTGAGCTTTCCTGAAATATTAATCTTGAAATAGCATTAGCTCAATGAGCTATATGTTGTTAGGAATTACCAAAACCACCTAGGGATAGTTGCACTTTCAATCTCCCCCTTTTTGGTAATTGATGACAACATATAGATCAAAGCTTCGACAAATGATAATAAGAGTGAAAAACATTGTCGCTTTGAGAAGTATGTGAAAAGCAAGAGCTCCCCCTAAATGTGTGCATAGTTTAAGATTTGCTTTGGACAGCAAATGCACAATGAGTTAGGATCATGGGTTACTCTTCCATGTCACATACATCTTGGTGGAGCACTCAAAATGATAATAATTAAATACATGAACTCATCACCAAGCAAAGTGAATGATCATATGGGGATATAAAAGGATAATGTCATCCAACAATCATTAAGGTAGCATATGATCAAACACATGATCATCCAAATATCACACAAAAGCATAAAGTATCTCAAACAAGCAAATAACAAAGTTCAACCACCAAACAAAAAATAAGAGAGAACAAAGAGCAACACACTCTCTCCAAGCCTATGATCTATACATTTTCTCCCCCTTTGGCAACAAGTTACCAAAAAGTTCTTAAAAATGCATAGTGCTAGATCGACTCTCAGGCTTGGCCTTTAGGTGGTGGTGTAGATAAAACTCTAAGGACGAAGGCATCAGTTGATGTAGATGGAGCTGGTGGAGTGGGTGCTGGAGCTGGTGGCACTGAAGTTGTAGCTGGTGCAGATGAAGTTGCTCTGGTGTCTGTAACTGGCACTGCAGCAGATCTCTGTCCTCTGGGCACTCTAGCAAAAGCATCAGTGGTAGACTTGCCCTTCTTCTCCTGCACTTCATCCTGAAGTTGCTCAACAACTGACTGTGTCTCAGTGACCTTCACACCTAAATCATAGAACTTTTGCTCCATGATCCTCTCCAAGCTCTCCTGGTTTTGAGTCAGGGTGGCCAATCCCTTCTCAATCCTCAGAGTGGAGGCAATCAAGTAGCCAAGATAATCTTGCTTGCTCTTCAGAAGATACTGAGATGCCTCATCAATGGTTGGCATCTTTGCAGCCTTTTCAGTCCTTGCCTTCTCCCTCTTTGCTTGTGCCTGCACAGAAGATGGTTCATTCTCATCCATCACCACAGTGTTGTCCTCAAAGTCTGGGTAGATGGGCATATGTTCCTTGTCCAAGAGATATGTGTTAGTGCCCATATTGGAGTTGAATAGCTCCTGGATCTGTGGGGCATACCCACAACTTCTCTTCTGATTTGCAGCTGTTCTCTTTATGGTTTCCACAATTAGGCTCATGACTTTGAACTTTTGAGGCACATCAAATATGTGAATCGGGTTAATTGCATGGCCTCTGATCATCTTGTGATCACCTGACTTTGGCAATAGAGTGTGCCTGAGGATCCAGTTGATTGTTGGCAAACCTGACAGAAGGTAATGTACTGATCCAAATTTGTGTGTCTCAAGAGCAGCATCTGGGATCTCTCTATACATATGTGCCGTGGTGTTGTGATCCTTCTTCTTCTTGGCATAGACATCCAAGTCATCTTCATTCTCCTTAGGAGCATTGATAAATTTTGCCCATTCTTCAATTGTTGACTGGTACCTAGTACCTTCAGACATCCAGACAATCCTTCCATCTGGGTAGAAATGAGTTGTGGAGTAGAACCGCATAATAAGCTCATCATTCCACTTTGTGAGCTTCTGAGCCACAAACTCATCAACTCCACATGCCTTGAAACTATCATATACACCAGGATAGTGTTCTTCATTTTCCCTGATGTACTCCCAGTCCACCCATCTCATATCACAGAATATAGGCTTCTTGTCAAGCAACACTGTCTCATAGAAGTCCTGTTGTTCCTTTGTATGGAACCTATAGTCCACAGCAGTCCTTCTCCTGGTGGCATATGGATCAGACTCTCTCCATAGCCTCAATCCTGAATCCTTCCTGATTTTCATATTCCCTGCTACTGGATGAGCATCATTGTGATCTAGAATTTTGGGCTTCAACTTCCTCAAAACAACAGAATCATCTTCCTCTTCTTCTTTAGCAGCTTGAGGCACTGGGGCCTTGTTCTTCTCCTCAGCAGGGATGTTCCTGGTGCTCCTCTTGGGTTTTGGCTTTGGAGCTGGAGCAGTAGTTTTAGGAGCACTTTTGGGCTTAGATGGAGCAGCCCCTGCCTTAATTGCATCTCCCATAAGCTTTTGAGCTTTGGGTGCTGGTGCTGCATCCTCTTCATCTTCATCATCATCTCTCATAATTGATGATCTTCCAAGCACTCTGGTAGTGGTCTTCTTGACCCTTTCCTTCTTTTTCTTCTCTGCCACAACCTGTTCTTTGGGTGCAGATCCCAAAGTTTCTTGAGTGGATGTTCTGGCCTTTGACATAGGAACTCTCTTGGCAGGAATCTTTGTCTTCATTCCTGTCTTAGTGGCAGCAGCTGTGCCATATTCCTTTTTCAGAACTTTCCTATTTGAGGTGGCCTCTTCCTCAACAGCCACATAGTCCTCATCCTCAGAATCTGAGGTTCTCTTCTTTCTTGCCCTGGTGGCTGCCTTAGGCAAGTTGCTGGGTGTACTCCTGCTTCCATCATCATAGCTGGTAGAGGGACTAGTGCCCTCACTTATGTGAACTTTCTCCTCAGACTTGTTCTGACTGTCACTCTGATCTGACATGATGCAAACACTGACAGCAGACCCTGTGAATAAATTATAGATGAGGTAGAGTAGATGAGCATCACAAAGTATAGAGGTTTTGGCAAAAGAATGAGTTAAAAACTTAATTTTAGTTTTCCACACAAAGCATTTCAGATCTACCGATTTGAAAACTTGGTGATACCGAAGCAGCTTTTGGAACCTAAACTAGTGAACTCGGTCAGACCGAGTCATAGTTCGGTGGCACCGAGACTGCTAGGGTTTCAGAAAGAATTGAACTCGGTCACACCGATTTGCAATTCTCGGTCAGACCGAGAATCACATGTGCAATGGCCTTAGCCAAATCGGTGGAGCCAATTTCAACAACTCGGTTGGTCCGAGATGATTTCGGCGGAAACCTAACCCTAAATTTTCAATCCACAACTAAACTACGGAGTGATTTCGCTGGATAGAGTGATCTCAATTGTGGCAAGATACATGGCAAAAGGAATCGGAGTGAGATTAGCACAAGGATCAAGTCCATACCCTAAGTGCAGCGATGGACCTGCTACGGCGGCAACGGCGGAGACGATTTCCGTTGACCGCGGCGGAGACCAGCGGCGGGAGGCAGCTGGCGATGAGGAGGACGATCCGGATACCCAGGGAGGCAGAGCAGGTTGAGCGCAGGCGAAGGGGTTCGGAGAATTTTCCAAATTTTGGCCCAGGGATATATATAGCCTGACCATGTCGGTGTGACCGAGTGGAACAACTCGGTGGCACTGAGATGCATAACTGCAAGCAGTTACTGTAACTCAGTGTGACCGAAAAGCTCAAATCGGTTGCACCGAGATTGAAAACCTAGATCGACTTAGTGATCTCGGTATGACCAAAATTGATGAATCGGTCAGACCGAAACTCACAAAGAAGTTTTGGAAGTTTAAGTCTATGACGAATCGGGGACTCCGAGTGCTCCTCACACAGAGTGGTTCGAATATGACTTGATCAAACTTTGTGATGTAGCATGAATAGAGTTTGAGACGAGAAAAGCATAGATAGCTAGAGAAGGTTCTTAGGAATTCTTGTCCATCCACTTGGCAAAAGAAAAGGGAACCAAACAACAAGTGGATGTCCTCGAATGAGTAAATTATGCAACCAACATGCTCACACGATAAAATGGCAAATGAAATATGTGGCAAAGCATGCACAACCAATTCTAGCATCTATCAAGCAATTGGCGATGACTAGGTCATCTATATATGAGTATATTGACTTAGGAGTCAAATGAGAACATTTGATCATAGGTCATACTCAGCGCTTAAGCACAAGTGGGGTTACCACTTTTACATAAAGCATTGTTGTGTTCACACCATTAGAGTTGCTTTGGCTCAATTCTTAGAGTAAAGCTCCCCCTAGATGTGAGATCCCCCCTAAGAGGGGTGAACTAACCTTGGGTTTTGTCGATGATGACTTCATGTAGGTGTTGAAGATGTGGATGCTCAATGTTGATGTAGATCATTTGGAGCAATCCTTTGGAGTGAGTTGCACTTTCAATACCTATACGGGTTAGTCCCACAAGGAACAAACAAGGATATCCATAGACATACAGTGATGCACACACAAGATGATGTCTACGATAGCATTAGGTTACCTTGTCCCTTGTCTTACCAACAAGAGGGTTTGTGACTCCTTGAACTAGTGCAAGATGTGGAAGTTGATTGCACTTGTTCTTGCCAAAATGATAAGAGTGAAGTATGTTGGCGGAGTCACCCTCAGGAACTCTCTAGTTCTTCTTCTTCGGGATCCACATCATCTTGATGGGAATCCTTGGAGTTGTAGTCGTACTTGATGAAGTAGAACTTGATGCAGTCTTGGGAACCCACTTGACCAAGGCCTTGGGTGCTTCTTCAAATGCATCAATTTCCTCTTGAAGCTTATCCTTGCCTTTTTGCTCGTGGTCTTGTGGTGGAAGATCATCTTGAGCTTGTGTCCCTTTAAAGGAAGTAGGATCATACTTCTTTTGTTGAGGAACAAACTTTGTCTTAGGGTATTGATCTTCTTCCCACTCAACTCCATTGGCATTGAACTTACGTTCAAAACCAACACATTGGTTCTTCCGGTGCCTTCCTTGCTTGCGTACAATTTCCTCGAATTGCTTACTCCCGGCAAGGCTCTTGTAAACACCTTTCTCTATAATTCCCTTCAATAAGCTATTTTCTTGCTCAAGTGTAACTTGTCTAAGAGAATCATTAGTGGAATCAAGAGAACTACTAGAAGCAACAACATTAGATTTAGCATGATTATTGTTACTACTAGAGGAAGAATCTTTCTTGTTCTTGTTACTAGACTTGACTTGAGGCATGTAAGTGGATAAGAGTAAATGCTTGGCAATGTAAGAAGAATTTTTCTTGCGAAGATCATCATTGATTGCCTTTAAGAACTCATGCTCTTGCTCAAGGTTGAGCTTTTCAAAATGTAATTTCTCATGAGTCCTTAAAAGTTCTCGATGATCCCCTAAGATAGTTTCATGAGCTAACTTAAGAGTGTTTAGTTCTTTAGTTAGAAACTCAACCTTCTCCTTATCATTGTCATTCGTTTTATCTTGATTAGCATGCTTAATTGACGTTTCATCATAGTATTCATCACTACAGTTGTCAACAAGTAAATCATCATCTCCTAACAAGTCATCTTCATCACTATTGAAATCAACATACTCGGGGTGTGATACATTTGGGCCTTTAGCCATGAAGCATCTTCCAAGTCCTTCATTTGGTGAATCAAATATGTCGTAGGAGTTGGTTGACACAAGTGCTAGACCGGCAACACCTTCATCTTGAGTATATTCGGAGTCGGAGTGATAGCTTCTTTCGGAGTGATTGTCGTAGTCGGAGCCGGATACCCATTCACCAACATGAGCTTGATGTCTTTGTTTTGTGTAGCTCCTTGATGACTTGTCCTTCCTTTCCGAATCCTTGCTTCTCTGGGTTGTTCTTCATTCATAACGATCTCCTCTACTCCTTCTCTCTCTTGATGGTGATTCTTCTCTTCTACTTCTTCTTTTTGGAGAATCTTCTCTTCTCTTGTAGGGTGTCGTACACTCATTGGAATAGTGTCCGAGTCTTCCACAATTGTAGCAACTTCGCTCTCGACTAGAAGATCTTTTGTCATTGTAGGACCTTGACTTGGAACTTCTCTCTTTGCTTCTACTCTTGTAGAACTTGTTGAAGTTTTTCACCATTAGGCTCAATTCTTCATTGAAGGTTTGTTTCTCACTTGATGATGTGGGAGCTTCACATGAGGCTTTGTAAGCACCACTTGACTTGTTATGGAGCTGCTCCTTATCCTTGAGTGACAGCTCATGAGCAACAATTCTTCCAATGACTTCCGTTGGCTTGAGATCTTTGTAATTGGGCATCATTTGGATCAATGTGCATACAGTATCATATTTTCCGTCCAAAGCTCTTAGGATCTTCTTGATGATGAATTTGTTGGTCATCTCTTCACTTCCTAAGCCGGCGATCTCATTTGTGATAAGAGCAAGCCTAGAGTACATTTCAGCGACACCTTCACCATCCTTCATTTTGAACTTGTCAAGATGACTTTGAAGCACATCCAACTTGGATTCCTTGACGGAGTCGGTACCTTCGTGCATATCAATCAAAGTATCCCAAATTTCCTTTGCATTCTCAAGACGGCTGATTTTGTTGAATTCTTCGGGCACAATCTGTTGAAGAGGATATCATAAGCTTCAGCATTGTATTGCAGTATCTTCAACTCTTCCGCGGTAGCTTCACGGTTCGGTTCTCTCCCATCAAAGAATTCACCTTGCAAGCCAATACACACAATAGCTCATACGGCGGGGTTATGTTCAAGAATATGCATTTTCATCTTATGCTTCCAACTAGCAAAATTAGTACCATCAAAGTAAGGACCTCTACGGTGGTAATTTCCCTCGCTAGACGCCATACTCTCCTAGGTTGTGAAACCAAGGCTATGACTACCAAAAGCTATGGATATCAAAGCAAATGGAGACCAAAGCTCTGATACCACTTGTAGGATCGAAAGTATGTCTAGAGGGGGTGATTAGACTACTTGACGAAATAAAACTTATCATTTTCCCAATTTTAGTTCTTGGCAGATTTTAGCAACTTTGGACAAGTCAAGCAATCATCACACAATTCAAGCAAGCATGCAAAGAGTATATTGGCAGCGGAAAGTAAAGCATGCAACTTGCAAGAATGTAAAGGGAAGGGTTTGGAGAATTCAAACGCAATTGGAGACACGGATGTTTTTCCCGTGGTTCGGATAGGTGGTGCTATCCTACATCCACGTTGATGGAGACTTCAACCCACGAAGGGTAACGGTTGCGCGAGTCCACGAAGGGCTCCACCCACGAAGGGTCCACAAAGTAGCAACCTTGTCTATCCCACCATGGCCATCGCCCACGAAGGACTTGCCTCACTAGCGGTATATCTTCACGAAGTAGGCGATCTCCTTGCCCTTACAAACTCCTTGGTTCAACTCCACAATCTTGTCGGAGGCTCCCAAGTGACACCTAGCCAATCTAGGAGACACCACTCTCCAAGAAGTAACAAATGGTGTGTTTGGCACCCTGGCCCCCTCTACCTATGAAATTCTGATTCCTATGGTTGAAGAAAGTACAGCATTGTCAATTCAACCTGAAAAAAGGGGATGATGAAATCCTTGCTCTTGTGCATCAAATGATAGTCTACCGTACACTCAACTCTCTCTCACATGATATGGATTTGGTGGAAAGAAGATTTGAGTGGAAAGCAACTTGGGTAAGGCTAGAGATCAAGATTCATATGGTAAAAATGGAATATCTTGGCCTCAACACAAGTGTAGGTGGTTCTCTCTCAGAAAAGGTAAGTTGGAAGTGTAGGTTCGTTCTGATGGCTCTCACGCTAATGAAGAGGAGGTGGAGGGGTATATATAGCCTCCACACAAAATCTAACCGTTACACAAAACTTTCCAATCTCGATGGGACCGAATTGGTAAACTCGGTCGGACCGATTCAGCAAATCTAGTGACCGTTAGGATTTTCGGTGAGACCGAATTTGGTAATAAGCTAACCAGAGAGTTGGTCAGGTAAACTCGATGGGACCGATTCGCTCATTTCGGTGAGACTGAAATGTTACGAAAGGGAAACAGAGAGTTTACATTGCAATCTCGGTGGGACCGAAACATTACGAAGAGAAACAGAGAGATTACAATCCCATCTCGGTGAGACCGAGATCCCTATCGGTGAGACCGATTTGCCTAGGGTTCATGGCAGTGGCTATGACATCTGAACTCGGTGGTGCCGGATAGAAAGAGTCGGTGGGGCCAAGTTTGACTTTTGGTTTAGGTCATATGTGGATGTGAGAAAGTAGTTGAGGGCTTTGGAGCATATGACTAAGCATTTTGAGCAAGAGCCTCATTAAGCAACACCTCATCCCTCCTTGATAGTATTGGCTTTTCCTATAGACTCAATGTGATCTTGGATCACTAAAATAGAAAATGTAGAGTCTTGAGCTTTGAGCTTGAGCCAATCCTTTTGTCCTTATCCCTCAAAAAAATCCTTTTGTCCTTAGCATTTTGAGGGGTCCACTTTTCTCATCCATGCCATGCCAATCATTGAGCTTTCCTGAAATATTAATCTTGAAATAGCATTAGCTCAACGAGCTATATGTTGTTAGGAATTACCAAAACCACCTAGGGATAGTTGCACTTTTAGGTTCCAGCACCATCAACCATATTGGAACCAAAGCTCGGGAGGCACCTCCATGGTGGCATGCAGATCTTTGTAGAGATCATAGATACACAAGATCAGATGAGAACCAGAAGACGATGATCCTTGGCGAGACCCTTGCCAAGGAAATCCATGAGACCCCCGGCAAGATCCTTGCTGGGGACGACCGCGTGCCGCAGCGAGACCCTTGTTGGGCCCTCGGCAAGATTCTTGCCGAGGACGCCTGCGGGGCCGCAGCCAGGCCCGTGTCTGCCAAAGACTCCACCACCGCTCCCATACAGCTGCCAGCTCGACTAGCTGGGCAGGCATCTGCGTAGCAGCATGCGGCCTCTACACCAACTCAGCAAGCACCTCCGTGGTGGCATGCAGATCTTCGTGAAGGCTCCACCACCGCGCCAGCCCAACAGCCAGCCAACGTGGCGCTACAACGCCTCGTCAGCTTGGACGCGCGCGTCGGAGCCAGGCAAGGCGATGACAGCTGGGATGAGCTTCTTTGCCGTCCCCAAAGCAAGAGGGGCATGTCGGCAGTGCGTTAAATGCGTTTGTCCGTTGATGCCAGGAGATAGACTCAGCCCCTGTACACCTTTCCACCTCATGTGTGCCACTGTGGCGACCCTTTTTTTCTATAAAAGGAGGCCCGAGGCGTACTGGAGGGGGATTCAGATCTTTTGGACTAGAGAGCCACCGTAGCTAGTTCAAGAACACAAGAATACCCAAATATACATCAAAGAAGGATTAGGGTTTTACGTGTCTCCGCGGCCCGAACCTGGGTAAACGATTTGTGTGCTGACCGCCAGACCCGCTCTTTGCACAACCCCGCACCCGTCAACCGTAGAAGGGATCCCAGTGACCCCATAGGTGTCGTTATCCACCGACATAGGAAAATAAAGATTGCAAAATGAAATAGATTGGAAACTTATATGATAAAAGATAGACCCGGGGTCCATAGGTTTCACTAGTGGCTTCTCTCAAGATAGCATAAGTATTATGGTGGGTGAACAAATTAATGTTGAGCAATTGATAGAAAAGTGCATAATTATGAGAATATCTAGGCATGATCATGTATATAGGCATCACATCCGTGACAAGTAGACTGAAATGATTCTGCATCTACTACTATTACTCCACACATCGACCGCTATCCATCATGCATCTAGAGTATTAAGTTCATAAGAACAGAGTAATGCATTAGGCAAGATGACATGATGTAGAGGGATAAACTCAAGCAATATGATATAAACCCCATCTTTTTATCCTTGATGGCAGCAATCCAATACGTGCCTTGCTGCCCCTGTTGTCACTGGGAAAGGACACCGCAAGATTGAACCCAAAGCTAAGCACTTATCCCATTGCAAGAAAGATCAATCTAGTAGGCCAAACCAAACTGATAATTCGAAGAGACTTGTAAAGATAACCAATCATACATAAAAGATTTCAGAGAAGACTCAAATATTGTTCATAGATAAACTTGATCATAAACCCACAATTCATCGGATCTCGACAAACACACCGCAAAAAAAGTTACATCGAATAGATCTCCAAGAAGATCGAGAACATTGTATTGAGATCCAAAGAGAGAGAGAGATGGAGAGAGAGAAGAAGCCATCTAGCTAATAACTATGGACCTGAAGGTCTGAGGTAAACTACTCACACATCATCGGAGAGGCTATGGTGATGATGTAGAAGCCCTCCGTGATCGATTCCCCCTCCGGCGGAGCTCCATAAAAGGCCCCAAGATGGGATCTCTTGGGTACAGAAGGTTGCGGCGATGGAAATAGGGTTTCGTGGTGCTCCTGGATGTTTTCGGGGTGTATAAATATATATAGAAGGAAGAAGTAGGTCGGTGGAGCCACGAGGGGCCCATGAGGGTGGGGGGCCGGGGGCGCGCTAAGGGGGGCAGGTTCGCCTCCCTGCCTCGTGGCCTCCTCGTTGATTTCTTGACGTCCACTCCAAGTCCCCTGGATCACGTTTGTTCCAAAAATAACTCTCCCGAAGGTTTTATTCCGTTTGGATTTCGTTTGATATTCCTTTTCTGCAAAACCCTGAGATAGGCAAAAAAACAGCAATTTGCACTGGGCCTTGGGTTAGTAGGTTAGTCCCAAAAATAATATAAAAGTGTATAAATAAGCCCATTAACATCCAAAACAGATAATATAATAGCATGAAACAATCAAAAATTATAGATACGTTGGAGACGTATCACCGTCTCCTGTCCAGCTCGCGCCTGACGATCTCCTGGGGAAGGGGCTCCATGGCATCAATTGCACCATACTCTGCAAGCCTCTCGCCATCCGCATTCGCCATATCTTTGGAATAGGCCGCCATGAGCTGGGTGTGGGCGGCCGTGATCTAGGCTTTCGCGGGCCCCATCGTGGCAAGGTATGCCGCGCAGGAACGGGCGGCTGCTCAAACTCCCTCGGCGATTGCCAACTCTTCGACCGTGGGTTGCCGACCGTTGTCGGAGAAGCTTCGTTTGATTTGTGCGGTGACCGCCACGAGCTGGGCGTGCACAGCCTCGACATGGTCGTGGGTGGCCTCCATCAGGGCTAAGGTCGCTGCTGCGGAACGCACAACTGTTGTGTCGCTCTCGCTAGTTCCTATCCTTGAGGCGATGCTACTGCTGCCGCCTGAGAAGCAACAACGACCGTTTGGGCTGCCTTGGCCGCCCGGACGCAGATTGCAGTCGCCCTCATGAAGCTTGTTAGCACGCGCCTGGCGGCTGCGGCCGCGCTCTTGCTAGAGTGGGCCACCGAAGTTGCCCTCACGACTTGGTTCCATGTCCCCATCTTTCACCGGCGATGATTGAACAGTGAAATGATATTTCCAGGAGCGGGCTAGTGTGCTTGACACTTCGACGATGCTCCAAGATATTTGTGCTGCATCTCACATGGTTGGTGGTAATAAACTATGTGTGATCTACTTGATTTTTCGTCTTGATTTGAATTACGTAATGGGGTCACAGCTGCAAAGGATTGTGTTTGAATTGCTAGAACTTTTATCTGCAGTGAACATGCAACTATAGGTGTGTCGTAAATGGATATTTAGGGTCCGTTTGGACGTTTTTATACATTAACTTGGTTTTGCAGGCATTTCAGGTGCATAATTCAAATTTGAACTACATGCACATGCTCCAGTGCATATAAACTGGTTGAAAAGTCAAATCTGTGTCCTTGGTTGCATGCTTATGTCCCATGCAAGAAATGGGAATGAATGTCAAACACCTTGCCACCGTCACTTGGCTGCAAACATTGAGATACTTGGTTTTTAAATTCTAGTAAATCCAAAACTAGTCCGAAATTCATGAAACTTGGCATACTATCATGGAGCGGCATCAACATGCCGTGGTAAAAAAAATTGTCTCATTTGGGGCAGGTTTGGGTATAAGCTTCTCCCAAACTAGAGCTTCTCACAACAAGCATGATGGTTTCGGTAGGGAACGTGCCATCTTTGGGGACGAAATGATAACCGTTGCCTCTTATTACTTCCAAAAAATTTCTAGTGTCAACATAGAACAACATGAGTGTTGTGTTTAATTTTGGAAATTTTGGGGTTCGTTTGGACATTTTTATACATTAACTGGGGTTTCTAGGCATTTCATATGCACAATTCAAATTTGAACTACATGCACATGCTCTAGTGCATATAAATTGGTTGAACAATCAAATCTTTGTCCTTTGGTGCATGCTTAGGTCCCATGCAAGAAATGGGAATGAATTTCAAACACCCTGCCACCATCACAAGGCCGCAAACATTGAGATACTTGGTTTTTAAATTCTAGTAAATCCCAAACTCGTCTAAAATTCATGAAACTTGGCATGCTATCATGGAGTGGCATCAACATGTCGTGGTAAAATATTTGTCCCATTTGGGGCACGTTTGGGTATAAGCGTCTCACAAACCAGAGCTTCTCATAACAAGCGTGATGGTTTCGGTAGGGAACGTGCCACCTTTGGGAATGAAACGATATCCGTTGCCTCTCATTGCTTTCAAAAAATTTTGAGTGTCAACATAGAACAACAGGAGTGTTGTGTTTAATTATTGAATTTTCCGGGGTTCGTTTGGACATTTTTTTATACATTAATTTGGTTTTGTAGGCATTTCAGGTGCATAATTCAAATTTGAACAACATGCACATGCTCCAGGGCATATAAACTGGTTGAAAAACCAAATCCGTGTCCTTGGTTGCATGCTTAGGTCCCATGCAAGAAATGGGAATGAATTTCAAAAACCCTGCCACCGTCACCCGACCGCAAACATTGAGATACCTAGTTTTTAAATTCTAGTAAATCCAAAACTCGTCTGAAATTCATGAAACTTGGCATGCTATCATGGAGCAGCATTGCTACCTCTTGAGCATGCGTTGGTTTTCCCTTGAAGAGGAAAGGGTGATGCAGCAAAGTAGCGTAAGTATTTCCCTCGGTTTTGAGGACCAAGGTATCAATCCAGTAGGAGACAACGCACAAGTCACCTAGTACCTGCACAAACAATCAAGAACCTTGCAACCAACGCGATAAAGGGGTTGTCAGTCCCTTCATGGTCACTCACAAAAGTGAGATCTAATAAAGATAGTAAAGTAAATATTTTCGGTATTTTTGTTGTATAGATTGGAAAGTAAAGATTGCAAATTAGTAAACGAGATGTGATGTAAATAAAAGAGATGCAATATAATAAGAAAGAGAACCGGGGGGCATAGGTTTCACTAGTGGCTTCTCTCAGGATAGCATGTATTACGGTGGGTGAAGAAATTATTGCCGAGCAATTGATAGAAAAGCGCATAGTTATGAAGATATCTAAGGCAATGATCATGAATATAGGCATAACGTCTATGTCAAGTAGATCGAAACAATTCAGCATCTACTACTATTACTCCACACATCGACCGCTATCCAACATGCATCTACAGTATTAAGTTCACAAAAAACAGAGTAACGCATTAAGCAAGATGACATGATATAGAGGGATAAACTCAAACAATATGAACCCCATCTTTTATCCTCGATGGCAACAATACAATACATGCCTTGCTGCTCCTACTGTCACTAGGAAAGGACACCTCAAGATTGAACCCAAAGTTAAGCACTTCTCCCATTGCAAGAAAGATCAATCTAGTAGGCCAAACTAAACCGATAATTCGAAGAGACTTGCAAAGATATCGAATCATGCATATAAGAATCCAGTGAAGAACCAAATAATATTCATAGATAATCTTGTTCATAAACCCACAATTCATCGGATCTCGGCAAACACACCGCAAAAGAGTATTACATCGAATAGATCTCCAAGAACATCGAGCAGAACTTTGTATTGAGAATCAAAGAAAGAGAAGAAGACATCTAGCTAATAACTATGGACCCGAAGGTCTATGGTAAACTACTCACGCTTCATCGGAGAGGCAATGGTTTTGATGTAGAAGCCCTCTGTGATCGATTCCCCCTCCGGCAGATCGTCAGAAAAGGCCCCAAGATGGGATCTCATGGGTACAAAAGGTTGCGGCGGTGGAAAAGTGGTTTCGTGGCTCTCTACGATTGATCTAGGGTATAAGAGTATATATAGGCGAAAGAAGTATGTCAGTGGAGCTACGAGGGGCCCACGAGGGTGGGGCGCGCCTACCCCCTGGGCGCGCCCTCCTGCCTCGTGGCTGCTTCGTGGAGATCCAAACTTCGACTCCAAGTCTTCTGGATTGCTTTCGGTCCAAGAAATATCATCGCGAAGGTTTCATTCCGTTTGGACTCCCTTTGGTATTCCTTTTCCGCGGAACTCTAAAATAGGCAAAAAATAGAAACTGGCACTGGGCCTCTGGTTAATAGGTTAGTCACAAAAATAATATAAAAGAGCATATTAAAGTCCATTAAACATCCGAAACAGATAATATGATAGCATGTAACAATAAAAAATTATAGATACGTTGGAGACGTATCAAGCATCCCCAAGGTTAATTCCCGCTCGTCCTCGAGTAGGTAAATGATAAAAATAGAATTTTTGATGTGGAATGCTACCTAACATAATTATCAATGTAATTTTCTTTATTGTGGCATGAATGTTCAGATCCGAAAGATTCAAGACAAAAGTTTAATATTGACATAAAAATAATAATACTTCAAGCATACTAATGAAGTAATCATGTCTTCTCAAAATAACATGGCCAAAGAAAGTTCATTCCTACAAAATCATATAGTTTGGCTATGCTCCATCTTCGTCACACAAAATATTCAGATCATGCACAACCCCGATGACAATCCAAGCAATTGTTTCATACTTCAGTATTCTCAAACTTTTTCAACTTTCAGGCAATACATGAGCGTGAGCCATGGACACAACACTATAGGTGGAATAGAATGGTGGTTGTGGAGAAGACAAAAAGGAGGAAGATGGTCTCACATCAACTAGGCATATTAATGGGCTATGGAGATTCCCATCAATACATATCAATGTGAGTGAGTAGGGATTGGCATCACTACAAAAAAAGACACATCCGTGACATTTTTGGCCGAACAAATTTTTTTTCTGTCATACATATGACACTTCTATGATGATAATTGTGACAAAACCTGATATCATCATAGATGTGGTGGGCTCCTACTTCTATGACAAAAAATCATGACATAAAATGGGCTTTTCATCCTGGGCGGGCCGGAGACGCGGCTGCATGACATTCTTTGGGCCGTCCATGACAGAAAAAACCGTGCTAGAAGCGAGGGGGAGGAAAATTTCGGGGAGATCCCGGTTACGATGGGAGGTCGGGGGCCGAGCGATGGGCGTTTCTCTTGTACACGTACGCGCGTGTGTGCGAGGCGTTGGCTCTAACTGAACCCGAGCGACGCGTTGGGATCTAATTGAACCCGAGCGATTGCACTGCAGGCTACGCGTTACTGAACCCGACCGATCGATCGATGGCTGTTAACTGAACCCGATCGAGCGATTCCTTCGCTACTGCTGCTAACTGAAGCCGATCG
>NC_041388.1:134824022-134857456 GCF_002162155.2 Triticum dicoccoides | reverse complement strand
ATAGTTCCCGGTGGGGGTGGATGAATAGGACCCCGCGGTGTTGCCTTTGGATGAACAGGACCCCGATCGATCGAGTCGGTTGGGGCTGGATGAACAGGACCCCGTGGAGGGATGGATGAACAGGACCACCCCGTGGAGGGCAGGATGAACAGTAGATGGTGGAGGGCAGGATGAACAGTAGCCCGTGGAGGGGTGGTTGAATAGGAGACCGTGGAGAGGGCTGGTTGAACAGTAGCCGGTGGAGTAGCGCGCGGTGGAGGCTGGATGAACAGGAGCCCGTGGATGAACAGACGCAGGTGGAGGCTGGAGGAGGTCGACGGTGGATGAACAGTAGCTCGTGGAGGCTGGAGGGGGTCAATGGTGGAGATGAATAGTATCTCGTGGAGTCCCGTTTTGCGGTACGCCACACCCCTCCCGATGAACAGGACACCCGTTTTGACCGTAGCGCTCCAAAACAAGTCCGTTTCCTCCGTTTTGCAGTATGCCACACCCCTCCCGATCAACAGGACCCCGTTTCGACCGTAGGAGGTCCGTTTCCTCCGTTTTGCGGTACGCCAGACCCCTCCCGATCAACAGGACCCTGTTCCGAACATAGGAGGTCCGTTTCCTCCGTTGTGCGGTACGCCAGGCCTCGTTTCCATCGCATGTTCTGTCCAAGCCCTCCTGATGAACACGACCACGCATTCCGTTCTGACCCAGCCGGTTGGCTCCCACGCGTTCCGTTGCCTCCCCATGAACACGACGCATTCCGTTGCCTCCCCATGAACACGACGACGATGATGTTTCTCCGTTCCGACCCAACAATGTACACGAGCCATGGCCGTACGTATGCGCGAGTAGGCGTTCGAGACCCCGCGCGTATGTACACATACGTGGCCGTATTTTCTTTCTTGCACCCTGGCAGCTATACGTATGTGTACATGCTACGTGCGCGCCTCTACTACAACACATGCGCGCCTCTACTACGACACGTGCGCGCCTCTACATCGACCAGTATGTACGTACACATTCGCGACCAGAATGACAACGCTACGTACGCTTCGACTAGGTGGGTCCCGACTGTCAGGCACTTCCTTGCCTGCGAAGATGTAGCTGGTGGGTCCTAGCAGTCAGGGGTGAATCATTTTTTTGCCCGGACGCACTTCCTTGCGTGCGAAGATGTAGCTGGTGGGTCCCAGCAGTCAGGGGGAAACATTTTTTCATGAAATACAGTGGCCCGTCCGGTGGCTCCCAGCTGTCAGGTGGAGGAATCATTATTTTCCGCGTAATAAGGAGGCACTTCCTTGCTGCGGCCGTGGACCCAGCTGTCAGCCTCTCCATGTACAGTCCACGTCCGATGGAAGTCGTTCCTTGACAACTTTGACCACGCCGCGCCAAGAGCACCAGGGCGGTGGACGAAGGCGAGGCCTAGGAAGGGGACGACACGGAGGCAGGGAATACTCGGCAGTTGATTCCCACGCGGAGGGGAGTACGACTGTACGAGGGTTTAGTGGTTCGTCTGCCGTCGCCGGAGAATAACAGCAGGTGTGGGTGAGTAGAGGGATGGCTAGTCCAGCGATGGGAGTACGGTCGGGCGGTGAGGCCTGCGCGGCAGCATAGCCGGCCGTGAGGAGGAGGGAGCAGGCAGTCCCGCCGGCGCTTGTTTGAGCGGCTGGAGCAGGAAGAGTAGAGATTGAAGAAGCACGACGGCCGTTGGATGGACATCCAACAGTCAGTGCTTGTGCGTCAACCTTTTTTTAGGAAAGCCTCAAATCTGTGGAAAATGGCATACAGCCCATCTGCCATTATTTCTAATAATTTGCAGCCCATTTGCTAATTCTTAAGGGTTTTTTTGGAGCCCATATTCTTTTTGTTAGCATTACAGCCCATATTGTGGCAACGGTTAAAAAATTATACGAAATTTTGCATTTTTTGGTGCGGTCTGAACTGTTTTTAATCCCGAAATTTTGACTCACATTCAAACTGATTTTAAAAATAAATGTATATCAATATAAAATCCAACAAATTCTCCATCCATAAAAATTAATCTAATTTAAAATCTTGAAATGAAAAAAATATATTTGAAACTAATTGCCGATTTGATGTGTTTTAAAAATGTACATCCCATTTCTCATTACTGATGGGCCATTTTCTCGGCCAGCCGAATGAAAGCTCTCCTCGTCTTGAAAGATTTGCAGCCCAACAGGCCTGACAAAGCGACTTACTTGGCAAATCACAAAAAAAACTGTGTTGTGGCCGTGGACCCAGCTATCAGCCTCTCCACGTACAGTACTCTTCTGATGGAAGTCGTTCTTTGACCATGTTGACCACGCCGCGCGGAGAGCACCACGGCGGTGGACGACGGCGAGGCCTAGGAAGGGGACGACGCGACAGTGGAAGCCCGCGCGGAGAGTACTACGAGGGTTCACTGGTTCGGCTGCGGTGTGAGGCTGACGTCGCCGCAGGGCCTGGCCAGCTGTGGGAATAGTAGGGGGCGGTGAGGCCTCTGCGGCAGCACAGCCGGCCACGGGAGGCAGGAGCATGCGGCACGACCGGCGCTGCTTTGGGCGGCTGGAGCAAGAAGACCAGAGGTTGAAGAAGCACTACGGCCGTTGGATGGACATCGTACAGTCACTGGAGCTAGAATCATTCATATTGACTAAGTTCACAAAGCCCTTCATCCCCGTCAACTTAGTAGGCCCACAAGTTAGCCTCCCAGTAAGGTGGGTCCCAGCTAGCCGGGGGAGTATTCATTTTTTTGTGCATAATAAGGAGGCACTTCCGGTGGGTCCGAGCTGACAGCGGGGGCAACATTTTTTTTGCGAAATACGGTGGCCCGTCCGGTGGGTCCCAGCAGTCAGGGGGAAACGATTTTTTCGCAAAATACGGGTGGCCCGTCCGGTGGGTCCCTGCTGTCAGGTGGAGGAATCATTATTTTCCGCGTAATAAGGAGGCACTTCCTTGCTGCTGCCGTGGACCCAGCTGTCAGTCTCTCCACGTACAGTCCACGTCCGATGGAAGTCATTCCTTCCACATTGACCACGCCGTGCCGAGAGCACCAAGGCGGTGGACAACGGCGAGGCCTAGGAAGGGGACGACGCGGAGCCGATGAAGACGCGGCAGTGGATGCCCACGTGGAGAGGAGTATGAGGGTTCACTCGTTTGGCTGCGGTGTGAGGCTGCCATCGCCGCAGGGCCTGGCCAGCGGTGGGAATAGTAGGGGGCGGTGAGGCCTCCACGACAGCATAGTCGGCCACGGGAGGCAGGAGCAGGCAGCACAACCGGCGCTGCTTTGGGCGGCTGGAGCAAGAAGACCAGAGGTTGAAGAAGCACTACGGCCGTTGGATGGACATCGTACGGTCACTGCAGCTAGAATCGTTTATATTGACTAAGTTGAAAAAGCCCTTGGTACGTCAACTTAGTAAGCCCACAGGTCAGCTTCCGAAATGGTGCGCCCCAGATGTCAGGGGGAGGAATCATTTTTTGGGCGGGTGAAGCTAGAATATCCGAGATTGAAGAAGAAGCACGGCATCCGTTGGATGGACATCCAACGGCCACTGCTGCTAGAACCGTGTGTTGACTATAAGTTGACAAAGCCTTGCATACGCGTCAACTTTGTTTTTTTAGGGGACGCGTCAACTTAGTAATGCCAGAAGTGTGTGGCAGAGAACTTATAGCCCATTTGAGATTTGTAAGAATGTGTAGCCCATTTGAATTCTAATGGAATTCACTACAGCCCATTTACAGTTTGTTAAAAGTACAGCCCATTTCAACCAACCGTTCAAAACAGAATTCAATAAAATTTCCCACATTTTGATGGGTTCCAAAATATTTTTATCCCGAAATTTCTAGTCATATTAAATACAATTTCAACATAAATTTATATTACGTAAAAATCCAACAAAACATTGCGCTCGCAACAATTAATGAAATTAAAATTTTCAATATCCAAAAATAATATTTTATAAAGTAGTCACGTGTTTGGTGCATTTTTTTATAGTTACTGCCTAGTTTTTATAATTACATCCCATTTATTATTTTTTAAAGCCCATTTTCTTGTTAAGCCTAATGCATCCCTCCTAGGAAAGATTTGCAGCCCAGCGGGGCGCAGAATAACAACTTGACCTTGCCTAGGTATTCCTAAAAAAAGTATAGCTGGGCTAGCCATTTTCAGCTTGAAAAAAATTAATATCTGGGCTGGATATCTGGCCTGGGCTAGACGGGCCACAGCCCGCCCAATTAATACCTGCAGCGATGTTTTCGTTGTTGTTCAAAGGAGAAAAATTAATATGTGGGCTAAACATTGAAAAACTCTGGAGTGCTCACACCTCAAAAACACAAATACTGCTCGAGCTGCTTGGTCCCAGCTGTCGGCCGCTTCTTGTGCAATTCTCTCATTTATTGACTAGTACTACATAGGTTGACAATGGTGTGGGACCGTGATGTCAGGAAACCAGGGGAAGCAAAATAAATAACTCCAGCGAGCGCTTCCACCTCTGCCTCGTTGTCTCCTGTGGAAACCCCTTTCCTCCCTTTTTTTTGCTCGGGCAAGGACCAATGCATGCAGCACGTCCATGCGGTTATTAGGCAAGAAATAAAGGCGTTTTGCATGCTATGAATTACGATGGCATGCATGGGTAGCTAATAAGGCATCCTCTTAACTGCTGTGATTAAATGTTGTGTTTAGAAGAGAGAAATATTCTTCTTTTCCACCAATCTGCTTGCACCTAGGTCGTGATGCACCTTCTAATACGACTTATTCACCTAGACGGAGGGAGTATAGTTATATATATATATATATATATATATATATATATATATATATATATATATATATATATAAAATAAGGAGTCACTTGCATATGTGGGGCTATGGACCTGGTGGGTCCCCATTGTCATCCACTCCAAGTAAAGTCATCTCCTCGCCCCCGCGCGCTTTCCGCCCGAAACAGTCAGCGCCGCCTGCCCCACTTCCCTGTGCAGGCGATTGCTCCGCCTTCAAACGACACAAGTGTTGTCCGTCCGTCCATCTGCCACCCACATTAATGATACGCGGTTGCCGAGGCGGCTACTCCGGCGCCACACGTCCGCCCCTCCGCCCGCCCACCATTGCTATATAAACTGCTGCGCTGGCCATAGCCGCAGTCATCCGTATTCGTTCCCTTTCTCCTGTCCACACCACTACTACCCACCATGGCTTCCTCACGCTCCAGCGCTCTTCGGGACGGGCAAACGACGGACCACAAGGAGATGGCAGCCATTGCTGCCGACCGGCTGGCCGGTAGGCAGCCGGAGGACAACGACGTCCCAATGGAGAACATGGTAGTCAACGATCCGGCCCCAACCCCCTCCTCCGCGCCATCCTCGCGTGGTGCATTGCACCATGACCATCGGCGAGGCCCGTGCCCAATATATGGACAGTGTGAGGCAGATGCGTCAGGAGCAATTACGGGAGGCGCAGGCCGACGCCGCCTACAACCACCATCTCCTCCAGGAGCATCTGCAGGCGGAGGAGCAGATCACCGCGGAGCGGGCGGAGCAGGAGGCGCTGCTCGACTCGTACCGCTCCGCCCTCAAGGGCCGCCTCGAGCGCTGGCAGGAGCGCGTGCGAGTGGCGGAGGCTGCAGCCGCCTACAAAGAGGCTAGCAAAGAGGGCGATGAAGCGGGCGAGGCGCTGTTTGGCGAGACCGAGGATGAGGCAGAGGACAATGCCGGCTCCGATGAGTCCCCGCTCCGCTGGCATCGACGAGGCCCTGCTCCGCCAAGGCCCCGCGGTGACAACAACGAGGCAGAGGACACCGCCGGCTCCGCCGAGGCCCCGCCCCGCCAACAACGAGGCAGAGGACATCGCCGGCTCAGCCGAGGCCCCACCCTGCCGGCAACGCGGGGGAGGATTTCCACCGCTCCGCTGAGGCTCCGCCCGCCGGCAATGAGACAGAGGACATCGCCGGCTCCGCCGAGGCCCCGCCCTGCTGCCAATGAGGCCGCGCCACACAGAAAACGAGGAAGAGTAGAACATGGTAGGTCGCCGCCGCTCGGGTCCAAGCAAGGCCACCGCTGCTACCCTCATGTTGAAGCCAAGCTAGGCGGGTTGACCATTGACGGCAGGTTAGCTTCTTGGCGGCGACATGGATTCGGGGAGTTCTGCTGGAGAATAACGCTGCTTCTACTTAACTGCTGGTGTAGTTGGCTGACTGACACGTGGGCCCAACAGGCCACATGTCAGTTACGCAACTGCACCTGCAGTTAAGTCACTGAAGCTTCCGTTCGGCTCAGCGGGACATAGGTGGGTAGCTTCGGTTAATTAATTATACCTCCAGCGCACCCCTTTTTAGTTGAAGAATGTATGAAATGTAATGAAATCTGGCATGTTTATATGAAATCCGACTGTGTATGAATGAATTTATTTCGATTAGTTTGAATTCTTGTATCACTGGCATTGGATGAACATGCAAAACAATATGTACTAGCATTATTCCCAGGGTGATCACCTCGTTTGCAGCAGTTTCACATGTACTCCCTCCGGTCCTTTCTAGTCTGCATACAAGTTTTGTCTGCAGTCAAAGTATCTCTACTTTGACCAATCTTATACAAAAAAGTATGCACTTTCACAATGTGCGAAGTAAAAAGGAACAGAAGGAGTACAAAGAGTTTGAGCAGGTTTTTAGCGTTTCTGTACATTGCAATCAAACACACAGGCCTGGCAATTCATAGAGAACATTCAAAACAATCGATTATTATGCATCTCAGTGACTCACATGTCAGAGGCAATGTTTACTTCACAACTAAAGAATAAAGAAAAAATTGATCGACCCTGCTGACAGCAAGCGCGTCCCATTCGAAAATATCAAACGCATGTCTTGCTAAAATCAATGAGCAAAATTTTACAAGGTTGTCCCATTCCAAAATATCAAATGCCTACGATTTGTGGAATGGGTAGGGTTTGCCATCAGTTCGTACATTGACATGGCACCTCGTGCTAAATAAACCAGTTGTTCTTTTTGTGCAGTTCCACCAAAATCAACCAAATTCGCGTGCAGCTTGTATGATTTCGCCCTTATATGTTGCAACGCCTTGAACTTATCGTCACCTCCTTTCTTGTGGTGGAAATGAATTATTCGATGTATTCATGAACATTTTGTGCAGTTCCCATTGAAATCAAGCTAAGCACCCCTGTTTGCACAAATACAAAAAAGTGATTAGTATAGAGCAAACTGTACTATGAATTGGCAGTTTCAACAGGCACATACATGGTCCATGTAGAGCACACTTTTAGAAAAATGGAACTCGCCAGAAAGAATCCCTAGAACAACATTGTACGCGTGCATCACAGCAAAAAAATGGAGATTTTTTCAGTCCTTATGAGCTGAAGTTAGTTTGGTCTTGTGGGGAGTAATGTAATGTAACGCCCTCGATGCGGCTATATCTCCCACATGTCGAAGCACGACTTAGAGGCATAACCGCATTGAAAGCAATGTTGCAAGTGAGGTAATCTTCACACAATCCATGTAAATAAATAAAGGGGAAAGGATACATAGTTGGCTTAAAATCGCCACTTCACACAATACATGAATAAAGCATTACATTCATCCAAATACACTCAAGGTCCGACTATGGAACCAAAATAAAAGAAGACTACCCCAAATGCTACACAGATCCCCGATCGACCCCAACTGGCCACCACTACTAATCAACTAGAAACGAAACAAGACTATGAACACGATCTTCAACAAGACCTCCTTGAGTTGGGTTGCGTCACCTGCACGGTTCAACGGCACCTGCAAGCTGGTTTTGGAAGTATCTGTGAGTCACGGGGACTCAGCAATCTCACACCCTCGCGATCAAGACTATTTAAGCTTATAGGTAAGGTAAAGGTATGAGGTGGAGCTGCAGCAAGCGACTAGCATATATGGTGGCTAACATACGCAAACGAGAGTGAGAAGAGAAGGCAAAAGCAAGGTCGATGAACTATGATCAAGAAGTGATCCTAGAACAACCTACGTCAAGCATTACTCCAACACCGTGTTCACTTTCCGGACTCCGCCGAGAAGAGACCGTCATGGTTACACACGCGGTTGATGTATTTTAATTAAGATCAACTTCAGGTTTTCTACAACCGGACATTAACAAATTCCCATCTTCCCATAACCGTGGGCACGGCTTTCAAAAGTTCAAATCCCTGCAGGGGAGTCCCAACTTAGCCCATCACAAGCTCTCACGGTCAACAAAGGATATTCCTTCTCCCAAGACATTCCGATCAGACTCGGCATCCCGGTTACAAGACATCCTCGACAATGGTAAAATAAGTCCAGCAACACCGCCCGAATGTGCCGACAAATCCTGATAGGAGCTGCACATATCTCGTTCTCAGGGCACACTCAGATGAGCGCTCCATACAACTAAAACCAAACCTCGAGTTTCCCCGAGGGGGCGCTGCACAGGGCTCTAGTTTGGACCAACACTCAGAGGAGCACTGGCCCGGGGGAGTTTAAATAAAGATGACCCTCGGGCTCCGGATACCCAAGGGAAAAAGAGGCTAGGTGGCAAATGGTAAAACCAAGGTTGGGCATTGCTGGAGGAGTTTTATTCAAGGCGAACTGTCAAGGGGTTCCCATTATAACCCAACCGCGTAAGGAACGGAAAATCCGGCAACATAACACCGATATGACGGAAACTAGGGCGGCAAGAGTGGAACAAAACACCAGGCATAAGGCCGAGCCTTCCACCCTTTACCAAGTATATAGGTGCATTAATTAAATAAGAGAATATTGTGATATCCCAACAAATAAACATGTTCCAAGAAGGAACAACATCTCCATGTTCCAACAAGGAACAAGCATCATCTTCACCTGCAACTAACAACGCTATAAGAGGGGCTAAGCAAAGCGGTAACATAGCCAAACAACGGTTTGGTAGGACAAGGTGGGTTAGAGGCTTGGCTTAACAATATGGGAGGCATGATAAGCAAGTGGTAGGTATCGCAGCATTGGCATAGCAAAAGAGCGAGCAACTAGCAAGCAAAGATAGAAGTGATTTCGAGGGTATGGTCATCTTGCCTGAAATCCCGCAAGGAAGAAGAACGAGTCCATGAAGAAGACAATCGGTCGTAGTCGAACGGGTCCTCACAAACGCGACGTTATTGTAACCAACCCGAAGAAGCAACACCGGAAAGAAGCACACATCATAGTAAACAACCAACACATAAACAAGGCATGATATGCGGTATGCGATGCATATGCATGATTTGGAAAGGAAAGATTGAAAATGGCCTCAACATGGAAATCCAAGCGTGCCACTAGAAAGAGGAGTTGATTTCGGTTGAAATCGATATAAAGATCACCGGAATCGGATGCACGGTTTGGAAATGGCAAACAAAACAAATATGGCACCGGTCTGCGATAATCAGCAAATGGCCATCTAAATGCATCGATATAAAAATGCTACAGCACTCAATCATGGCAAAAAAATACATGGAAGGGATCCACTCATGATGCTTGAGAAAAGATAAACACTGAGCTACGGCTAAATCACTCATTAACAGGTTCAAACAAGCATGGCAAAAGTGCAAAAGGTAACAGGTTTTAGACTTAGTGAAATTAACAGCATATCAGGAATTTATCATCAGGAAGCAATGTTTAGAGCATGAAAACTACAAGCAACACGAACATATCATGGAAAAGCAAGGCATGGCATGAAGCTACGCAAAGCTTATAACAAAAGTCCCTTAGTGACCATGAGCCAAAAGGGGTCAGAAAATACAATTGCAAGCATGTGAACATAGCAAAAACATAAACAGATTCAGACTTAGTGAAAAACTGAAGCATGGCAAAACAGATTAACAAGTAGGCATGTTTACAAGCTCGATGCACTCACTACAAATCATTGCATGAAAAACTAAGCATACGCCCAGCAAGAAAACATGGCATAGAAGCTAGACATGGCAAGAAAAATAACATAGCATGCACGGATCAATAACAAGAAGCTTGGCAAAATTGCAAAACATGTTCATAATCTGCCAGGAACATTTTATAGCAAAAGTAGAGCTCGATTGACTCAAGCTAGGGTGCTCCATAATTGCAACCAAAGAAATGGATTGAAAGAGCACCACAATATCTACAAAACATCCTTACTGATCATGCTCAAAAGAGGCACGAATCACTAGGAAACAACATGAACATATGGCATAAAAACAATAACAGGACAAGGACTTAGTGAAATTCTAAGTCCCTAAAATCAGCATTATTGAGTAAGCTACTTTGCATGCTTGTGCTAGTCACCACAAATATCACAAAAATACATGGCATACACCCCTGTAAAGATGGCATGGCATATAACAAAACACATGTAGAGCTCAGGATCATAGCATGCACACATTAATCATGGCAAAAATGACAAAATGCCATTTGCTGAAACAGATCTGACATAATCATCACATAGCCCTCTTCCAACAGCATTTCGGGCATCAAGATGAGCTCAAAAGAAAATGATGCAGTGATATGAAATAATGTACTCGTCGAGGCGAACATTTTGATATGCTACAATCACGAATCGGAGCTACGATGAGGGAGTTATGGCATGTCAAAGTATGCAAAAATTCTAGGGTTAGGGACGAAAAAGTCAACTGGATCTGGAACCAGATCTGACGGGTACTGTAGCTGCACGTGGCCCTACGATGCTCACCGGAGTCGCCGGAGTTCGTCGAAGAATGAGGTGGCCGGAGAGTGCTGCGAGGAGGCGAGGAGGTTGCCGAAGAGGACCGGACGGCGGAGGGCGGCGCGGGCGTGGCGGCTCCTGCCGGACGCGCGAGGCAGCGCGGCGGCGAGCTCGTTCCGACGAGGCGCGAAGGCAGCGGGCGGTGGAGGCAGCGCACGGTGGCGGCGCGGCCCTGGTGCGGGAGACGGCGCGCGTTGCAGGAGGCGGCGCGGCGGGCGGCGGTGGAACAGCGGCGGGGACAGGTGGCAAACGTGGATTCGCTGCGGCGGGTGGTTGGACGTGTCCGGCCGCCGGGCGGACATGTCCGGCAGCGCGGGAAGGGAAAAATTAGGGTTCATCCGTGAAAATGGAGGGGAAGGCACCTATTTATAGGTAAAGGGAGCTAGGGGAGTCCAAATGAGGTGCGGTTTTTGGCCACGCGGTCGTGATCGAACGACCGAGGTGATAGAAGGGGTTTTGGTGGGTTTTGGGCCACTTTGGAGGGGTGTTGGTCTGCAACACACACGAGGCCTTTTCGGTCCCTCGGTTAACCGTTGGAGTATCAAACGAAGTCCAAATGGTACGAAACTTGACAGGGGTTCTAATGGTAGTAAACCAAGGCCGCATGACAAGTCTCGGTCCAATCTGAAAACGTTTAACACCCGCACACGAAAAGAGGAAGAAAGGGACACCAGAGGACATAGCAGCGCCGGATTGCAAAACGGACAACATGGAAAAAGCACGGATGCATGAGACGAACATGTATGCAAATGTGATGCACATGATGACAATGATATGAGATGCATGACATGCAAGCACAGACAAGGTAACACAGCGAATAACTGCAGGACACCTGGCACATCGGTCTCGGGGCGTTACAACACTCCACCACTACAAGATGATCTCGTCCCGAGATCTAGAATGGCACCGGAGGGAAAACGGAAGAGAAAAGAAGAGGTAAAACTAAGTTGCTTCTTTGACAAACGAGTGAAACCAAAGAACCTTGAAAGGTTAAGCCATTTTGAGAAAAGAACACAACGGAGATGAACAAAGTTGAAAACACTCCGTTAGGAAAGAAGGAACAAGGAAGAACAAATTCGAGCAACACTCCGGTTAAATGGATAAGCAAAGGAAAAGGACGCGGTCCTGACAAAACAAGAAGATGGGTTGAACAAAGCAACATCACAATGGCTCCAGAACAAAAGAATAGAAGATAGATAATTGAGATAAGAGAATGTAGAAGAAAAAGGCAACTTCTGCCACAAAAGAGCTTAAAAAGGCATCCTCGGGAGAAAAGTCGGACGGAGTTGTTGGAGATCCAACAACGAAAAAGGATAAGCTTGATATGGTCTTATGGAATACATCTCAAAATATGAGGTGACAACCAGCCACTTACGGGAAAAAGAATTGGATTGATATGAACAAGGAGACAAGAAACTTATTTCACCGGGAGGATAAAAGAAGAACTTGGGTCAATTGTAAACACCATGATAGCAACAATCCTTAGGGAAGGCTTTAGGTGAAATATAACCCAAGATAATTCCAAAGAAGATATTGATGGATTTAGAATATATCATTCTTAACAACATGTGAATTATGAAACATGAACTCAAATTATCAAGAATGACGTAATACCACCTCAAAAGATGAGATATGAAAGAATTGCACTTTGGAATGCAAGATGAAGAATACTTGAGCTCCTTTGAAAAGAATCTCGATGAACACTTCGAGAAAGAATTAAATCCTTGATGAATCATCATGTAGAACCTTCAAGAAGAACTCCGGTAATAAAAGGATGATCAAACAAAAGGAAAGAGAAGTTGAAAACACAAGGTGAATCCTTGCAATGATTTAGATGTATCTTCGCGATGATATAATGTGGAAAACTTGGAACTCCTGGAAAAGAAAAGATAAAGCGTCTCGAACCGAGAATGTGGTATAATGAACCTCCGGAATAAGGAATTAATCACTTGGATGGAACAAGAATAAGAATTACATTATGCTTATCCTTCACCAATTTAAATTGATGACAATCAACGGATTTGACATATTACTTATTCTCGTAGAAAAAATTTAAGAGAGAATGTCTTCCATGAACCACCGGTAGGATGAAACAACGAATGAATTAATATGATAACCATGGAAGAGAATCTTGAACGAACCACCGTAAGAACTGAAAAATGAACGAAGTAAAGGGATGAATCACCGGGTAAGAACTGTGAAATGAACGAAGATACTTGAGACAATCTAGATACATGAGAACGGAGGGATGACGACTGATTAGAGAATATTTGAATGATGCACCGGTAAGATTGGAGAATGATAACTAAAAGCTGAGAATGAATAAACCTGAATTGATGGACTCCAGATAGGTGAAAGGAATTCTCACAATGAAAACAATTATGAGAGGATAGTATTAAGCTAGAACCACTAATCTTGAAGAGAATGGAGCAAGATTGAGAGAAAAATCTTCTTCGGTCTTCAAATGTTGAGAATGACGATGAGAAACACCACCAAGAAATGTTGCGATACTCCGGGATGAAGAATAGAAAGGTTGAACCAACGATGAAAAGAATTTGAAGATCTTGGAGAAAGGCATTTGACTAAAGAAAATTCATTCTTACATCAAACTTTAGAAGATTTGAGAATAACTCCGGGAGAATAAGAAGAGTGAGGTAAGATCCTGGGAAAGGACCTGTGGGTTAGGGCCCACTCAAAAGAAACACCATAGAACGATTACTCGAAAGAGAGATAGCACCAGTTGAATTAAAAGGCTTGAATGTGATAACATCCTCGAAAGAGCTTGAACAAATGTAGAGTGGAAACACGAATCTTCTGAGATATCTTCAGCACTCCAGAACAATTGAATAGCGAGAAGTGGATGATTACGAGATGCACCGGCATAAGAAAAGCATTGGGCAAAAAGAACAGACTATGCTCAACACCAAAGCTTGAATTGAATCCACCAGAGAAGAGAAGAACGAAGAATGATGAACTAGTAGAGTATCTTCACGAGAAATCATTGGGTAAGAACATAGATGGAAAAGAATGGAGAGACTACACATGAATAAAATGGATACTTGATTAAGAAATCTTATTCCTTGAAGGAAAAGGGTGGGAGGGCGGGAAAAACAAAGACAACTTGGAATGGAAAAAATGAGCACTGTTGACAGAAAACTTAGAATTGAACTTGCGGATGTTGAAAAGATCGGATCCACTTGAAGGGAAACACGCGGTTGAAAAGGATTGACATGACAATCTCGATGATCAAGAAGGATTAGTATTCCCAAAGAAATATGAGAACACCGCTTAGAAAGGGTATGGAATCAACACTTGACTTCGACGCAACTCGAATACCACAACTCACAACAAACAAAGGATTGGCTCGCAGGATAAGCTGGAAATACTCGCGTGATCCTAAAAAAATTCATGAAATTTGAGAAGAGAATAGTCAAAACTCTATGTCCGGATGCCTCACCAGAGCGACGAAGGGACTGAGGAGTAAAAAGGATTCCTAACTCTCCGATATATATAATTCCTAAATGACTCAAAACATTTTTCTAGACTCAACAACGCCAATGATTCGATCAAGCAGGGGCCTCCTAAGGTCGGGTAAGGCTCTGATTACCAACTTGTAACGCCCTTGATGCGGTTATATCTCCCACGTATCGAAGCACGACTTAGAGGCATAACCGCATTGAAAGCAATGTTGCAAGTGAGGTAATATTCACACAACCCATGTAAATAAATAAAGGGGAAAGGATACATAGTTGGCTTACAATCGCCACTTCACACAATACATGAATAAAGCATTACATTCATCCAAATACACTCAAGGTCCGACTGCGGAACCAAAATAAAAGAAGACTACCCCAAATGGTACACAGATCCCCGATCGACCCCAACTGGGCTCCACTACTGATCAACTGGAAACGAAACAAGACTATGAACACAATCTTCAACAAGCTCCTCCTTGAGCTGGGTTGCATCACCTGCACGGTTCAACGGCACCTGCAAGCTGGTTTTGGAAGTATCTGTGAGTCACGGGGACTCAGCAATCTCACACCCTCGTGATGAAGACTATTTAAGCTTATAGGTAAGGTAAAGGTATGAGGTGGAGCTGCAGCAAGCGACTAGCATATATGGTGGCTAACATACGCAAACGAGAGCGAGAAGAGAAGGCAAAAGCACGGTCGATGAACTATGATCAAGAAGTGATCCTAGAACAACCTACGTCAAGCATTACTCCAACACCGTGTTCACTTCCCGGACTCCGCCGAGAAGAGACCGTCACGGTTACACACACGGTTGATGTATTTTATTAAGATCAACTTCAGGTTTTCTACAACCGGACATTAACAAATTCCCATCTGCCCATAACCGCGGGCACGGCTTTCAAAAGTTCAAATCCCTGCAGGGGAGTCCCAACTTAGCCCATCACAAGCTCTCACGGTCAACGAAGGATATTCCTTCTCCCAAGACATTCCGATCAGACTCGGCATCCCGGTTACAAGACATCCTCGACAATGGTAAAACAAGTCCAGCAACACCGCCTGAATGTGCCGACAAATCCCGATAGGAGCTGCACATATCTCATTCTCAGGGCACACTCAGATGAGCGCTCCATACAACTAAAACCAAGCCTTGATTTTCCCCGAGGGGGCGCTGCACAGGGCTCTATTTTGGACCAACACTCAGAGGAGCACTCGCCCGGGGGGGTTTAAATAAAGATGACCCTCGGGCTCCGGAAACCCAAGGGAAAAAGAGGCTATGTGGAAAATGGTAAAACCAAGGTTGGGCATTGCTGGAGTTTTATTCAAGGCGAACTATCAAGGGGTTCCCATTATATCCCAACCGCGTAAGGAACGCAAAATCCGGGAACATAACACCGATATGACGGAAACTAGGGCGGCAAGAGTGGAACAAAACACCAGGCATAAGGCCGAGCCTTCCACCCTTTACCAAGTATATAGGTGCATTAATTAAATAAGAGAATATTGTGATATCCCAACAAATAAACATGTTCCAAGAAGGAACAACATCTCCATGTTCCAACAAGGAACAAGCATCATCTTCACCTGCAACTAACAACGCTATAAGAGGGGCTAAGCAAAGCGGTAACATAGCCAAACAACGGTTTGGTAGGACAAGGTGGGTTAGAGGCTTGGCTTAACAATATGGGAGGCATGATAAGCAAGTGGTAGGTATCGCAGCATAGGCATAGCAAAAGAGCGAGCAACTAGCAAGCAAAGATAGAAGTGATTTCGAGGGTATGGTCATCTTGCCTGAAATCCCGCAAGGAAGAAGAACGAGTCCATGAAGAAGACAATCGGTCGTAGTCGAACGGGTCCTCACAAACGCGACGTTATCGGAACCAACCCAAAGAAGCAACACCGGAAATAAGCACACAACATAGTAAACAACCAACACATAAACAAGGCATGATATGCGGTATGCGATGCATATGCATGATTTGGAAAGTAAAAATTGAACGTGGCCTCAACTTGGAAATCCAAGAGTGCCACTAGAAAGAGGAGTTGATTTCGGTTGAAATCGATATAAAGATCACCGGAATTGGATGCACAGTTTGGAAATGGCAAGCAAAACAAATATGACACCGATCTGCGATAATCAGCAAATGGCCATCTAAATGCATCGATATAAAAATGCTACAGCACTCAATCATGGCAAAAAAATACATGGAAGGGATCCACTCATGATGCTTGAGAAAAGATAAACATTGAGCTACGGCTAAATCACTCATTAACAGGTTCAAACAAGCATGGCAAAAGTGCAAAAGGTAACAGGTTTCAGACTTAGTGAAATTAACAGCATATCAGGAATTTATCATTAGGAAGCAATGTTTAGAGCATGAAAACTACAAGAAACACGAACATATCATGGAAAAGCAAGGCATGGCATGAAGCTACGCAAAGCATATAACAAAAGTCCCTTAGTGACCATGAGCCAAAAGGGATCAGAAAATACAATTGCAAGCATGTGAACATAGCAAAAACATAAACTGATTCACACTTAGTGAAAATCTGAAGCATGGCAAAACAGATTAACAAGTAGGCATGTTTACGAGCTCGATGCACTCACTACAAACATTGCATGACAAACTAAGCATACGCCCAGCAAGAAAACATGGCATAGAAGCTAGACATGGCAAGAAAAATAACATAGCATGCACGGATCAATAACAAGAAGCTTGGCAAAATTGCAAAACATGTTCATAATCTGCCAGGAACATTTTATAGCAAAAGTAGAGCTCGATTGACTCAAGCTAGGGTTCTCCATAATTGCAACCAAAGACATGGATGGAAAGAGCACCACAATATCTACAAAACATCCTTACTGATCATGCTCAAAAGAGGCACGGATCACTAGGAAACAACATGAACATATGGCATAAAAACAATAACAGGACAAGGACTTAGTGAAATTATAAGTCCCTGAAATCAGCATCATTGAGTAAGCTACTTTGCATGCTTGTGCTAGTCACCAAAAAGATCACAAAAATACTTGGCATACACCCCTGTAAAGATGGCATGGCATATAACAAAACACATGTAGAGCTCAAGATCATAGCATGCACACATTAATCATGGCAAAAATGACAAAAGGCCATTTGCTGAAACAGATCTGGCATAATCATCACATAGCCCTCTTCCAACAGTATTTCGGGCATCAAGATGAGCTCAAAAGAAAATGATGCAATGAGATGAAATGATGTACTTGTCGAGGCGAACATTTCGATATGCTACACGCACGAAACGGAGCTAAGATGAGGGAGTTATGGCATGTCAAAGTATGCAAAAATGCTAGGATTAGGGACGAAAAAGTCAACCAGATCTGGATCCAGATCTGACGGGTACTGTAGGTGCACACGGCCCGAGGATGCTCATCGGAGTCGTCGGAGTTCATCGGAAAACAAGGTGGCTGGAGAGTGATGCGGGGAGGCGATGAGGTTGCCGGAGAGGACCGGACGGCGGAGGGCGGCGCGGCGGCTCCGGCTGGACGCGCGAGGCGGCGCGGCGGGGAGCTCGCTCCGGCGAGGCGCGAAGGCGGCGGGCGGTGGAGGTGGCGCACGGCGACGGCGGCGCGGGCACCCGGCACGGTGGCGGCGGGGAGCCGGCGGGCGGCGCGGCCCTGGTGCGGGAGGCGGCGCGCGATGCAGGAGGCGACGCGGCTCTAGGCCAGCGCGGGCCCCGGATGGGCTCCGCGGGCTGGCGGCGATGGAACGGCTGCGGGGACAGGTGGCAAACGCGGATTCGCTGCGGCGGGTGGTTGGATGTGTCCGGCCACCGGGCGGACATGTCCGGCAGCGCGGGGAGGGTAAAATTAGGGTTCATCCGCGAAAATGGAGGGGGAGGCACCTATTTATAGGTAGAGGGAGCTAGGAGAGTCCAAATGAGGTGCGGTTTTTGGCCACGCGGTCGTGATTGAACGACCGAGGTGATAGAAGGGGTTTAGGTGGGTTTTGGGCCACTTTGGAGGGGTGTTGGGCTGCAACACACACGAGGCCTTTTCGGTCCCTCGGTTAACCATTGGAGTATCAAACGAAGTCCAAATGGTACGAAACTTAACAGGCGGTCTACTGGTAGTAAACCAAGGCCGCATGACAAGTCTCGGTCCAATCCGAAAACGTTTAACACCCGCACATGAAAAGAGGTAGAAAGGGACACCGGAGGACATAGGAGCGCCGGATTGCAAAACAGACAATGGGAAAAAGCTCGGATGCATGAGACGAACATGTATGCAAATGCGATGCACATGATGACAATGATATGAGATGCAAGACACGCAAGCACAGACAAAGCAACACAACGAATAACTGGAGGACACCTGGCACATCGTTCTCGGGGCGTTACAACACTCCACCACTACGAGAGGATCTCGTCCCGAGATCTAGAATGGCACCGGAGGGAAAAGCGGAAGAGAAAAGAAGAGGTAAAACTAAGTTGCTTCTTTGACAAACGAGTGAAACCAAATAACCTTGAAAGGTTAAGCCATTTTGAGAAAAGAACACAACAAAGATGAACAAAGTTGAAAACACTCCGTTAGGAAAGAAGGAACAAGGAAGAACAAATTCGAACAACACTCCGGTTAAATGGATAAGCAAAGGAAAAGGACGCGGTCCTGACAAAACAAGAAGATGGGTTGAAGAAAGCAACATCACGATGGCTCCAGAACAAAAGAATAGAAGATTGATAATTGAGACAAGAGAATGTAGAAGAAAAAGGCAACTTCTACCACAAAAGAGCTTGAAAAGCCATCCTCGGGAGAAAAGTCGAACAGAGTTGTTGGAAATCCAACAACTAAAAAGGATAAGCTTGATATGGTCTTATGGAATACATCTCAAAATATGAGGTGACAACCAGCCACTTACGGGAAAAAGAATTGGATTGATATGAACAATGAGACGAGAAACTTATTTCACCGGGAGGATAAAAGAAGAACTTGGGTCAATTGTAAACACCATGATAGCAACAATCCTTAGGGAAGGCTTTAGGTGAAATATAACCCAAGATAATTCCAAAGAAGATACTGATGGATTTAGAATATCTCATCTTAACAACATGTGAATCATGAAACATGAACTCAAATTATCAAGAATGACATAATACCACCTCAAAAGATGAGATATGAAAGAATTGCACTTCGGAATGCAAGATGAAGAAAACTTGAGCTCCTTTGAAAAGAATCTCGATGAACACTTCGAGAAAGAATTAAATCCTTGATGAATCATCATGTAGAACCTTCAAGAAGAACTCCGGTAATAAAAGGATGATCAAACAAAAGGAAAGAGAAGTTGAAAACACAAGGTGGATCCTTGCAATGATTTAGATGTATCTTCGCGATGATATAATGTGGAAAACTTGGAACTCCGGGAAAAGAAAAGATAAAGCATCTCGAACCGAGAATGTGGTATAATGAACCTCCAGAATAAGGAATTAATCACTTGGATGGAACAAGAATAAGAATTACATTATGCTTATCCTTTACCAATTTAAATTGATGACAATCAACGGATTTGACATATTACTTATTCTCGTAGAAAAAAGTTAAGAGAGAATGTCTTCCATGAACCACCGGTAGGATGAAACAACGAATCAATTAATATGATAACCATGGAAGAGAATCTTGAACGAACCACCATAAGAATTGAAAAACGAACGAAGTAAAGGGATGAATCACCGGGTAAGAACTGTGAAATGAACGAAGATACTTGAGACAATCTAGATACATGAGAACGGAGGGATGACGACTGATTAGAGAATATTTGAATGATGCACCGGTAAGATTGGAGAATGATAACTGAAAGCTGAAAATGAATAAGCCTGAATTGATGGACTCCAGATAGGTGAAAGGAATTCTCACAATCAAAACAATTATGAGAGGATAGTACTAAGCTAGAACCAGTAATCTTGAAGAGAATGGAGCAAGATTGAGAGAAAAATCTTCTTCGGTCTTCAAATGTTGGGAATGAAGATGAGAAACACCACCAAGAAATGTTGCGATACTCCGGGATGAAGAATAGAAAGGTTGAACCAACGATGAAAAGAATTTGAAAGATCTTGGAGAAAGGCATTTGACTGATGAAAATTCGTTCTTACGTCAAACTTTAGAAGATTTCAGAATAACTCTGGGAGAATAAGAAGAGTCAGGCAAGATCCTGGGAAAGGACCTGTGGGTTAGGGCCCACTCAAAAGAAACACCGTGAAACGATTACTCGAAAGAGAGATAGCACCAGTTGAATTAAAAGGCTTGAATGAGATAACATCCTCGAAAGAGCTTGAACGAATGTAGAGTGGAAACACAAATCTTCTGAGATATCTTCAGCACTCCGGAACAATTGAATAGCGAGAAGTGGATGATTATGAGGTGCACCGGCATAAGAAAAGCATTGGGCAAAAAGAAAAGACTATGCTCAACACCAAAGCTTGAATTGAATCCACCGGAGAAGAAAAGAACGAAGAATGATGAACTAGTAGAGCATCTCCACGGGAAATCATTGGGTAAGAACATAGACGGAAAAGAATGGAGAGACTTCACATGAATAAAATGGATACTTGATTAAGAAATCTGATTCCTTGAAGGAAAAGGGTGGGAGGGCGGGGAAAACAAAGACAACTTGGAATGGAAAAAATGAGCACCGTTGAAAGAAAACTTAAAATTGAACTTGCGGATGTTGAAAAGATCGGATCCACTTGAAGGGAAACACGCCGATTGAAAAGGATTGACATGACAATCTCGATGATCAAGAAGGATTAGTATTCCCAAAGAAATATGAGAACACCGCTTAGAAAGGGTATGGAATCAACAGTTGTCTTCGAAGCAACTCGAATACCACAACTCACAACAAACAAAGGATTGGCTTGCAGGATAAGCCGGAAATACTCGTGTGATCCTAAAAAATTGTGAAATTTGAGAAGAGAAGAGTCAAAACTCTACGCCAGGATGCCTCACCAGAGCGACGAAGGGACCGAGGAGTAAAAAGAATTCCTAACTCTACGATATATATAATTCCTAAATGACTCAAAACATTTTTATAGACACAACAACGCCAACGATTCGATCAAGCAGGGGGCTCCTAAGGTCGGGGAAGGCTCTGATTACCAACTTGTAACGCCCTCGATGCGGCTATATCTCCCACATGTCGAAGCACGACTTAGAGGCATAACCGCATTGAAAGCACTGTCGCAAGTGAGGTAATATTCACACAACCCATGTAAATAAATAAAGGGGAAAGGATACATAGTTGGCTTACAATCGCCACTTCACACAATACATGAATAAAGCATTACATTCATCCAAATACACTCAAGGTCCGACTACGGAACCAAAATAAAAGAAGACTACCCCAAATGCTACACAGATCCCCGATCGACCCCAACTGGGCTCCACTACTGATCAACTGGAAATGAAACAAGACTATGAATACGATCTTCAACAAGCTCCTCCTTGAGCTGGTTGCGTCACCTGCACGGTTCAACGACATCTGTAAGCTGGTTTTGGAATTATTTGTGAGTCACGGGGACTCAGCAATCCCACACCCTCGCGATCAAGACTATTTAAGCTTATAGGTAAGGTAAAGGTATGAGGTGGAGCTACAGCAAGTGACTAGCATATATGGTGGCTTACATACGCAAACGAGAGCGAGAAGAGAAGGCAAAAGCACGGTCGATGAACTATGATCAAGAAGTGATCCTAGAACAACCTACGTCAAGCATTAGTCCAACACCGTGTTCACTTCCCGGACTCCGTCAAGAAGAGACCGTCACGGTTACACACGCGGTTGATGTATTTTAATTAAGATCAACTTCAGGTTTTCTACAACCGGACATTAACAAATTCCCATCTGCCCATAACCGCGGGCACGGCTTTCGAAAGTTCAAATCCCTGCAGGGGAGTCCCAACTTAGCCCATCACAAGCTCTCATGGTCAACGAAGGATATTCCTTCTCCCAAGACATTCCGATCAGACTCGGCATCCCGGTTACAAGACATCATCGACAATGGTAAAACAAGTCCAGCAACACCGCCCGAATGTGCCGACAAATCCCGATAGGAGCTGCACATATCTCGTTCTCAGGGCACACTCAGATGAGCGCTCCATACAACTAAAACCAAACCTCGAGTTTCTCGGAGGGGGCGCTGCACAGGGCTCTAGTTTGGACCAACACTCAGAGGAGCACTGGCCCGGGGGGGTTTAAACAAAGACGACCCTCGGGCTCTGGAAACTCAAGGGAAAAAGAGGCTAGGTGACAAATGGTAAAACCAAGGTTGGGCATTGCTGGAGGAGTTTTATTCAAGGCGAATTGTCAAGGGGTTCCCATTATAACCCAACCGCGTAAGGAACGCAAAATCCAGGAACATAACACCGATATGACGGAAACTAGGGCGGCAAGAGTGGAACAAAACACCAGGCATAAGGCCGAGCCTTCCACCCTTTACCAAGTATATAGGTGCATTAATTAAATAAGAGAATATTGTGATATCCCAACAAATAAACATGTTCCAACAAGGAACAACATCTCCATGTTCCAACAAGGAACAAACTTCATCTTCACCTGCAACTAACAACGCTATAAGAGGGGCTGAGCAAAGTGGTAACATAGCCAAACAACGGTTTGCTAGGACAAGGTGGGTTCTGAGGCTTGGCTTAAAAATATGGGAGGCATGATAAGCAAGTGGTAGGTATCGCAGCATAGGCATAGCAAAAGAGCGAACAACTAGCAAGCAAAGATAGAAGTGATTTCGAGGGTATGGTCATCTTGCCTGAAATACCGCAAGGAAGAAGAACGAGTCCATGAAGAAGACAATCGGTCGTAGTCGAACGGGTCCTCACAAACGCGATGTTATCGGAACCAACCCGAAGAAGCAACACCAAAAAGAATTGAAGAAAATATGCCCTAGAGGCAATAATAAAGTTATTATTTATTTCCTTATATCATGATAAATGTTTATTATTCATGCTAGAATTGTATTAACCAGAAACATGATACATGTGTGAATACATAGACAAACAGAGTGTCACTAGTATGCCTCTACTTGACTAGCTCGTTGATCAAAGATGGTTATGTTTCCTAGCCATAGACAAAGAGTTGTCATTTGATTAACGGAATCACATCATCGGGAGAATGATGTGATTGACTTGACCCATTCCGTTAGCATAGCACTTGATCGTTTAGTTTGTTGTTATTGCTTTCTTCATGACTTATACATGTTCCTATGACTATGAGATTATGCAACTCCCGTTTACCGGAGGAACACTTTGTGTGCTACCAAACGTCACAATGTAACTGGGTGATTATAAAGGTGCTCTACAGGTGTCTCCGAAGGTACTTGTTGGGTTGGCGTATTTCGAGATTAGGATTTGTCACTCCGATTGTCGGAGAGGTATCTCTGGGCCCACTTGGTAATGCACATCACTATAAGCCTTGCAAGCATTGCAACTAATGAGTTAGTTGCGGGATGATGTATTACGGAACGAGTAAAGAGACTTGTCGATAACGAGATTGAACTAGGTATTGAGATACCGACGATCGAATCTTGGGCAAGTAACATACCGATGACAAAGGGAACAACGTATGTTGTTATGCGGTCTGACCAATAAAGATCTTCGTAGAATATGTAGGAGCCAATATGAGCATCCAGGTTCCGCTATTGGTTATTGACCGGAGACGTGTCTCGGTCATGTCTACATTGTTCTCGAACCCTTAGGGTCCGCACGCTTAACGTTACGATGACAGTTTCATTATGAGTTTATATATTTTTGATGTACCAAAGGTTGTTCGGAGTCCCGGATATGATCTCGGACATGACGAGGAGTCTGGAAATGGTCGAGACATAAAGATCGATATATTGGACGGCTATATTCGGACACTGGAAGTGTTTCGGGTTATTTCGGAGAAAACCGGGGTGCCGGAAGGGTTACCGGAACCCCCCAGGGAAGTATTGGGCCTTAGTGGGCCTGAGGGGAGAGAGAGGGCAGCAGCCCAGGAGGTGGCGCGCCCCCTCCCATGGGGAGTCCGAATTGGACTAGGGGAGGTGGCGTGGCCCCTCTTTCCCTCTCCCTCTCCCTCTCTTTCCTTCCCCCTTCTCTCTTCCTAGTTGGACTAGGAAAGGGGAGTCCTACTCCTACTAGGAGGAGGACTCCCCCCTCCTTGGCGTGCCCCAAGGGCCGGCCAGCCTCTCCCCCATGCTCATTTATATACGGGGGCAGGGGGCACCTCTAGACACACAAGTTGATCTTCGTGATCGTTCTCTTAGCCGTGTGCGGTGCCCCCTCCACCATAATCCTCGATAATATTGTAGCGATGCTTAGGCGAAGCCCTGCGACGGTAGAACATCAAGATCGTCACCACACCGTCGTGCTGACGGAACTCTTCCCCGACACTTTGCTGGATCGGAGTCCAGGGATCGTCATCGAGCTGAACGTGTGCTAGAACTCGGAGGTGTCGTAGTTTCAGTGCTTGATCGGTCGAGCTGTGAGGACGTACGACTACATCAACTGCATTGTGCTAATGCTTCCGCTTCCGGTCTACGAGGGTACATAGACAACACTCTCCCCTCTTGTTTCTATGCATCACCATGATCTTGCGTGTGCGTAGGAATTTTTTTGAAATTACTACGTTCCCCAACAGTGGCATCCGAGCCTAGGTTTTATGTGTATGTTATATGCACGAGTAGAACACAAGTGAGTTGTGGGCGATATAAGTCATACTGCTTACCAGGATGTCATACTTTGGTTCGGTGGTATTGTTGGATGAAGCGGCCCGGACCGACATTACGTGTACGCTTACGCGAGACTGGTTCTACCGACGTGCTTTGCACACAGGTGGCTGCCGGGTGTCAGTTTCTCCAACTTTAGTTGAACTGAGTGTGGCTACGCCCGATCCTTGTGAAGGTCAAAACAGCACCAACTTGACAAACTATCATTGTGGTTTTGATGCGTAGGTAAGATTGGTTCTTGCTAAGCCCGTAGCAGCCACGTAAAACTTTCACAAACAAAGTAGAGGACGTCTAACTTGTTTTTGCAGGGCATGTTGTGATGTGATATGGTCAAGACATGATGCTAAATTTTATTATATGAGATGATCATGTTTTGTAACCGAGTTATCGGCAACTGGCAGGAGCCATATGGTTGTCGCTTTATTGTATGTAATGCAATCGCCCTATAATGCTTTACTTTATCACTAAGCGGTAGCGATAGTTGTAGAAGCATAAGATTGGTGAGACGACAACGATGCTACGATGGAGATCAAGGTGTCGCGCCGGTGACGATGGTGATCATGACGATGCTTTGGAGATGGAGATCACAAGCACAAGATGATGATGGACATATCATATCACTTATATTGATTGCATGTGATGTTTATCTTTTATGCATCTTATCTTGCTTTGATTGACGGTAGCATTATAAGATGATCTCTCACTAAATTTCAAGATAAAAGTGTTCTCCCTGAGTATGCACCATTGCCAAAGTTCGTCGTACCCAGACACCACGTGATGATCGGGTGTGATAAGCTCTACGTCCATCTACAACGGGTGCAAGCCAGTTTTGCACATGCAGAATACTCAGGTTAAACTTGACGAGCCTAGCATATGCAGATATGGCCTCAGAACACTGAGACTGAAAGGTCGAGCATGAATCATATAGTAGATATGATCAACATAGTGATGTTCACCATTGAAAACTACTCCATTTCACGTGATGATCGGTTATGGTTTAGTTGATTTGGATCACGTGATCACTTAGAAGATTAGAGGGATGTTTTTCTAAGTGGGAGTTCTTAAGTAATATGATTAATTGAACTTAAATTTATCATGAACTTAGTCCTGGTAGTATTAGCATATCTATGTTGTAGATCAATAGCTCGCGTTTAGCTCCCCTGTTTTATTTTTGATATGTTCCTAGAGAAAACTAAGTAGAAAGATGTTAGTAGCAATTATGCGGATTGGATCCGTGATCTAAGGTTTATCCTCATTGTTGCACATAAGAATTATGTCTTTGATGCACCGCTAGGTGACAAACCTATTGCAGGAGAAGATGCGGATGTTATGAACATTTGGCTAGCTCAATATGATTACTACTTGATAGTTTAGTGCACCATGCTTAAACGGCTTAGAATCGGGACTTCAAAGACGTTTTGAACATCATGGACCATATAAGATGTTCCAGGAGTTGAAGTTAATATTTCAAGCAAATACCCGAGTTGAGAGATATGAAGTCTCCAACAAGTTCTATAGCTAAAAGATGGAGGAGAATAGCTCAAGCAATGAGCATGTTCTCAGATTGTCTGGGTACTACAATCGCTTGAATCAAGTGGGAGTTAATATTCCAGATAAGATAGTGATTGACAGAATTCTCTAGTCACCATCACCAAGTTAGTAGAACTTCGTGATGAACTATGATATGCAAGGGATAACGAAAACGATTCCCAAGCTCTTCGTAATGCTGAAATCAATGAAGGTAGAAATCAAGAGAAATATCAAGTGTTGATGGTAGACAAGACCACTAGTTTCAAGAAAAGGGCAAAGGGAAGAAGGGGAACTTCAAGAAGAACGACAAGCAAGTTGCTGCTCAAGTGAAGAAGCCCAAGTCTGGTCCTAAGCCTGAGACTAAGTGCTTCTACTGCAAAGGGACTGGTCACTAGAAGCGGAACTGCCCCAAGTATTTGGCGGATAAGAAGGATGGCAAAGTGAACAAAGGTATATTTGATATACGGATTATTGATGTGTATTTTACTAGTGTTCGTAACAACCCCCCCCCCCCCGGTATTTGATACTGGTTCAGTTGCTAAGAGTAGTAACTCGAAACAGGAGTTGCAGAATGAACAGAGACTAGTTAAGGGTGAAGTGACGATGTGTATTGGAAATGGTTCCAAGATTGATATGATCATCATCGCACACTCCCTATACTTTCGGGATTAGTGTTAAACCTAAAATAAATGTAATTTAGTGTTTGTGTTGAGCATGTATGATTGGATCATGTTTATTGCAATACGGTTATTCATGTAAGTTAGAGAATATTTGTTGTTCTGTTCACATGAATAAAACCTTCTATGGTCATACACCCAATGAAAATAGTTTGTTGGATCTCGATCATGGTGATACACATTTTCATAATATTGAAGCCAAAAGATGCAAAGTTAATAATGATAGTGCAACTTATTTGTGGCACTGCCATTTAGGTTATATTGGTATAAAGCGCATGAAGAAAATCCATGCTGATGGGCTTTTGGAATCACTTGATTATGAATCAGTTGATGCTTGCGAACCATGCCTCATGGGCAAGATGACTAAGACTCCGTTCTCTGGAACAATGGAGCGAGCAACAGATTTGTTGGAAATCATACATACTGATGTATGTGGTCCCATGAATATTGAAGCTCGTGGCAGGTATCATTATTTTCTGATCTTCACAGATGATTTGAGCAGATATCAGTATATCTACTTGATGAAACACAAGTCTGAAACATTTGAAAAGTTTGAAGAATTTTAGAGTGAAGTGGAGAATCATCGTAACAAAAATAAAAGTTTCTATGATATGATCGCAGAAGTAAAATATTTGAGTTACGAGTTTGGCCTTCAGTTAAAACAATGTGAAATAGTTTCACTACTCACGCCACCTGGAACACCACAGTGTAATGGTGTGTCTGAACGTCATAACCATACTTTATTGGATATAGTGCAATCTATGATGTTTCTTACCGATTTACCACTATAGTTTTGGGGTTATGCATTAGAGACAACTACAGTCACATTAAATAGGGCACCATCTAAATCCGTTGAGATGACACCGTATGAACTATGGTTTGGCAAGAAACCTAAGCTGTCGTTTCTTAAAGTTTGAGGTTGCAATGCTTATGTGAAAAAGTTTCAACCTAATAAGCTCAAACCCAAATTGGAGAAGTGCATCTTCATAGGATACCCAAAATAAAATTTTGGGTACACCTTCTATCACAGATCCGAAGGCAAGATATTCATTGCTGAGAATGGATCCTTTCTAGAGAAGGAGTTTCTCTCGAAAGAAGTGAGTGGGAGGAAAGTAGAACTTGATGAGGTAACTCTACCTGCTCCCTTATTGGAAAGTAGTTCATCAGAGAAATATGTTCCTGTGACTACTACACCAATTAGTGAGGAAGCTAATGATGATGATCATGTAACTTCAGATCAAGTTGCTACCGAACCTCGTAGGTAAACCAGAGTGAGATTCGCACTAGAGTGGTATGGTAATCCTGTTCTAGAGGTCACGTTACTTGACCATGACGAGCCTATGAACTATGAGGAAGCGATGATGAGCCCAGATTCCGCGAAATGGCTTGAGGCCATGAAATCTGAGATGAGATCCATGTATGAGAACAAAGTATAGACTTTGATTGACTTGCCCATTGATCGGCAAGCCATTGAGATTAAATGGATCTTCAAGAGGAAGACGGACGCTGATAGTAGTGTTACTATCTACAAAGCTAGAATTGTCGCAAAAAGGTTTTCGACAAGTTCAAGGTGTTGACTACAATGAGAGTTTCTCACTCGTATATATGCTTAAGTCTGTCCGAATCATGTTAGCAGTTGCCGCATTTTATGAAATCTGGCAAATGGATAAACAAAACTGCATTCCTTAATGGATTTATTAAAGAAGAGTTGTATATGATGCAACCAGAAGGTTTTGTCAATCCTAAAGGTACTAACAAAATATGCAAGCTCCGGCGATCCATCTATGGACTGGTGCAAGCATCTCAGAGTTGGAATATACGCTTTGATAAGTTGATCAAAGCATATAGTTTTATACAGACTTGCGGTGAAGCCTGTATTTACAAGAAAGTGAGTGGGAGCACTACAGCATTTCTGATAAGTATATGTGAATTACATATTGTTGATCAGAGATAATGTCGAATTTTTCTGCAAAGCATAAAGGAATGTTTGAAAGGAGTTTTTCAAAGAAAGACCTCGGTGAAGCTTCTTACATATTGAGCATCAAGATCTATAGAGATAGATCAAGACGCTTGATAAGTTTTTCAATGAGTACATACCTTGACAAGATTTTGAAGTAGTTCAAAATGGAACAGTCAAAGAAGGAGTTCTTGTCTGTGTTACAAGGTGTGAAGTTGAGTAAGACTCAAAACCCGACCACGGCAAAAGATAGAGAGAGAATGAAAGTCATTCCCTATGCCTCAGCCATAGGTTCTATAAAGTATGCCATGCTGTGTACCAGACCTATTGTATACCCTGCCCTGAGTTTGGCAAGTAAGTACAATAGTGATCTTGGAGTAGATCACTGGAAATTGGTCAAAATTATCCTTAGTGGAATAAGGATATGTTTCTCGATTATGGAGGTGACAAAAGGTTCATCGTAAAGGGTTACGTCGATGCAAGTTTTGACACTGATCTAGATGACTCAAAGTCTCAATCTGGAGACATATGGAAAGTGGGAGCAATTATCTAGAGTAGCTCCGTGCAAAGCATTGTTGACATAGAAATTTGCAAAATACATACGAATCTGAATGTGGCAGACCCGTTGACTAAACTTCCCTCATAGGCAAAACATGATCACACCTTAGTACTCTTTGGGTATTAATCACATAGCGATGTGAACTAGATTATTGACTCTAGTAAACCCTTTGGGTGTTGGTCACATGACGATGTGAACTATGGGTGTTTAATCACATGGTAATGTGAACTATTGATATTAAATCACATGGCGATGTGATCTAGATTATTGACTCTAGTGCAAGTGGGAGACTGAAGGAAATATGCCCTAGAGGCAATAATAAAGTTATTATTTATTTCCTTATATCATGATAAATGTTTATTATTCATGCTAGAATTGTATTAAGCGGAAACATGATACATGCATGAATACATAGACAAACAGAGTGTCACTAGTATGCCTCTACTTGACTAGCTCGTTGATCAAAGATGGTTATGTTTCCTAGCCATAGACAAAGAGTTGTCATTTGATTAACGGGATCACATCATTAGGAGAATGATGTGATTGACTTGACCCATTCCGTTAGCATAGCACTTGATCGTTTAGTTTGTTGATATTGCTTTCTTCATGACTTATACATGTTCCTATGACTATGAGATTATGCAACTCCCGTTTATCGGAGGAACACTTTGTGTGCTACCAAACGTCACAACATAACTTGGTGATTATAAAGGTGCTCTACAGGTGTCTCCGAAGGTACTTGTTGGGTTGGCGTATTTCGAGATTAGGATTTGTCACTCCGATTGTCGGAGAGGTATCTCTGGGCCCACTCGGTAATGCACATCACTATAAGCCTTGCAAGCATTGCAACTAATGAGTTAGTTGAGGGATGATGTATTACGGAACGAGTAAAGAGACTTGCCGCTAACGAGATTGAACTAGGTATTGAGATACTGACGATCGAATCTCGGGCAAGTAACATACCGATGACAAAGGGAACAACATATGTTGTTATGCGGTCTGACCGATAAAGATCTTCGTAGAATATGTAGGAGCTAATATGAGCATCCAGGTTCCGCTATTGGTTATTGACCAGAGACGTGTCTCGGTCATGTCTACATTGTTCTCGAACTCGTAGGGTCTGCACGCTTAACGTTACGATGATAGTTTCATTATGAGTATATATATTTTTATGTACCTAAGGTTGTTCGGAGTCCCGGATATGATCACGGACATGACGAGGAGTCTCGAAATGGTCGAGACATAAAGATCGATATATTGGATGGCTATATTCGGACACCGAAAGTGTTTCGGGTGATTTCGGAGAAAACCGGGGTGCCGGAAGGGTTACCGGAACCCCCCGGGGAAGTATTGGGTCTTAGTGGGCCTGAGGGGAGAGAGAGGGCAGCAGCCCAGGAGGTGGCACGCCCCCTCCCATGGGGAGTCCGAATTGGACTAGGGAGGGGGGCACGGCCCCTCTTTCCCTCTCCCTCTCCCTCTCTTTCCTTCCCCCTTCTCTCTTCCTAGTTGGACTAGGAAAGGGGAGTCCTACTCCTACTAGGAGGAGGACTCCCCCCTCCTTGGCGCGCCCCAAGGGCATGCCGGCCTCTCCCCCTTGCTCCTTTATATACGGGGGCAGGGGGAACCTCTAGACACACAAGTTGATCTTCGTGATCGTTCTCTTAGCCGTGTGCGGTGCCCCCCTCCACCATAATCCTCGATAATATTGTAGCGGTACTTAGGCGAAGCCCTGCGATGGTAGAACATCAAGATCGTCACCACGCCATCGTGCTGACAGAACTCTTCCCCGACACTTTGCTAGATCGGAGTCCGGGGATCGTCATCGAGCTGAACGTGTGCTAGAACTCAGAGGTGCCGTAGTTTCGGTGCTTGATCGGTCGGGTTGTGAAGACGTACGACTACATCAACCGCGTTGTGCTAACGCTTCCGCTTCTGGTCTACGAGGGTACGTAGACAACACTCTCCCCTCTCGTTGCTATAAATCACCATGATCTTGCGTGTGCGTAGAATTTTTTTTGAAATTACTATGTTCCCCAACAAGAATCACACAACATAGTAAACAACCAACACATAAACAAGGCATGATATGCGGGATGCGGTATGCGATGCATATGCATGATTTGGAAAGGAAAGATTGAACCTAGCCTCAACTTGGAAATCCAAGAGTGCCACTGGAAAGAGGAGTTGATTTTGGTTGAAATCGATATAAAGATCACCGGAATCGGATGCACGGTTTGGAAATGGCAAGCAAAACAAATATAGCACCGGTCTACGATAATCAGCAAGTGGCCATCTAAATGCATCAAGATAAAAATGCTACAGCACTCAATCATGGCAACAAAATACATGGAAGGGATCCACTCATGATTCTTGACAAAAGATGAACACTGAGCTACGGCTAAATCACTCATTAACAGGTTCAAACAAGCATGGCAAAAGTGCAAAAGGTAACAGGTTTCAGACTTAGTGAAATTAACAGCATATCAGGAATTTATCATCAGGAAGCAATGTTTAGAGCATGAACACTACATACTACAGGAACATATCATGGCAAAGCAAGGCATGGCATGAAGCTACTCAAATCATATAACAAAAGTCCCTTAGTGACCATGAGCCAAAAGGGATCAGAAAATACAATTGCAAGCATGTAAACATAGCAAAAACATAAACAGATTCAGACTTAGTGAAAAACTGGAGCATGGCAAAACAGATTAACAAGCAGGCATGTTTACGAGCTCGATGCACTCACTACAAATCATTGCATGACAAACTAAGCATACACCCGGCAATAAGACATGGCATAGAAGCTAGATATGGCAAGAACAACAACATAGCATGCACGGATCAATAACAAGAAGCTTGGCAAAATTGCAAAACATGTTCACAATCTGCCACGAACATTTTATAGCAAAAGTAGAGCTCGATTGACTCAAGCTAGGTTGCTCCATAATTGCAACCAAAGACATGGATGGAAAGAGCACCACAATATCTACAAAACATCCTTACTGATCATGCTAAAAAGAGGCACGGATCACTAGGAAACAACACGAACATATGGAATAAAAACAATAACAGGACAAGGACTTGGTGAAATTCTAAGTCCCTGAAATCAGCATCATTGAGTAAGCTACTTTGCATGCTTGTGCTAGTCACCAAAAAGATCACCAAAATACATGGCATACACCCATGTAAAGATGGCATGGCATATAACAAAACACATGTAGAGCTCAGGATCATAGCATGCACACATTAATCATGGCAAAAATGACAAAAGGCCATTTGTTGAAACAGATCTGACATAATCATCACATAGCCCTCTTCCAGTAGTATTTCGGGCATCAATATGAGCTCAAAAGAAAATGATGCAATGAGATGAAATGATGTACTCGTCAGGGCGAACATTTCGATATGCTACATGCACAAATCGGAGCTAAGATAAGGGAGTTATGGCAGGTCAAAGTATGCAAAAATGCTAGGGTTAGGGACGAAAAAGTCAACCAGATCTGGATCCAGATCTGACGGGTACTGTAGCTGCACACGGCCCGAGGATGCTCGCCGGAGTCGCCGGAGTTTGTCGGAGAACGAGGTGGCCGGAGAGTGCTGCGAGGAGGCGAGGAGGTTGCCAGAGAGGACCGGACGGCAGAGGGCGGCGCGGGCGCGGCGGCTCCGACCGGACGCGCGAGGCGGTGCGGCGGCGAGCTCGCTCCGGCGAGGCGCAAAGGCGGCGGGCGGTGGAGGCGGAGCACGGCGGCGGCGGCGCGGGCAGTCGGCGGGCGGCGCGGCCCTGGTGCCGGAGGCGG
>NC_041388.1:134780903-134823380 GCF_002162155.2 Triticum dicoccoides | reverse complement strand
GGGGGGGGAATTAGGGTTCATCCGCGAAAATGGAGGGGGAGGCACCTATTTATAGGTAGAGGGAGCTAGGAGAGTCCAAATGAGGTGCGGTTTTTGGCCACGCGATCGTGATCGAACGATCGAGATGATAGAAGGGGTTTACGTAAGTTTTGGGCCACTTTGGAGGGGTGTTGGGTTGCAACACACACGAGGCCTTTTCGGTCCCTCGGTTAACCGTTGGAGTATCAAACGAAGTCCAAATGGTACAAAACTTGACAGGCGGTCTACCGATAGTAAACCAAGGCCGCATGACAAGTCTCGGTCAAATCCGAAAACGTTTAACACTCGCACACGAAAAGAGGTAGAAAGGGACACCGGAGGACATAGGAGCGCCAGATTGCAAAACGGACAACGGGGAAAAAGCTCGGATGCATGAGAGGAACATGTATGCAAATGCGATGCACATGATGACAATGATATGAGATGCATGACACGCAAGCACAGACAAGGCAACATAGCGAATAACTGGAGGACACCTGGCACATTGGTCTCGGGGCGTTACATGTAACCATCCTTCAACTGCTCCTTCTGATGATAAGATAGACAGGGCCTCTTCATCCTGGCATAATCGAAACTAGTCACTTCACGTACTCCATATTCTTTTTCAGAGGAAGATGATCCTGTTGTGCAAAGACAAGAGGACTACTAAATGCTAGCATCGTTGTTTGCTCGAAAAAAAGGAAAGAAAATATTTAAAATAGCACAGATGAAGCACTTCTCAAGGACAATACCACTTTTTCATGACAGCAACGGGAGTTGATTTTTATTTTTCTTCCCCTTGTTCTTCCCCTTCATCACTTGGTTCAATAACAAACAAGCTTCCCCTTCAATGTAAGATTTGGCATGTCAATTAGGGAGCACAAGTATAGTACTAAACTTAATTTTCTGATGAAAGTGGCAAAATACAGGCCAGCAGTTGTGAAATATCCTTGTCTTACCTCAATGGGATATTACGGTGCACATACAGATTGGAAGTCTTGTCTCCATTTGTGCAGTTCACTAAAATCAAGCAACATTATCGTACAAGTAGCACAACATATGAATGCACACTGCAGAATCATGTGAAAGAAGGCTAGTACTGACCTCTCATGATGCGGAATTCAAACAACTCACAAGAAGAAGATCTAAACCAAATTCGCCTTAACGGATAGGAAGTAAGATCTCCTCTTGTGCAGTTCCACTAAGATCAAGCAATCAAGCAACATTGATGGTGTGACATTTTGGTTGAACTATACAAAACACTCTTAAAACAAAAGTGTTTTGTGCAGTGCAACAAAAGCTCAGAATGGCAACGAGGTGAAGCAGATAACCCTGTTTACACAGAGGTGCAAAGGAAACAATTAGTGGTCAATAACGGTGGATGACACAGAAGCCAACAAAAAGAAGCATCTACCTTATCTAAATGGGAAAGAAAGCAAGACAGTAGCATTTCTCAAACGGTGGCATTGATTAATATTAACATAGAGATTATATTAACAATAAAATTCGTTAAACATGTAATTTGCTTTTAACTGTGGCATTGCATCAATTTTCCAGCGGCATTATTAGAGGGTGTTTGTTTACAGGGACATTTTGGTGTAGGGACTAAAAAAACTCCGTGTCAGTCCCATCTAAACCAAAGAGGAGGGACTTTTATGGACTAAAAGTGGGCATTTGGGACTAAAGAAAGAAGACACCAAGGGAGTCTTTTTGGGACTTTTTCCAATAGTTGCCCCTGCCACGCATTGCACCTTGTCTCTATGAGTTCATTACTAGGGGTAACATGGTCTTTTAGCATGTCATTTAATAACCTCTAGTCCATGTTTAGTCCATGGAACCCATCAGGTAGGGACTAGGGAGTTTTTAACCAAACAGGGCCTTAGATTAACAACAGATAATGAGTTGCACGGGACAGTGGACGCACCAGCACCATGTGCATCTACCGATGTACTATGGTCATGCACATCTATTGCAACAAAGAACAAGCAACCAAGGAGCATATTTGTGTTGGTCCCAGTTTTGTTATCTTTAGACGCCTTTCCCTATGTGAGCGCAGCAAATCTAGTCCTGCTCAAACTCTACAGCATTGTCCCTTCCTTTCCTTTTTGAACTAGTACTTTCGCCCCTTCCTTTCCTCTTTGAACCACGTCCTAGATTTATGCGATACAACTTTCCCCACTACTTTCCCCCATTCCTTTCCTCTTTGAACCACGTCCTAGATTAATGCTATACAACTTTCCCCCTTCATTTCCTCTTTGAACCACGTCCTAGATTCATGCTATATACAACTTTTCCCACTACTTTCCCCCACTCCTTTCCTCTTTGAACCACGTCCTAGATTCATGGTATACATGCAGCTAGAGCAATGCATGTGGAGTAAGTAAATTATACCTTAAGGTTCTTGGGGCGTGGTTCGGTGGGTGATGGGACGGCGATGAAGAAGAAGGGGTCGGAGGCCCTCCCGCGCCGCCGCTGGGTGGAAAGTGAACAGCTGCGCCGGTAGTCCCTCGCCGACGGCGACAGCGTTAAGCCTCCTTCCCTTCCCGGCGGACGGATCCTGTCGGCTCTTTGAGCAGCAGTGAGGGGAGAGAGAGGCCAACGAAGTCTTGTTTAGATCTGGAGAGGGCGAGAGAGTGTGAAGAGAGCAACTACAAGCGCTGAGGCTCTAGCGGGAGAGGGCGAGAGAGTGAGCGAACAGGCTAACCAGCTACACAACCCTCCTGTTATGTTCAACGAGAGGGAAATAACCTTTTATACATTCCTGCATTCATGTGACAAGAATGCCGTGTTTTTTTGTGTGTGGGAGTCATTGGGATTTCAATCATAATCGTGTCATGTGGCTTTGGTGGTAAGACTATCCACAATGGTGCAGAAATCATGCAACCTTAGTCACCTTACCTGTCTCCACGTAGTACGTTGGGTCCCACCAGTCAGAGGGTGAAACAAACAAATTAATAAGAAAAATTAAAAGCGCCAGCGGTGTATCTTACCTCACACATCTCGCTACTGCTCGGGAACACTGTCCCCTCTGTTCGCTCACGTACTATTTTAAGTGAATCCGTATAACATGCACACAAATTTTGGCCACTTGCATTCGACTTAAGTCAGTGTGCCACCGTATCTCGTATACTTACTACTCTCTCCGTCTAGGTGTAATAAGTCACGTTAGAAGGTGCAACGGGACCAAGGTGCATGCGTGTGTGTGTGTGTGTGTGTGTTTAACACCATGTGTGTGTTAGAGAGAGTGACAGATCGACCAACTCCTACAGAGAGATGTTGTGTAGTGTACGATTTTAGCCGCGAGAGTCGATGCATCCTCTCGTTTCCGGGCGTGTCCGGTAGGGACATGCGGATAGCTGCCACGCCCGCTCCTGACCAGCCTGGCCCGCCCAAAGCCCCTCCATCGCCCACGCGCGCTTCCTGCCCAAAACGGTCAGCGCCGCTCCAAAGAATCGGTGCCGCATTCATGCACGGGCAGAGCGGACGTGATCTCTCACTAGCGCAAGAGTGATGGTTGCTTCGTCCGTCCAACTTACTGTTGGGTCTATGTGATTTGACGGCTCATTGGTCTTTATTACTAAGGTGGTAGGACTGCTGGATGTCCCACACTTTCGGCGAAAGGAGGTATACTACTACTACTAGATTACAATTTTCTCCATTCTTACAGCGGAGGCATGCAAGAGCAGTGAAAACACGCAGGCTCAATGATTACATGGCCCACCTCACACTACTATCACCATGCGACACCTAACTCTTTACATAGTACTCCCTCCGTTCCTAGATGTTACTAGATGAGTCCCCGCGCATTGGCGCGGAACAGCGGTATATCTCTTTGCGCAAAATTATCGATTCCATAGAACAAAAAAACTCTATAACCGCATGACAAATGTGGTAGCCAAACTAAATAAACTCTCATCATCATTTAGATCATCCCACGTAAGGAAAAAAGATCAGCCAACTCCTGAACTCCTACAGCGTAATGGGATTTTTTTTCTTTTTGACATGTTAATGGGACTTAAAAGCTCACTTACATGCATGCTACCGGTGCATGCTTGCATGCAAACATGTTGATGTGGTTTAAAACCCACTCACATGCATGTGGCACGGTATTTCTGCATGCTTGCATGTGGCTAAGTGTGGAGCCTCTCAACGTCAAGATCAGACGGCTATTATGGACTGATTTACTTCATGTAACGGCTACATCAATTTTGATGGCGTGGCTCAAGGAGAGGATAGAGAATTCCTAGTAGTGGGGGCTAGCTATTACTAGTACATATAAGTCTTTGTAGAGATTCCACTACATACAGAACAAAATGAATGAATCTACACTTAAAATGCATCTATATACATCTGCATGTGGTTCATGGTGAAATCTCTACAAAGACTTATATTTAGGAACGGAGGAAATACTAGTATAGTATGTACTGTAATTTATCAGCGAGATAAATTTGTACAATGCTATGAAGCTTCCAGCTTCTGTTACATGCATCTTGCGTCCAAGGTTACCCATTGCAACATTTCATCAAATACAAAGGAGACTAACATGCATGCTATTGCATCTCAATGATTGACAGATCATAGCAAATATGTACTCCCTCCATTCCAAAATAACTTTCTCAACTTTGTGCAAACTTTAGTACAAAGTTGTACTACTACTAAAGTTGACACTTATTTTGGAACAGAGGCAGCTAAAGAAAAAAACGATCCATGCAGTCCCTAGCCCTTGAACCGTGAACCCTGACCAGGCTTCAATTTACTGGCAACGTTCAAGCTTCCTAATAAATGAAGTTTGCAACCTTTTGACCATCGGATCATTTTGTGCAGCTTCACCAAAATCGAGATGAGCATCCCTGTGGCAAAGAAATTAAATAAGTGTGATTAGAATAAGATTACTAGGACTAGTTGATGAGACATAAACTCATCACAAATACAGTACATAGAAGCCAGTAGAGGTATGTGCGGGGCAAAGAAGTAGAGAAATATCCACAAGGAGTGATGTGGGCAGCTGGAGCAGTGGTGCAAGCTGGCTGTAAAGGGAGTTGTACCTGAGGGACGTAGCTCAATCTTGAGGAGGGCGGCGGGAGGCGGCAACTGCCCACGTCGCGGCAGTGAGCAAGGGACGAAGGCAACCTCACCGACTTTGTGAGAGAGAACGGCGGGGACCCCTGATTGGGACGTGCCGACAGTGGGTTTTCACCGTCGGCGACGGCCACCACATCTACACTAAGCATCCACCCCTTCCCCAAGCGGACGTGATCCGTCGGGATGTTAGAGATGTGGCCACATCCGTTTTTTGCGAGAGTGTGAAGAGAGCAACCCCAGCAAGCAACCGTGTAGGCTGGCCCGTCCTGACTATGTACTCCTTTTCTCTCCATATGAACCTATCATATTGCGTACGTGCCACTGAAGAAAAAAAACTTTATTTATAAATGATGCGGCACCTACTACTCGTTCTCCTATAACCTTACGCTTGGCATCTCCAAAATATTGACCTTGTGATTGGCTCTTCGCCTCTTCGGGAAGTCGAGCAATAATGGTAGTGCAGTATATATCGTTCTGGCTATATGAGACCGAATGAATTGCTGCACGTCCACCACGTGGGCGAGGGTCGAGGGGCGAGGGAGAGTGCTACATACGGAGCAAAATGAGTGAATCTACACTCTAAAATACGTCTATATACATCAGCGTTTGGAGTATGTACTAGTAGTTCATATTGAAATCTACTAAAGGACATATATATTCCAAACAATATGATATAATCTCTATAACCAAGGTAGTAGGGACGAGGAGTAAACGGAGGGAGTAGTAAATTTTTCTCCTCGTCCTGCGAGCCACCGCGCGCATGGGCGAGGGAGCGGGCGTAAGGCGTAGTAAGCAAGCTTCACCTCATCCTGCAAGCCACCGCGCCGGTGGGCGGGGGAGATGGCGTACTAAGCAAGCTTCTCCTCGTTCTGCGAGTTGACGGGACACATCAAAAGTACTCCAGTGTATAGAGCCTTGCCTCTAAGGTAGACCCCACATGGTTTGCCTCTTTTTTTAACATAACACGTCAAGTCGCAATTTGTTTGTTCACCCGTGGTAGACGATCCTCCCTCCACCAAGTGGACAACCAGTGCGTGTGCCAAATTACCACGTGGCCTGCCTTTTTCGTACAGAAATGAGCTCCACTGTGTACCCGCGTGGGTGTGGTTGGGAAAGAGACGGGAGTACGTGCGCCGTGCATGCACATCTTCTCTTCGTGCACGTTCCCCACCTACGTGGGTGTGTGAGAGAGATACAAACTGCGTTCATGAGTGTTTTTTGTTTTGGGGTGGGGTGGGGTGGGGGGTTGATTTTGTGAATTATTTGTGGGAATATGTGTCGATGACATCTCAAACAAAATTTTGCATGCAATGTGTGTGAAATGGAGGCCTATCCATATCATACATAGAGGGTCGGGCAATCCACGAGAAGAGAGAGAGGGGTCATAGCTATCGATAGAGTCAAAGAGAGGATCAAGTGGGTGGGTGCGAGATCGATGAAGAGAGCCATCGAAATTGTGTGTGTACAAGTCAAAGATATAGGGCGACTGGCCTACCGGAACGTTAGAGGGCACACGTCAAGTTTGTGTGTGGCAGGGAGACATGACTAGAGCGCTCGATGTATCGGTGTGTGGGGGGAGGGGGTGGTGGGAGGCAGTGGCGATTCCACTAGGGAGGCTTCAATAGGCTTAAGCCTACCCTCCAAAATCCTATTTAAGCTAAACATACCACTTGACAAGTATATTCTGATGGTTTACATGCAACAATTGCAATGCATTTGCTAATTAGACTTAGGAACTTTATGTTTAAGCCTACCCTTCAATGTCTTGCTAGATTCGCCACTGGTGGGAGGGGTAGGCAGAGGCCTAACTATAGAGGTAGAACGACTCGTATATGTGTTGAGAAGGAGAGACCCAGCTATGTCTTGAGGGAGATCGGTCGACATCCATACATAACTAAAGGACGGGAAATATGATGGGAGAGAGATAGAGGAGAGAGAGAGGGAGAGGGGTAGAGTGCTGGATGGGTGATGGAGTTGCTTCTCGAAGATGGTGGGAGAGGCCTACTAGACAAACTGAGGGTGGAACTGCAATGTTATCAATAAGAGTGGGGATGTGTTTCTATGTGTGACTGTGCGTGATAGATCTGTCAGGACGCATCCATGGATGATGAAGGGGAACCATGTGTTTGGTAAGCAAACCTAACTAGATCGGTAGATCAATTGTAGTTTGTCGGAGGAAGGGAGAGACACAACTAATGAGGTAGATCGATTGACATGTGGGTAAAAACGAGTTATAAGGACCTAGCTAGCTATATATATAGCGAGAGATCGGTCGGTGTACGTCCATTTGTTAGAGGCTAATAAGGCCAAGTGAGACGGATAGACAGAGAGAATGGAGCTAGGACGTGGTGCGAGAGGCCCAACTACTAGCTAGATAGGGGGAGGAGTGTGCGGTTGTGAGAGAGCGATGACAAGAGGGGCGAGAGTTTACATGTGTGTCTGACCGTATGAGAGACACGAGGCAAGGACACATAAAGGAGGAGATTGAGGGTGTGTTTGTATGTTGTAGGCAAGCATCGCTGGAGAGGTTTATCGATCGGTGTGTGTCGGAAAGGAGTTGTGGAGACTCTGGGAGAAGGACCTAAAGAAAAAAAATGAATGTGCCCGGTGGATAGAATGCCGAGGGAGGGGGAGGGCGAGGAGGGCGTGTGCATGCACGAGAGAAAGTTAGTGGTAGCTACAAAGGTTAGAGGATTGTGTGGGTGTAAGAGACTAACAAAGATCATAATTTGATATGAAAGCGGATTCATATATTTGAATAGGAGATCATAGTGTTTTAAACATTGCATGCATGAATATAGCGGTGATACACGTGATGTGCACATGTTATACCATAATGTGATAATGCATGGTGTTTGCAACTCACAGCTAAATGCCGAACAATCTAAACCATAGTATACATCAAACAATCTCACATTTTATTTGAATTTGTGATAATGTGTGGCGTTTGCAGCTTACAACTAAATATCAAACAATCTAAACAATACTATATATCAAACATTCTCACATTTTATTTGAATTTGTGGTAATGTGTGGTGTTTGCAACTCACATCTAAATAGTTGTAGGCATAGGGGGCGGGGCACCATACATAATGTGATAAACACATTATACATATGAGACATGGTTTAGATTATGAAGATCTAGCTAGAGCTAGAAATGTGATTTGAAATCAAAATAAAGTGGATTCAAAAAATCTAGTTCGAGTTCATATAGTACACATAGTTCATATGTAAATCGAGACTAATCATGTGGTGTGCTACGAAGATAATACACAAACGATGGTTTAACTTGACAATAATGATGATTTTAGATCTTATTAAAACAGAGAAACGAATTCAAATGCTTTGACTTCACAACAATCATTACTGTAGATCTTATTCAAATAGAGAAACAAATTCAAATTTAGTTCATATTGAAGCGGTAGTATATACGTTTGGAATGCACTAAAATGTTCATTTGAGTAGTAGGTTGCATGCATTATACAGGTAGCGAAATATTTTAATTGAACATAACATGAATTCTAAGTTTTGAATGACATTTGTAGGGTGCATTGAGTTGGTACAGTACACGTTAGGCTTGTCCGGAAATTTCAACCTGCGCCTTGTTAGCCCAAAATATTTAAGATATATCTTTGTCTCATTGTGCTCTGACAACTCCCTCCATCTCAACCCGCGCCTTGCTATTCCGAAATTACAACGCGCGCGAAAACTCCCACCTCCTATGAAATCCCGACACGTGAAATGCCCGTGGTACCCCTGAACCGAAAGAACTGCCTCAAATCGGTGGGGGTACTTTCGTAACTTACCCCACATTCCGGACAAGCGCGTCTCTAAGCCATGGTTCCCCACTGCCATCCCATCCGCCCACCCATTCATACACTAAGGCCGTGAAAACCGGTGATGAAACCCCACACCCTGCTCCGTCCGCCACCCAGCCGGAGCCTCTTCCCCGACGACGTCGTCCATAGCAACACCTCGACGTCCCTCATCCATTGTACCGGATGAGGATCCGTCGTCGATCTCTTCGTCCCGCCGGTTCAGCCACCCCGTCCGCCACCTCCAAGGAGCTTCCCTGATGTTCCCCTCGTCTTTCGTGCCACCTCCATTCCCACACCGCCGTCTTCACCTGCACCACCGGAAGAGCATCATCATCACTGTTTCCTCGGATGAAGCTGCGGCCTAATCGGCGCCACCAAAGAGGTTGTACACTAATCGCTGCATTTTCTTCTTGATTCGATCTCACGGTGCTGCTGGCGCTCGGTCCCGAGCCGACACGGCACGGCTCCATCCACGGCGGCGTCGCCGGCCACTTCCTCCACGGTGGCGCTCCCTCGGCGGCGACGTCCACATCAGTAGGAACTGCTGATGCTTTAGCTCTCGCTCGCGTTGCTGCTCTGCTCTTGCTCTCGGTCCCCTGCCTGGTCTGCTCTTGCTATTGCTCTTGCTCGCGCTGCTGCTCTCGCTCTTGCTCGTGCTTGCGATGCTGCTCCGATTTAGCTACACTTCACTCTGATGCCGCCAGGGTGAAGGAAGAACCAGCCGCAGCGGGGAGGGGGGCTCGCCGGAGAGGTACCCCACTATTTATCTTAGGGTTCAGGATGGGGGCGGTGGTCGCCGGCGGTGGCGGGGCGTTGGCGGGGCGGTGGCGTGGGGATCGTCGGAGAAAAAGCTCGGCACGTGGGGGCCTAGAGGGATGGTCGGGGCGGCGGCGGACCGGCGGTGGGGAGTGTTTTCGGGGCGGGCGGGGCGGCGCACCGCGGGCGGTGGGAGGCTGCTGTTTGGCCGGCTCAGGGGGTGGAGGTTGAAGATGAACCGCAGGCCCTTGATTTTGTATCCAATGCATACAAAATTGACTAACCAGAGATGAAAAAGTCAGTCGACCGACGTGTAGCCTCACCTTGCTAGTGCGTCCGGTTTCGACAGCAAAATTCAGTTTCGACAGTTAAGTTCAGTTTCGATAGTTAAGTTCAGTTTCGACAGTTAAATTCAGTTTCGACAGTTAAGTTCAGAGATGAGCGGCTAATGTATTTTACATCTAGCACTTTGTGGTTATGTATTTTACGTCATGTATTGGAGATGCTATTAGAATTCCACTCAGGTTAACATTGTTCATTGTCTCTCTTGTCCTGCTTCAGCCTCGGCGTCGTACAACTCACCAGAGCTGCTCCAACGACGAAACCCTCCATCACAGCGGAGCAGTACCTCGGGCTCCATCTCCAGACGCCTAAGATCTTCTTCCCCTCCTTCGACACCCAAGTCAGCCGGAGCATCCTCACCGGCCAACCCAATCACGCTGAGATCGACATGGCTTCGCCAAAGAGGTTGTACACTTGTTGCATCTCTGTTTTACTCTACATGTTATATATATTGTCCACTAAGCACACTGATTTGTTCCTTTAGTGTCTCCTTGAAAGAAAAAACGTAGGAATTTTAATTTTCACTTGTCCTCCTTATCAAATTCCTATTCATGAAGCACAAGACTAAGAGATAGTAGCACAATAGCATTATAACCGTACATTTTCTTGTGGTTTGACTTAATCTCACCATGCTTCTTTGCATCATGTGATCTTCCAATTGTTGTGAATCAAACACCCAGATTGGCAGAAATCCTGTGTTTTTAAATTCTCTGTTTTGCACGTGCATTCCTATCCTATTTCTGTCTATTTCCTATCCCTGCATTGTTGTAATCCTCCAATTCAAACGATCCCTTACAGAATTACTTCTCTTACAGATATTTGTCAAAGAAAACCTTGCGTGGTTTGTCCCGCTCCTGCTGCGCCGTCGTCCACCCCAGCTCAGCTGCTCCAACGACAGAAGGGTCCAGCACGGCAGGGATCCGGCCTCCAGACTGTCTTTCGCCGCCTCAGATCTTCTTCCCCGCCGCTGGCAGCCATGAAAACTGCACTACCATCATCAACCGAGCAGATGACCTCGAGGACTACACGGATCCGCAAGAGAGGTCGCACTCTTTCGTGTCTGCTTACGTTATGCATCGCTTAATATTACATGCTACTTTATCGTCCTGTTCACCGATTAGACTCTGAGTCAGCTCCAAACTAATGGTCAAACTTGAGTTTTTAAATGGTTGTGGGGTACATATCAGGGCCGCTATCAATAGTATCTATCTACTATCTGGTTAATCTCCAGTGTCTACTATGAGTTTCATGTTGGGTGGGAAACAAACAGTAAAGAAGCCATCATCTGTATTTTTTAACTGAAGCCATTATCTGCCTGCTATTGTTGGTTTTGGGTCTATCCACAGGTTTCTACCATCACTTTGGATTTCTGCATGCACTCCTTACATAATCTCACTATGTTTTATTCCTATGCATTGTAAACAATGGAACTGAACATGTAGAGCAAAAGAGACGAGCCTTGTGTGGTAATAAAATTTCATGCAGATGTCGCTCCATGGTAGGCGCAAAGGCATCCCCCCCTCCACGCATTTCAGATTGTAATCAAGAGGAAGATATCTGTTCTGAGGGGGATTCAGAAGGAGAAGACAACTCCTATTTACCCCCTGAGGTCTTCGCTCTAACTTGGCATGTTGATGTTGGTTATATCATGCATATGGTGTCTTGCATTGCTTACGTTATACATCAAATATGTCATCTGCTTAGTTTAGACATCCTTTGTGCGAATGCCATCTATTTAGTTTATTCATCGTTTATGTGAATTATGCAACGCCATCTTGTTTAGCCAGGCATCATATATGTGAATTTTGCAATGCCATCCTGCTTAGCCAGTCATCTTATATGTAAATTATATCAAGCCATCCTTTTTTTTGTTACATATTACATTTGTCAACAATGTTATTACATTCAACTGCTCTTCGTGTGCATCGGCCATTTTACACGGTGATGGCAAATTCTGGAGTGAAAACAAGGTCTTCAGAGCAGACTATGCTATCTGACGAAGCGCATATCTCGCTAGTTACGGATACCTCCTTAGAGGAGGATTCAGAGACAGATGACCAGTCCTATTACCCCCCCCCCCCCGAGGTGTATGCTCTAACTTGGCAGGGTTATGTTGCTCATATCATGTGTATGGTGACTCGCATTGCTATGTCATTTGATTAGTTTAGACATGCTTTGTGTGAATGCCACCTGTTCAGTGTCTAATTACCATATATATGAATTATGCATTTCCATCTTGTTAGAAGACATTATATATGTGAATTATACAATGTTATCTTGTTGCAAAGGCATTATATATGTGAATTATGCAATGCCATGCTATTTAGCCAATCATCATGTATGTGAATTATATCAAGCTATCATTTTTTGTATTATGTGTTCCATTTGGCGACAATGTTTGTATATTCAACTACTCTTCCTGTGCATCAGCCATTTGAAGCAGTGATGGAAGTATCTGGAGTGAAAACAAGGTATTCAGAGCAAACAATGCTACCTGCTGAAGCATACATCTTGCTGGTTATAGAGAGCTCCTCATAGGAGGATTCAGAGACTAATGACCAGCCTATTTTCCCCCTGAGGTCTATTCTCCAACTTGGCAGGGTTATATTACTCATGTCATGCATGTTGTCTTGCATTGCTTAGTTTTTACATCATATATGGATTGCCATCTGCTTACTTGCTTACTATATAAATCATGTATTTGAATTATATCATGCCATCATGTTTACATAGTACATACACATCATCTATCTGAATTATGGCATGACAACCCATTTAATAAAGACATCATATAGTTATATCATCTCATCCTGTTTAGTGTTTACAGTCATCATATTTTGAATTATGGCATGCTATCCGTGAATGTATGTGAATTATGGCATGCCAACCTATTTAATAAACACATTATATAGTTATGTCATGTCATCCTGTTTACATAGTCTCATATTTTGAACTATGTCTTTCCATCTTTTTTAGTTAGCCATCATAATGTGAAATTGTGTCATGCTATCCTGTTTAGTTAGCCATCATATATGTGAAATTGTCTCAGGCTATCCTATTTGGTTAGACATCATAAATATGAATTATTTCATGCCCTCTTTCATTCCCCACTATCCATTGCACCTGTCTATCATACAATGTCTATACTTTCAATTACTTTTCTTGTTTATTAGCCATTTGAATTGGAGAGCGTGATGGCAGTATCTAAGGGAGTAACAACACGGTCTTCAGAAAAGATAGTGCTACCAGTTGATGCAGATAGAACCACGATTGCACTTGCCCAAGGACCATATCCACCACACATAACCCAAACTCTCGCAGATTGTACCCCTACCTAGTTGGACAGAGAACCAGATACACCCCTTCTAACCCCAACCCCGGCAGATAGTAACCCAGTTCCAGTTGACACAACACCGTCTCCACCACAGAGCACCCAAACATGAGCAGTTAGTAAGGGAACTGCAGTGCCCAAAGCATGAGGACGACCACTCCGAATCCCAACTCAACGCTTAAAGGAGAAGAAGATTTGTTCTCAGGTCAGGTTCTGTAGCTATGGTTCATACTCCTTTGCTCTTGCATGACTGTATTTACTCATACCAACTATTTTCAAATTTGAAGGATGGAATTGAAACTCCAATGGTGCAACAGGTATGTTTTAAACCTGTTTCTTTAACTGGTTTGCTGTTGTAACCTGCTCTATGTTGATTTCAGTTTCAATTGAATAAACAGTTATGTTCTCATGTCATGCACATTACAAGTGTTGTTATTGCTCTATAGTTACCCACACTTATATTCTGTCTATTCTGCTTTGTCTTGAACAAATATTATTTGAACTGTGTCTCTATCTTGATTTGGCAACAAAAACTAGAATGGTATAGACCATAAAGTGACCATGGTACATAGATATATGTTTGTTTCATGTTGTTATCATGTCCACTTTACTACTGAACTCATTTACCAAAATGAGTTTCATATACAACATGGTAAACATGTGATGTGTCTGCTTGTTTCTCTTTTAGAATGCGGACAAAATATTGGAGAACAGTACCGCGTTATCCAATGGTAAAGGAAGTAATGCAGATAAGGTTCAAGATAGTGAGACATCTCTGTTGGTCTCCAAGAAAGCTGATAAAAACTATCTTGAAGACAGTGAGGGAACCCAAAAGTCCTGTCTTGATGTAGTGTTCGAGTTACTAGCCACTACTGCTGGCACATGCTCTTCGAACTCGCTGCCTGAATCAATTCGTCTTCTTGAGTCTCAACTTCAAGTTGAAAGACATCGATCAGATGTGTTGCGACAGGAAGCTGAAGGACTGAGGAAGTCCCTGCAGAATTCAGATGCCTATTTTCTGGTGCAACAGCAAGCGCTGGAGGATTTAAGCGCCAAACAAGAGAAAGTTAATAAGCTTGCTAAGCATCTTGCCAGCATTATGGGTACCCAGGATATTGTTTCTTGAGATCTTCTGAAGTGGTTTCAGTTCTGGATTTGTTTTGCTGCGGCGTTTATTTGCGCTGGTCGCCAACTTTGACAACCAGTGTATATGATATGTTGCTTTGTTCCCTATATTTGCACTGGTGGCGAACTTTGATGCCCAGTGGATGTAATATGTGTAATAGCCGTGATAGCCTAGCGTTAGTTGCTTGCTTATTTATTTCCTTGTTGTCTTGTTTATTTGTTTGCTTGTAGTCATTGCAGTTCTTTTTCCGCGGTTAGCTAGTGGCTGCAATAACCTATTTTTTAAAACTAGGCCACAATAACCATGGGATAATATTTACTGTAGTGACACTGGGCCTCCTACTGGCCGTAGAAACAGTGGGCCTTCTACGGGCCGTAGGAACAATGGGCCTTCTACGGGCCGTAGAAACAATGGGCCTTCTGCGGGCCGTATTATCAATGGGCCTTATACGGCCGTATTATCGATTGGCCAAACATGGGCCAAACAGACCGCATTATGGCCCTAAACGGGCTAGAGTTGGAATCGTCCATTCATGGGCCGACCATAATGGGCCATCATTAATAGGCCGTATTTGATGACGCTATGAAATTGGCCCAACGTATTAACAGACCACAAACGGGCCGACTGTAACCACGGGCTGAATTTGGCCCACAAGCAGAAAATGACAGTAACGGGCCGTAAGTAAACGAATGCTGGAAATGAGCCAAGAATAAATGGGCTCTAAGAAGGCCGAAAGATAACATGGGCTGGAAACGGCCCAACGGAATAACGGGCCGTTAATGGGTATAAAGTGATACACTGTTTATTACGGGCCAGTTTCACCATGGGTCGTTAATGGGTGTAAAGTGATACACTGTTCATTACGGCCCAGTTTCTCCATGGGCCGTTAGTAGGCCAAGAGTTACATAGGGCCTCATATGGGCCGAAAGACGTCATGGGCCATACATGGGCCAGAAGTGAAAATGGTCTGGAATCATATTGGATGGCCCAGATGACGCTACTGGGCCTAATTCGGATAGGGTGTAATGGGCCTTGGGTTAGCGGGTTGTAAATGGGCTATATTCGAACAGGCCGTTAACAGGCTTTCCATGGGTCGGCCCGCCAGCTTTTGACCAAGTCAAACGGGCCGGCCTTTTCACAGGAATGGGCCTCTGTTGGGCCGTGCCACGTGTCGATGTATCATAGGCGCCTTCCGTCCAATGAGTGGTTGACATCTGTCCCAACGATGAGCCGACAAGTGTTTCCTCCAGCCAATGATGATTTTACATGTGGAAAATCCCCATTGGTCGGGGCTGTTAACGGGTTATCGGATCCAAAACCTGACCCGATAGCTTAACGGCGTTCCGTTATGGTGGATGCCACGTGTCGGTCACCCTTGACGAAAGCACTTCTATGACGCGCGATTTATCGTCATGGAAGTGGACACTTCTGTGATGATAATTTTCGTAATGTCATGGAACACTTCTACGACAGCACAGGTATGACTATCTTGATTCTGTCATAAATTTGTCATAGATGTACATGCATGGCAAAAAAAGCGACCTACTATGACAAACATGTATCATCACGGAAGTGTATTTTTTTTGTAGTGCATGCAATGGATGCACTAGACCTATAAATGTATGAAAGCTCAACAAAAGAAACTAAGTGGGTGTGCATCCAACTTGCTTGCTCACGAAGACCTAGGGCATTTTGAGGAAGCCCATTGTTGGAATATACAAGCCAAGTTCTATAACGAAAATTCCCAGTAGTATATGAAAGTGACAAAATAAGAGACTCTCTATCATGAAGATCATGGTGCTACTTTGAAGCTCAAGCGTGCAAAAGGATAGTAGCATTGTCCCTTCTCTCTTTTTCTCTCCCCTTTTTTTGTTTGGCTTCTTTGGCCTCCTTTTTTCATTGGCTTATTTGGCCTCTCTTTTTTCCTCACATGGGACAATGCTCTAATAATGATGATCATCACACTTCTGTTTATTTACAACTCAAGGATTACAACTCGATACTTGGAACAAAATATGACTCTATATGAGTGCCTCCAGCAGTGTATCGGGATGTGCAATGAATCAAGAGTGACATGTATGAAAATTTATGAATGGTGGCTTTGCCACAAATACAATGTCAACTATATGATCATGCAAGGCAATGACAATGGTGGAGCATATCATAATAGATGGAACGGTGGAAAGTTGCATGACAATATATCTCGGAATGGCTATGGAAATGCCCTAGTAGGTAGGTATGGTGGCTATTTTGAGGAAGGTAAATGGTGGGTTTATGGTACCGGCGTAAGTTGCGCGGTACTAGAGAGGCTAGCAACGGTGGAAGGGTGAGAGTGCATATAATCCATGGACTCAACATTAGTCATAGAGAACTCACATACTTATTGCAAAAATCTACAAGTCATCAAAACCAAGCACTACGCGCATGCTCCTAGGGGGATAGATTAGTAGGAAAAGACCATCGCTCGTCCCCAACCGCCACTGATAAGGAAGACAATCAAAGAAACACCTCATGCTTCAAATTTGTTACACAATGGTTACCATACGTGCATGCTACGAGACTTGCAAACCTCAACACAAGTATTTATCAAATTCACAACTACTCAACTAGCATGACTCTAATATCACCATCCTCATGTCTCAAAACAATCATCAAGCATCAAACTTCTCATAGTATTCAACGCACTTTATATGAAAGTTTTTATTATACCCATCTTGGATGCCCATCATATTAGGACTAGTTTTGTAGCCAAAGCAAATTACCAGATGTTCTAAAATACTATCAAAATAATATAAGTGAAGCATGAGATATCAATAATTTCTATAAAATAAAACCACCACCGTGCTCTAAAAAGATATAAGTGAAGCACTAGAGCAAAATTATCTAGCTCAAAAGATATAAGTGAAGCACATAGAGTATTCTAATAAATTCCGATTCATGCGTGTCTCTCCCAAAAGGTGTGTAAAGCAAGGATGATTATGGTAAACTAAAAATCAAAGACTCAAATCATACAAGATGCTCCAAGAAAAACACATATCATGTGGTGAATAAAAATATAGCCTCAAGTAAAGTTACCGATAGACGAAGACGAAAGAGGGGATGCCTTTTGGGGCATCTCCAAGCTTAGGATTTTGGTTGTCCTTGAATTTTACCTTGGGGTGCCTTGGGTATTGTAACGCCCCGAGACCGATGTGCCAGGTGTCGTCCAGTTATTCGCTGTTGTTGCGTTGTCATTGCTTGCATGTCATGCATTGCATATCATGTCATCATGTGCATTTCTTTTGCATACGTGTTCGTCTCTTGCATCCGAGCATTTTCCCCATTGTCCATTTTGCATTCCGGCGCTTCGTTCTCCTCCGGTGGACATTTCTACCTTTCTTTCGTGTGTGGGGGTTAAACATTTCCGGATTGGACCGAGACTTGCCAAGTGGCCTTGGTTTACTACCGGTACACCGCCTATCAAATTTCGTACCATTTGGACTTCGTTTGATACTCCGACGGTTAACCGAGGGACCGAAAAGGCCTCATGTGTGTTGCAGCCCAACACCCCTCCAATTTGGTCCAAAACCTACCAAAACCCTCTCCATCATCTAGAGCGTTCGATCACGATCGCGTGGCCGCAAACCGCACCTCATTTGGACTCTCCTAGCTCCCTCTACCTATAAATATGTGTCTCCCTCCAAAATTCTCTCGCAGATGAAACCCTAGCCCCGCTCCTCGCGCCGCCGAACAAACTTCCCACCACCGGCCGGACATGTCCGCCGCCCTCAGCCACCTCACTCCGACCAATCGGAGTGCGCCACCTCACCGTCGCCAGCGTCCTCACCCACTCAGCGCGCGACACGTCACCGCGCCCCGCCTCCTCTCTCTCCTCGCACCGTCGCGGCCCTGCGGGCCCGAGGCCGGCCCGCCCGGCTCGAGCTGCCCGTGGCCAGCGCCGCTCCTCCCGCGCGGTCGACCAAGGCACCCGCATCGCGCCACCTTCCCGCCGGCGTCCTTCGCTGACGTCCGCGCCGGCCCGCCTCCCCTCGCCGGTGTTGCAGCCTCGCCGGCGACTCGCCGCTGCTCCGCAGCCAGGCGCCATGGCCTCGACCACCGTGCCGCCCGCGCCACCTCGCCATTCTCCCTCGCCGGCGACGACCAACTCCGGCGAATCCCCGAGTCCGGCAAGTTCTCCTCCGGCCACCTCGGACTCCGGCGGCCCCATCTCCCTTTCCGGCGAGAGTCAAGCTGCTACAGTGCCCCGGATCTCAGATCTGGAAACTCCCCCTCGGTTGACTTTTCCCCTCCAAACCCTAATCATTTGCTCATGTTCATCGTGCCGTAACTTTGCATCCGTAGCTTCGTTTTGGACATATAGCATATCAAAATGTTCGCCTCAGAGAGCACATCATTTCATCTCACTGCATCATTTTGATTTGAGTTCATCTTGATGCCCGAAATGCTGTTGGAAGTATGCTAGTTGAGATAATTGTCAAATCTGTTGCTCCATTTAGATATTTGTCATTTTTGCCATGATTATTGTGTGCATGATATGCCCAGGTGCTCTACATGAGTTTTATTATATGTTTTGCCATCTATCCAGAGGTGCAACCCATGTATTTTTGTGATGTGTGTGGTGACTAGCACAAGCTTGCAAAGTGGTGCACTTGTTAGTGCTGATTTCAGGGACTTAGCATTTCCTTGGTCTGTTTATCTCATGATGCCATATGTTCATGTTGTTCCCTAGTGATCCGTGCCTCTTTTGAGGATGATCAGTAAGGATGTTTTGTTAACCTTGTAGTGCTCTATCCATCCATGTCTTTGTTTGTAATTATGGAGCACCCTAGCTTGAGTCAATCGAGCTCTACTTTTGCTACTTTGTGAATCTGGGCAAATTGTCTACTAGTTAGCGATTTTGCCGATGATGTTGTAGTTGATCCGTGCATGCCATGTTATTGTTCTTGCCATGCCTACCTTTTATTTTTTGTATTCTTGATGGGTGTATGATTGGATTATCATGACATGCTCTATAGTGAGTGCATCGAGCTCGTAAACATGCCTACTTGATATCTGTTTTCAGCATGCTCCAGTTTTCACTGTCTGAGAACTGATTATGTTTTTGCCATGTTCACATGCTTGCAAATGTATTTTATGATCCCTTTTGGCTCAAGGTCACTAAGGGACTTTTGTTAAGATCTTTGAGTAGCTCCATGCCATGCTTTACTTTGCCATGTTCAGGTCATGTAGCATATAGTTTTGATGCTCCAAAGAGTGCTATCTGATCTGAAATTCCAGACAAGTGTTAATTTCACTAAGTCTGAAATCTGTTTACCAAATGCATTTTTTCCATGCTTGTTTGAACCTGTTAATGGATGAATTGGCCGTAGCTCAGTGTTAGTCTTTTGTTAAGCATCTTGAATGGATTCCTGCCATGTATTTTGTTGCCATGTTTGGATGCTGTAGCATGTTCATCTCATTGCATTTAGTTGGCTACTTGCTATAAATCGCAGACCGGTGTCATTTGAATTGCTTGCCATTCCCAAACCGTAACTCCAATTCCGGCGTTCTTTATATCGTTTTCAAGCGATTTCATCTCATATTTCCAGTGGCACACTTGGATTTCCAAGTTGAGGCCAGGTTCATGCATCTCTTGTCAAATCTTGCATATGCATCCCGCATCGCATCCCGCATAGCATACCATCTTTGCATCATATTGTTTGAGTTGTGCACGTGGTTGATTGCGTTCCTTGTTGCTTGTTTGTCTTGTTTGGGTAGAGCCGGGAGACGAGTTCGCTAACGAGGAGCCCATTGAGTTTGCTTTTGAGGATCCAGTCAACTCTGACAACGTTGCAGGCAAGATGATCATACCCTCGAAATCACTTCTATCTTTGCTTGCTAGATGCTCGCTCTTTTGCTATGCCTATGCTACGATGCCTACCACTTGCTTATCATGCCTCCCAGATTGCCATGTCAAACCTCTAACCCACCATGTCCTAGCAAACCATTGATTGGCTATGTTACCGCTTTGCTCAGCCCCTCTTATAGCGTTGCTAGTTGCAGGTGAAGATTGGAGACCGTTCCTTGTTGGAATACTATTTACTTGTCAGGATATCATTATATTGCCATGTTATCTTAATGCATCTATATACTTGGTAAAGGGTGGAAGGCTCGGCCCCTCGCCTAGTGTTTTGTTCCACTCTTGTCGCCCTAGTTTCCGTCATATCGGTGTTATGTTCCCGGATTTTGCGTTCCTTACGCGGTTGGGTTATAATGGGAACCCCTTGATAGTTCACCTTGAATAAAGCTTTTCCGGCAATGCCCGACCTTGGTTTTACCATTTGCCACCTAGCCTCTTTTTCCCTTGGGTTTCCGGAGCCCGAGGGTCATCTTATTTAACCCCCCCCCCCCGGGCCAGTGCTCCTCTGAGTGTTGGTCCAACCTAGAGCACCGTGCGGGGCCGTCCCTTGGCAACTTGGGTTACATTGGCTTCCGTACGCTTAGCTTATCCGGTGTTCCCTGCGAACGAGATATGTGCAGCTCCTATCGGGATTTGTCGGCACAGCGGGTGGTGTTGCTGGATTTGTTTTAACTTGTCGAAGTGTCTTGTAGAACCGGGATACCGAGCCTGATCAGAACGTCTCGGGAGAAGGTCTATTCCTTCGTTGACTGTGAGAGCTTGTCATGGGCTAAGTTGGGACCCCCCTGCAGGGATTGAACTTTCGAAAGCCGTGCCCGTGGTTATGGGCAGATGGGAATTTGTTAATATCCGGTTGTAGATAACTTGAACCTTAACTTAATTAAAAATGAATCAACTGTGTGAGTTACCGTGATGGTCTCTTCTCGGCGGAGTCCGGGAAGTGAACACGGTGTTGGAGTAATGCTTGCCGCAGGTTGCTCTCTAGTTATTCGTTCGCGCTTTGCTATCTCTTCTCACTCTCTTTTGCGAATAGGTTAGCCACCATATGTGCTAGTCGCTTGCTGCAGCTCCACATATATTACCTTGCCTTTTCCTATAAGCTTAAATAGTCTTGATCGCGAGGGTGTGAGATTGCTGAGTCCCTGTGGCTCACAGTTTACTTCCAAACCAGATGCAGGGCCAGACGACTCCGTTCCAGATGACGCGTTAGAGCTCAAGTGGGAGTTCGACGAGGACTCGCGCCGTTACTATGTTTCTTTCCCTGATGATCAGTAGTGGTGCCCAGTCGGGGTGATCGGGACCGTGTCGCATGTTGGGTTATCTTTTATTTTGGCGCCGTAGTCGGGCCATGAGTGTTTGAATGATGTAATGTTATTTATGTACTTTGTGTGACGTGGCGAGTGTAAGCCAACTATGTTACTTATCCCCTTATTATGTATTACATGGATGTTGTGATGATTGCCTAACTTGCGACATTGCTTTCAATGCGGCTATGCCTCTAAGTCGTGCCTCAACACATGGGAGATATAGCCGCATGAGGGCGTTAAAGGTATCCACAAGATTAGACTCTTGCCACTCCTTATTCCAAAATCCATCAAATCTTTATCCAAAAACTTGAAAACTTCACAACACAAAACTTCAACAGAAAATCTCATGAGCTCCGTTAGTATAAGAAAATAAAACACCACTTTAAGGTACTGTAATGAACTCATTCTTCATTTATATTGGTGTTAAACCTACTGTATTACAACTTCTCTATGGTTCATACCCCCTGATACTACTCATAGATTCATCAAAATAAGCAAACAACACACGAAAAACAGAATCTGTCAAAAACAGAACAGTGTGTAGCAATCTGGAGGTTTCGAATACTTCTGTAACTCAAAAAATTCTGAAAAATTAGGACGACCAGGATAAAAAGTATATCGATCTACTGTAGATGGAATTGGTATTTTATTGCTCTTTGGTAAAAAATGATAATTATTTTCACGAGCGCATACTTTCTGTTTTATCAGCAAGATCAAACAACAATCACCCAAGAAGATCCTGAAGGCTTTGCTTGGCACAAACACTAATTAAAACATAAAAACACAATCATAACAGAAGCTAGATGAATTATTTATTACTAAATAGGAGCAAAAAGCAAAGAACAAAAATAAAATTGGGTTGCCTCCCAACAAGCGCTATCGTTTAACGCCCCTAGCTAGGCATAAAAACAAGAATGGATCTAGGTATTGTCATATTTGGCCGTTATCTTTTTAATGGAGTAATGCTCGAATCCGGGAGGTTCCTTACGTTTCCTTTCATACTTGGAGATTTTTATATCTAGAGCATCCAACCGCTTATTGCGAGAAAGGCAAAAGAAGAAGACAAACAGAAGAAAGGCGAAGAAAAGGTAAAGGTTTTTGAAAATCGTTTTAGAAGTGGGGGAGAGGGAAATGAGAGGCGAATGGCAAATAATGTAATGCGAGGGAGAAGAGTTTATGATGGGTACTTGGTATGTCTTGACTTGACGTAGATCTCCCCGGCAACGGCGCCACAAATCCTTCTTGCTACCTCTTGAGCATGCGTTGGTTTTCCCTTGAAGAGGAAAGGATGATGCAGCAAAGTAGCGTAAGTATTTCCCTCAGTTTTGAGAACCAAGGTATAAATCCAGTAGGAGACAACGCACAAGTCACCTAGTACCTGCACAAACAAACAAGAACCTTGCAACCAACGCGATAAAGGGGTTGTCAATCCCTTCACGGTCACTCGCAAAAGTGAGATCTAATAAAGATAGTAAAGTAAATATTTTTGGTATTTTTGTTGTATAGATTGGAAAGAAAAGATTGCAAATTAGTAAATGAGATGCGATGTAAATAAAAGAGATGCAATATAATAAGAAAGAGACCCGGGGGCCATAGGTTTCACTAGTGGCTTCTCTCAAGATAGCATGTATTACGGTGGGTGAACAAATTACTGCCGAGCAATTGATAGAAAAATGCATACTTATGAAGATATCTAAGGCAATGATCATGAATATAGGCATCACATCCGTGTCAAGTAGATCGAAACGATTCAGCATCTACTACTATTACTCCACACATCGACCGCTATCCAGCATGCATCTAGAGTATTAAGTTCATAAGAACAGAGTAACACATTAAGCAAGATGACATGATATAGAGGGATACACTCAAACAATATGATATAAACCCCATATTTTTATCCTCGATGGCAACAATACAATACGTGCCTTGCTGCCCCTACTGTCACTGGGAAAGGACACTGCAAGATTGAACCCAAAGCTAAGCACTTCTCCCATTGCAAGAAAGATCAATCTAGTAGGCCAAACTAAACCGATAATTCAAAGAGACTTGCAAAGATATCAAATCAATTTCATCAATGATAGTTGCAATCACTTTTTCTAGCATCATTATATATCATAACAGTAGCTCAACTCATAAAACTTCTCATGATCAAGTAACAATCTATTCACATGTTAAAGTATAGATCATAAACTTTCTTGAGAACTAACAAACCGTGCTCTTAGTCATCAAACAATTGCAATTCATCTTATTTTCGGGAAGAGTCTATGTAAGAGCTTTGATTCAGCAAACTCCACATACTCAACTATCATTTAATCTTCCACAATTGCTAACACTCATGTGATATTTATGGGTACAAAGTTTTAGTCGGACACAGAGAAAGATAGGGGCTTATAGTTTCGCCTCCCAACCTTTTACCTCAAGGGTAATGTCAACAATAATAATTTATGAGAACTGACATCCAAGTGGATATATATATCCGGATCGATCCAACACAAAGTGCTTGCCAAAGGAAAAAGTGTAAAAAGGAAAGGTGATGACCAGCATGACTCTTGTATAAGGGTAGAAGATAAAAGTAAAAGATAGGCCCTTCGCGGAGGGAAGCAGAGGTTGTCATGCGCTTTTATGGTTGGATGCACAAAATCTTAATGCCAAAGAACATCACTTTATATTGCCACTTGTGATATGGACCTTTATTATGCAGTCCGTCGCTTTTATTTCTTCCACATCACAATATCGTATAAAGCTTATTTTCTCCACATTAATAGGTCATACATATTTAGAGAGCAATTTTTATTGCTTGCAACAATGACAACTTACTTGAAGGATCTTACTCAATCCATAGGTAGATATGGTGGACTCTCATGGCAAAACTGGGTTTAAGGATATTCGGAAGCACAAGTAGTGTCTCTACTTGGTGCAAAGAATTTGGCTAGCATGAGGGGGAAAGGCAAGCTCAACATGTTGGATGATCCAAGACAATATGACGTTTCGGATATAGAAAAACATAACCCATTAAGTTGTCTTCCTTGTCCAACATCAACCTTTTAGCATGTCATATTTTAATGAGTTCTCACAATTGCAAAAGATGTACAAGATAGTATATTTATATGTGAAAACTCTCTTCCTTCAATATTCTTTCATGAATTGTTCAAGTGACCAATTCTGTGTTTGCTAACTTCCAACAAGTTTACTGCCTATACTTATTATGTGTGAAGTCATTACTCCACATGTTGTAAGCATATGAAATGTATATGAATTCAAATTTATGATATTCAATTCATTCAACCTTTTACTCATAGGATATATGTGAAGCACGTGAGTATATGACAAACTACTCCAAAAAGATATAAGTGAAGAATACTGAGTAGTCAAATAACTAAATAGCCATGGGAGGATTCTTCTTCATTCAAGATTTTAGATCCAATTATTTTATTCAAACAGCAAGTAAAATTGAAAATACGCTCCAAGCAAGACACATATCATGTGACGAATAAAAATATAGCTCCGAGTAAGGTATACCGATAGTTTTGAAGACGAAAGAGGGGATGCCTTCCGGGGCATCCCCAAGCTTAGGCGCTTGATTCTTCCTTGAATATTACCTTGGGGTGCCTTGGGAATCCCCAAGATTAGGGTCTTTCCACTACTTATTCTCCTCATATAGATATCTCACCCAAAGCTTGAAAACTTCAATCACACAAAACTTAGCGGAACTTCGTGAGATAGGTTAGTATGATAAAGAGTAAACCATTCGCTTTGGTACTGTCAAAGACAAGGTTCATAATTGTTCTCACACAATTCCTACTGTACCATATCATTTCTACAATTTATATTGAGAAATATAAGCCATAGAAACTAGAAAACAAGCAAACTATGCAATGAAAACAGAATCTGTCAGAAACAGAACAGTCTGTAATGATCTGAACAGTAACCATACTTCTGCTACTCCAAAAATTCTGAAATAACTTGGTGGACGTGAGGAATTTGTCTATTAATCTTCTTAAAAAAGAATAAACTCAATCGCACTCTTCTATAAAAAAATTACAGCTAATCTCGTGAGCACAAATTTTCATTTTTTTACAGCAAGATCACATTAACTTTCACCCAAGTCTTCCCAAAGGTCTTAGTTGGCACTTTATTGAAACAAAAGATATAAAACATGATTAATACAGTAGCTTAATCATGAGAACACACAAAAATAGTAAGGGTAAATATTGGGTTGTCTCCCAACAAGCGCTTTTCTTTAATGCCTTTTAGCTAGGCATGATGATTTCAATGATGCTCACATAAAAGATAAGAATTGAAACATAAAGAGAGCATCATGAAGAGTATGACTAGCACATTTAAATCTAACCCACTTCCTATGCCTAGGGATTTTGTGAGAACATAATTTATAGGAACAAGAATCAACTAGCATAGGAAAGAAAAACAAGTATAACTTCAAAACTTTAAGCATATTGAGAGGAAACTTGATATTATTGCAACTCCTACAAACATGTATTCCTCCCTCATAATAATTTTCAGTAGCATTATGAATGATTTCAACAATATAACCATTACATAAAGCATTCTTTTCATGATCTACGAGCATAGAAATTTTACTGCTCTCCACATAAGCAAAATTCTCCCCATTCGGAATAGTGGGAGCAAACTTCTTCTAAATCCACTTCAGATGATAGTATTATTCATACTACAAAAGATATAAGTGAAGTTCATGGAGCATTCTACAATTAATATAGACTAACCAATATCCAAGCTCAAAATATATAAGTGAAGCACACGAAGCATTCTATAAAACCATACTCAAAAGATTTAAGTGAAGCACAAAGAGCAATTCTATAAGATCATACTTAAGAGATATAAGTGAAGCACATGAAGTAATATGTAAACCAATAAAGGGATATCTCATACTAGCATGGTTCTTAAAGGAAAAACAAAAACACAAAGGACGCAAATTATGTGAACAAAACAAAAACCGAGGTATACCGATAATTGTTGAAGAAGAAGGATGGGATGCCAACCGGGGCATCCCCAAGCTTAGATGCTTGAGTATCCTTGAAATATTTACTTGGGGTGCCTTGGGCATCCCCAAGCTTGAGATCTTGCCTCTCTTTATTCTTCTCATATTGGTAGCTCCTCGATCTTCGACCACTTCATCCACACAAAACTTTAATAAAAACTTTGTGAGATCTGTTAGTGTAATAAAGCAAATCACTACCTTTAGATACTGTTACAAACTCATTCCAATTTCATATTAGAACTATATCTACTGTATTCCAACTTCACCATGGTTCATACCCCCCCCCCAATACTACCCATATATTCATCAAAATAAGCGAACAACTCATAGAAAACAGAATCTGTCAAAAACAGGACAGTCTGTAGTAATCTGGAAGTTTAGTAAACTTCTGTAACTCCAAAAACTTCTAAAAACATATGACTATTTAAACAATTTATACAGAAGTAATGTTCAAAAAGTTTCAGACCCATTTGACTTTCCAGTAAAAAATTTAAAATCATGCGCTACAGCCAAAGTTTCTGTTTTTGTACTGTACATAGTAAACAAGCAATCTAATCGTCCTAAAACCGAAGCTTGGCACGTTATTTTTATAATACAATGGATATATATGCAAGGGGATAATTATTTTCAGAGAAGCTTCCATGAATTTTTTTACATTGTTTCCATGAGCATGAACACAAGTGCTCAAGGTTGACCCTCATTTCTTCAATGCATAATCTTCCAACCACTTCTCTTATTGAAAAACTTTTTAGGCATGAGAGGCAAGTATATTTTTTTGTATTTTCATTATTTAAATTTTTTTTGTATGTTTCACCCACAACTAAACAGAAACAAAAAGGAAAAACAAAATCTACTTAGTGAAGAAAGCAAACAAGCACACACGAGAATATCAACTCCACGCTATTGCTCCCCGGCAATGGCGCCAGAAAAGAGCTTGATAATCACCAAGTGCAGGGAATCATCGTAGCAATTCCCAAAGGTGGAAGTGATAAGTATGGAGTGTGGAACTCATAAGGAGCTAAAGGTAAGATCAATATTCTCTCAAGTCCTATCTGCCACTGATACGACTCTACGTACACCGAACGTTTGCTTCCAACTAGAAACGAGAAATAAAACTACGTTGTGGGTATGAAGAGGATAACTTTGCATGATATCAGAGAGATAAAATATAAAAGTAGGTGTTGTTATCATAAAGTCGGGATATATTACTAAATATTATAAATAGCGAGTGTGGAATAATGATGGGTCGGTCTGCGGAATTGTCCTAGGCAATTGTTAACAAGACCGGTAGTCGTCATTGCAATTTCATATGAGGGAGAGGCATAAGCTAACATACTTTCTCTTCTTGGATCATATGCACTTATGATTGGAACTCTAGCAAGCATCCGCAACTACTAAAGATCATTAAGGTAAAACCCAACCATAGCATTAAAGCATCAAGTCCCCTTTATCCCATACGCCACAACCCCCTTACTCGGGTTTATGCTTCTGTCACTCAAGCAACCCACTATAAGCGAATCATGAATGTATTGCAACACCCTACAGCAGGAATCCCTCACGCTTGCGCGACATGGAGGGCATGATAGGACAGCACCAAAATAAAACATACAACTCATACCATTCTAGATCATCAATCAACCCAAAGACAAAAGATATCTACTCAAAACATCATAGGATGGCAACACATCATTGGATCATAATGTGTGGCATAAAGCACCATTTTCAAGTAGGGATTACAGCAGGGTGCGGGAGAGTGGACCGCGTAAAAGAGATGAGGATGGTGATGTTGATGAAGACGATCACCGCGGCGATGATTTCCCTCCCGATGGCACTCCAGCGCCACCGAGAGAGAGGAGGAGAGGTTCTCCCCCTTGTGCTTCCTCTTCCATGGCCTCCCCTGGATGGGGAGAGGTTCTCCCTCTGGTCCTTGGCCTCCATGGTGATGATGGCCCCTCCGGGATCGTCCTCCATAGCCTCTGGTGATGATGGCCCCCTCCGGCAGGGTGCCAGAGAGGGCCTAGATTGATTTCTCGTGGCTACAGAGGCTTGCGGCGGCGGAACTTCCGATCTAGGTTATTTTCTAGAGGTTTGGGCATTTATAGGAGAGGTTGGCATCGAGAACAAGTCAGGGGGGGCCCACGAGAAGTCCACGAGGCACAGGGGTGTGCCCAGGGGGGCGCCCCCTACCCTCGTGGGGCCCACGGGACTCCCCTCCGGTAGATTTTTGTTCTTGTATTTTTTATATTTTCCAGAAAAAATCTCCGTTGATTTTCATCGCATTCCGAGAACTTTTATTTCTGCACAAAAACAAAACCACGGTAGTTCTGCTGAAAATAGCGTCAGTCCGGGTTAGTTCTAATCAAATCATACTAAAATCATATAAAACTATTGTAAACATGGCATGAATACTTCATAAATTATAGATACGTTGGAGATGTATCCGTGACCTGCGCCGCATCAAGCAATAGCCGGGAGAGACCCTGCAGAAATACATCCAGCGCTTCAACAGCGTGCGCCTCAAGATACCCAAGGTGACGGACGAGGCCATCATCTCAGCATTTTTCGATGGCGTCCGCGACATCAAGATGAAGGAGGAGCTCGCCATCCATAAGGAGCTATGCATGACTCTGGAGTTGTTCAACATGGCGACCAAATGCACAAGAGCTGAGGAAGGGCGTCTCTCCCTCCTCGAGCTCCCTGCTGCAGACCCAGAGGAGAAGAAGGTCAAGGTTAAGGACATGAAGCGCAAGGGAGTGGCCATACTCACGGCAGAGCCAGACACAAAGCATGGTCGGGACCTCCCCGAGTCGTCCAAGGGCGGTCGTCCATTCTGCGTCTTCCACAACGCGCGCAGCCACAACACCAACGATTGTCAAGAACTCAGGGTCATTCGAGATGGACACTTCGGTCGATGCCCCGAGCGCAATGACCGGGGCTACGGTCGAGGAGGAGGAGGAGGCGGAGGAAGCTGGGACGACGGCGGCCCCCGCCAGGAGTGGGGCGACTAGCCTCGCGAGGACCGCTGGCAGGACCAGCCTCGTGAGGGCGCCTGGAGGGACCAGCCACGCGAAGACCGTCCTCAGGGCAATCCCGGTCTCCCTCTGCTACTGCCACTACCAAGGAGGAACAACGACCACCATCAGGACGAGGGGGCTGGGGCTCCCAGGAGCCGCGCGCCATCACTTGCATCTTGGGTGGTGCTCAGGCCCCGGCTTCCCAGTGCATCTTCAAGCAGTTCTCTCGCGAGGTGAATGCAGCCATCCCCAAGCTCGAGGCCACGCGCCCGCTCAGATGGTCCAAGTACGCCATCACCTTCAGCTCGGCGGACCAGCTCAAGTGCGCGGCGACCGCCGGCATCCTCCTGATGCTCTGCTCACCCATCATCAGCAATGTCCAAGTCACCAAGACCCTTATAGATGGTGGCGCGGGGCTCAGTGTCCTGTCCGTCGAGACGTTCGACAACCTTCAAGTGCCATATGATCAGCTTCAGCCCACCAAGCCTTTCTCAGGAGTGACTGGCGGCTCCACCATCCCGATAGGGCAAGTTTGTCTCCGTGTCACCTTCGGTCAGCGCGACAAATACCACACCGAGCTCATCAACTTCGATGTCGCCCACATCCGTCTGCCGTACAATGGCATCCTCGGGTACCCAGCGTTAGCCAAATTCATGGAAGTGACCCACCATGGCTACAACGTCCTCAAGATGCCGGGAAGCGGTGGAATCGTCACAGTCCCCTGCGAAGAAAGAGATGTGGTGTGCTCCCTCGAGCGCGCCTTCCAAGCCGCGGCAATCGAAGACTCTGACAGCAAGGGCGCGTACCCTCCTAAGGCCACCCCAAGAAGAAGAAGCAGGCACTCCGCATAGGGCCTCGAGGGAGCAGCGCCTCTAGTGGTGCCACATCAGGATCGGCACCCTCACCTGGGGCGCCTCCCTCCCTCGCATAGGAAGGCGTGCCCAGCGTCCTCCTCGGGCAAGGCTCGGGGGCTCTCTTCTGGAGGGCCTCCGACCTGGCCAACATCACGAGGGAGGCGCTTGGGCACCACGTGGAGGCGCGCTTCGCGCCACGTTTCCCACAGGAGGGCACCGGGCAAGGAGCGCCCGGCGCTCAGGAGTTCATCGTCAAGGTCACTCAGGAGCTTCAGGAAGTAAGGGCAATATGTGGCGACCGCCACCCACCTGGTGTAGCTCCCCACCCGGGAGAGGGTGGCGAGTTGCGCGTCTGCATCGACATCCCAGGGCTCAATAGGGCCGCATCTCAGGAGCGCTTCTGGCCTTCATGTGCTGGCCGGTGTGAGGGTCCACCTCACAGCTACGTTCGCATGTCGTTTGGCCTGCCGAGCATGGCAGCCGCCTTCCAGCGCAATCTACAGAGCATCCTGGTGACCCAGCAGGCCAGGCATCACGCGATCCTGGCAGAGATGGAGACGGTCTTCAGGAGGCCACCTAAGCCCCCAGAGCTTCCCGAGGCTCAGGGTCTCGACGACTCATGAGGAGCGACTTCTTCAGCGCGCGCCTTCAGCTACCCCAACGCTCCTTCGACAACAAAACCAGGTGAGGTCTTCCAGGTTCATTCAGCTGGGAGCACCCCTCGGGCTGCATTATTCCCAGGTCGCATGGGCTTGTCCATACGGCGTGTATCTTCTTGCATCTTTAGCTTACCCTGCTGGGGGCGCTCCTCGGGCTGCATCATCTCCAGGCCGCTCGGGTCCGACCCAGTGGCATGTATCGTTCTTGCATTTACCTAAGCTAGTTTGCTTCCCATGCATAAGCTATCTATGGTCATTACCTGCTTGATTGCCACCCACCGCGGGAGCCATTCACGCCGGCACGGCACTTGTGCTCGGGTCCGTCCCTGCAACACTGACAAATCTGAGCGGTCAAGCTCTAGCTCGCGGCACACCCGCGCACGTCACCTCACCAGGCCCTTAGTGCCTTCACCTTCTTGCGGAGTGACCAGTGGCACACCGTCAATCGTCGTGGCAATTTGTGTCCCTCCTCACGATAACCTGTAGGAACCTCCTGAGGACAACAGCAGGCGGTACCGCGAGCTCCCTCTTCTCCCATGCAATTCGCTTGCGCGTTAAAAGGGGGGCTCCTGAGCATCGCGACTCAGGAGCTCTTACTGGCTCTCCAGCCCTCACCCCCTGGCCTTGACCACGGCACCACGACCTGGTGATACGTCTCCAACATATCTATTTTTCCAAACACTTTTGCCCTTGTTTTGGACTCTAACTTGCATGATTTGAATGGAACTCACCTGGATTGACATTGTTTTCAGCAGAATTGCCATGGTGTTATTTTTGCGCAGAAATAAAAATTCTTGGAATGACCTAAAAATCAACGGAAAATATTTTTGGAATATATAAAGATTACTGGCGAAAGAATCAAGGACATGGGGGGCACACCCTGTCCACGAGGGTGGGGGCGCGCTGATACGTCTCCGTCGTATCTACTTCTCCAAACACTTTTGCCCTTGTTTTGGACTCTAACTTGCATGATTTGAATGAAACTAACCCGGACTGACGCTGTTTTCAGCAGAATTACCATGGTGTTATTTCTGTGCAGAAACAAACATTCTCGGAATGACCTAAAACTTCACGGAGAAACTTTTCATAAAATATGAAAAATACCTGCAAAATATGAAGGCCAGGGGGCCCACCACCTCTCCACGAGGGTGGGGGCGCGCCCCCCTACCTCGTGAGCCCCCTGTTGCCTCTCCGACTCCAACTCCAACTACATATATTGTGTTTCGGGAAGAAAAAAATCAGAGAGAAGAAATCATCGCGTTTTACGATACGGAGCCGCCACCAAGCCCTAAAACCTCTCGGGAGGGCTGATCTGGAGTCCGTTCGGGGCTCCGGAGAAGGGAATCCGTCGCCATCGTCATCATCAACCATCCTCCATCACCAATTTCATGATGTTCACCGTCGTGCGTGAGTAATTCCATCGTAGGCTTGCTGGACGGTGATGGGTTGGATGGGATCTATCATGTAATCGAGTTAGTTTTGTTAGGGTTTGATCCCTAGTATCCACTATGTTCTGAGATTGATGTTGCTATGACTTTACTATGCTTAATTCTCATCACTAGGGCCCGAGTGCCATGATTTCAGATCTGAACCTATTATGTTTTCATCAATATATGTGTGTTCTTGATCCTATCTTGCAAGTCTATAGCCACCTATTATGTGTTATGATCCGTTAACCCTGAAGTGACAATAATCGGGATACTTACCGGTGATGACCGTAGTTTGAGGAGTTCATGTATTCACTATGTGTTAATGCTTTGTTCCGGTTCTCTATTAAAAGGAGGCCTTAATATCCCTTAGTTTCTGTAAGGACCCCGCTGCCACGGGAGGGTAGGACAAAAGATGTCATGCAAGTTCTTTTCCATAAGCACGTATTACTATATTCAGAATACATGCCTACATTACATTGATGAACTGGAGCTAGTTCTGTGTCACCCTAGGTTATGACTGTTACATGATGAACCGCATCCGGCATAATTCTCCATCACCGATCCATTGCCTACGAGCTTTCCATATATTGTTCTCCGCTTATTTACTTTTCCGTTGTTGTTGCTATCATCACTACAAAATACCAAAAACACTACTTTTATCACTATTACCTTTTGTTACCGTTATCACTACTATCATATTACTTTGCTACTAAATACTTTGTTGCAGATACTAAGTTTCCAGGTGTGGTTGAATTGACAACTCAGCTGCTAATACTTGAGAATATTCTTTGGCTCCCCTTGTGTCGAATCAATAAATTTGGGTTGAATACTCTACCCTCGAAAATTGTTGTGATCCCCTATACTTGTGGGTTATCAAGACTATTTTCTGGCACCGTTGCCGGGGAGCATAGCTCTATTCTTTGAGTCACTTGGGATATATATCTACTTATCATTATGAAGAACTTGAGAGGTCCAAAAACCAAGATCTATCCCTCAACTACGAGGGGAGGTAAGGAACTACCATCTAGCTCTGGACATGATTCACCTTCTGTTTTGAGTAAGCTTGCGACACCTACACCTGCTTCTGCATTTTGTTCTGATATGTCGCATGTTATTGATGATGCCACTTCTGCTATGCATGATACTTATGATGAAACTACCTCTATGCCTGATACTACTGTGCCACTTAGTAAATTTCTTGATGAACAACTTGCTAGGGCTAGAGAGATTGAAAATATTGAATCTGATGATACTCATCAAAGTGATGATGAAGAATCACTTGTTATTCCTAAGGGTTATGTTTTTGATCAAGAAGCTTCTTTCGCTATTTTAGCTTGCAAAAATAGAAATGAAGTCAAAAGGTTATTAGCTAAATGCTAGAATGAAACCTGACCCTGCTTTTGCTACTTCACCTATCTTTGTTACTGATAAGGATTATGAATTCTCTATTGATCCTGATATAATTACTTTGGTTGAATCTGATCCTTTTCATGGTTATGCATCTGAAACTGTTGTGGCACATCTTACTAAGTTGAATGATATAGCCACCCTGTTCACTAAAGATGAGAGAACTCATTACTTTTATATCCTTAAAATATTTCCGTTCTCATTAAAAGGTGATGCTAAGATATGGTTTAATTCTCTTGATCCTGGTTGTGTGCGTAGTCCCCAGGATATGATTTATTACTTCTCTGCTAAATATTTCCCTGCTCATAAGAAACAAGTTGCTTTAAGGGATATATATAATTTTGTGCAAATTGAAGAAGAGAGTCTCCCACAAGCTTGGGGGAGGCTTCTCCAATTACTTAATGCTTTGCCTGATCATCCTCTTAAGAAAAATGAAATACTTGATATCTTCTATAATGGACTAACCGATGCCTCCAGAGATTACCTGGATAGTTGTGTTGGTTCTGTTTTCAGGGAAAGAACACCGGATGAAGCTGAAATTCTGTTGAATAATATGTTGACAAATGAAAATAATCGGACATCTCCGGAGCCAATTCCTGAGACTATTCCTAAACCAACTCCGAAGAAGAGGGGTATTCTATTTCTCAGTCCTGAAGATATGCAAGAGGCAAAGAAATCTATGAAAGAAAAGGGTATTAAAGCTGAAGATGTTAAGTATTTACCTCGTATTGAAGAAATACATGGTCTTAATTTACCGCCTATTGAAGAAACATATAATCCAAATCCTTCTCCTATTGAAGAAACTCATGGTCTTGATAACCCGACACAGATAGTAAAGGTAAATTCTCTCTATAGATATGATAAAGCTGAAATCCCATTTACTAAATTTGCTAGCCCATGCTTAGATGAGTTTGATAAATTTATGGCTAAGCAAGAAGATTTTAATGCTTATTTTGGTAGACAATCGAAATACAATTCAAATATGCTTGAACACTTGGGTGATTATATGGCTAATGTTAAAGGTGAACTTAAACTTATTAGTAAACATGCTTCTATGGTTACACTCAAGTAGAACAAGTACTTAAAGCTCAAAATGACTTGCTCAATGAATTGAATAATAAGAATAATGATAATGTTGTTAGAGTGGCTACTAGAACTGGTAGAATGACTCAGAAACCTTTGTATCCTGAAGGCCACCCTAAGAGAATTGAGCAAGATTCTCAGAAAAATAATATAGATGTACCTGGTTCTTCTAAAAATAAGAAAAAGAAAAATGATAAGACTTTGCATGCTTCTAGTGATCCTATTGTTGAAACACCTGAGAATCCAAATGATATTTCTAATTCTGATGCTGAAACACAATCTGGTAATGAACCTGAAACTAGTGGTAATGTTAATGATAATGTTCATGATGATGCTCAACCTAGTAATGATAATGATATAGAAATTGAACCTGCTGTTGATCTTGATAACCCACAATCAAAGAATCAACGTTATGGTAAGATAGACTTTGTTGCTAGGAAACATGGTAAAGAAAGAGAACCATGGGTTCAGAAACCCATGCCTTTTCCTCCCAAACCATCCAAGAAAAAGGATGATGAGGATTTTGAGCGTTTTGCTGAAATGATTAGACCTATCTTTTTGCGTATGCGATTAACTGATATGCTCAAAACCAATCCTTATGCTAAGTACATGAAAGATATAATTACAAATAAAAGAAAGATACTGGAAGCTGAAATTTCCACCATGCTTTCTAATTATACTTTTAAGGGTGGAATACCAAAGAAACTTGGAGATCCCGGTGTACCCACTATACCATGCTCTATTAAAAGAAACTATGTTAAAACTGCTTTATGTGATCTTGGAGCCGGTGCTAGTGTTATGCATCTCTCTTTTATCGTAGACTTGATTTGAATAAGTTGACACCTACTGAAATATCTTTGCAAATGGCTGATAAATCAACTGCTATACCTGTCGGTATTTGTGAGGATGTGCCTGTTGTAGTTGCAAATGTTACTATTTTAACGGACTTTGTTATTCTTGACATTCCCGAGGACGATAGTATGTCTATTATTCTTGGAAGACCCTTTACTGCAGGGGCTGTTATTGATTGCACTAAAGGCAATGTCACTTTTCATGTTAATGGTAATGAGCATACGATACACTTTCCGAGGAAACAACCTCAAGTTCATAGTATCAACTCTATTGGAAAAATTCCATCGATTATATTTGTAGGTTTTGAATTTCCTCTTCCTACTGTCAAGAAGAAATATGATATTCTTATTATTGGGGATGTGCATATCCCCGTTGAGGTAACATAGTGTTATTCGAAATTTCTCCGGTTCCATGTTATTTGGAATGAGTTCGTTAACAAGACTTGATCAACCTTGTTAGTGGATTCCTTTTGATGATCATGAGATGGATGAAACTAGAAGGCACAACCTTCTATACCCACTTTTACTTTCTGTTATTTATATTAAATAAAATAAAAATAAATATTTTATGTCTGTTATCTGATTATCCGTGCAATATAAAAATACCTCAAAAATAAAAGTTCTCCAAATGCCCTGAAATTTAAATATGATTTTTCTAGAATATTTGAGAATATTTGGCACCGAGAACACATCAGGGGGGTCAACCACCTGCCCACGAGGGTGGAGGGCGCGCCCTGCCCCCTGGGCATGCCCCCCTGCCTCGTGGGCCCACGGTGGCCCTCCTCCACTCATTCTTTCACCCACATACTTCTTCTTCCTCCCACAAACACGAATAACCAGCTCAAACCCGAGTCCAAGCTCGTTTTGCAGCCATTTTCGATCTCCTTCCTCAAAGCACCTCTCACAAAACTTCTTGGGGAGATTGTTCCTTGGTATGTGACTCCTCCATTGGTCCAATTAGTTTTTGTTCTAGTGCTTTATTCATTGCAAATTTTTGCTGCTTAGGTGACCCTATTCTTGAGCTTGCATGTCAAATTTATATGGTCAAAAGTAGTTTTGATGCATGATATAGGCTCTAGGCACTTGTAGGAGTAGATGCTATCAATATTATTGAGTTTGGTTTACTTTTATTTTGAAGTTACTAAAAAAATTCAGAATTTTTTAGAGGAATAAATATGCTTAGGAAAATGTTCCAAGGTGGTTCTTCAAGGAAGCAAGGACCCAGTCTTGCAATGCGTGATGCTGATGACGAGCCACCAAGAGACGCTCCAGTGCGTCCTTGTGAATGGCCTTCTGAAAATTTTATGGATCGAGCAGGAATTAAGGAGGAATTCAACGCATATTTGCGCAACGCCGATCTTGTGAGCTTCGAAGAAGAGAAGTGCAGTCAGTATCACAACCTCACCAGTACCTTTGTGAGGAGGTTTGAATTTTCAACTTCACGTAATTCTCCAACTGTCCTATTTGATCTTTATGATAATTCTTACACTATGGACTCAGAGGATTTTACCACTGCTTGCAAACTTCCACAATGGGGGAGTATAAGGGATCCTCGCAAATCTGAATCTAGAGATTTTCTTGCTAGTATAACTGTGGGAGAATCTAGAGATATAACACAAGCCACCATAGGGAGCATTCACTTTCTTGCTATACATTATTTTTCTCTCTTCATAGGTAGATGCATTAATGGTAAGGATGAAGCATGTCACATGTGTGTCCCCGATCTCAGTATTCTTAGGTGTGTTGTGTTAGGAGACCAATCTTATAATTTGGGAGCCATTGTTGCACGTAGGTTGCATCTTAATAGATTTAATGGAGATTTCTTTGGAGGAATTTATGCAACCCGCGTAGCTAATTTTCTTGGTATAGCCATACGCGAAGATGATATTGAATTACCTCCTGCTTACCTAGACTTTAATGCTATGGTTCACCACCAGTTTGTCGAGAGGAATGAATCACCTCTCTAGTATCGACTAATCTTTGACAGACGCCGTGCTGTCCATATTACTCTCCCTGCTCCTGCCTTCTTTGATTATCAGGCAAGAGGAAGATATACCATTACCATAGAGGAGGCAGATGAGTACGAGAGGAGAGCGGAGGCCGCTCGTCGCCACGCTGTAGCTCAGCAGGCGATAGCCGCTGCATCTTAGTACGACCCCAACTACTATTATGGATATCCGCCAGGCCAGCCGTGGCCATAGACCAACTTAGGCCAAAAGCCTAAGCTTGGGGGAGTACGTATTTCCCACCGACATTACATTTATGTTCACACACTCATTGCTAGATGTCGGTGCTCATACTTTTTCATTGTATCATCCATGCTAGTTTAATTTCCTTTTTGTGCTTTCTTCTTGTGTGTTTAATAAACCTTAAGAAAAACCAAAAAAATTAGTTGTAGCTTTTAGTTAGTTTAATTTCCATGCTTGTAGTAGTAATTAAAAAGAAAACCCAAAAATATTTCTTGTTCTTCTTTTGCTTGTTGGGAGCTTTCCCATATAAATAGTTTTATTTCTTTTCTTTCCTTTGGGGGTCGATAGGAGAAGACCATAATTAAATTGTTGAAATGGCTCTTATATGCATTATTGTTGATCTGACAAAAGAGCCCATATTGCCTTGTCTTCTCCTGTTTATTGAATGCTTGCAGATTCCAGCTTAGTCCAATGCACGCGCACTATTATTATTATTCACATCATTCGGTCGTGCAAGTGAAGGGCAATTATGACGATATATGATGGACTGACTGAGATAAGAAAAGCTGGTATGAACTCGACCTCTTTTGTTTTTGTAAATATGATTAGTTCATCATTCCTGATTCAGCCTATTATGAATAAACATGTTTGCAATGACAATTAGTGATCATAGTTTCTTGTGACATGCTTGATTAGCTATGAGTTATAATGGTTTACCTTACGTGCCAACATGCTATTGAGATAGTTATGATGTGGTATGATAGGGTGGTATCCTCCTCTGAATGATTTAAGTGACTTGACTTGGCGCATGTTCACGCATGTAGTTGAAACAAAATCAACATAGCCTTCACGATATTTATGTTCATGGTGGATTATATCCTACTCATGCTTGCATTCGGTGTTGATTAATTTTAATGCATGTTCATGACTGTTGTCGCTCTCTAGCTGGTCGCTTCCCAATCTTTTGCTAGCCTTCACCTGTACTAAGCGGGAATACTGCTTGTGCATCTGATCCCTTAAACCCCAAAGTTATTCCACATGAGTCCACTATACCTACCTATATATGGTATCTACCTGCCGTTCCAAGTAAATTTGTATGTGCCAAACTCTAAACCTTCAAATAAATATCCTGTTTTGTATGCTCGAATAGCTCATGTATCAACTAGGGTTGTCTGTATCTTCCATGTTAGGTGGGTTATTCTCAAGAGGAGTGGACTCTGCTCCTCACTCATGAGATAAATGGCTGGTCACCGGGATGCCCATTCCCATACTTTATGCAAACTAAATCAAAATAATTGCAAACAAAACTCCCCCTGGGACTCTTGTTAGTTGGAGGCACTCGTTGTTTCGAGCAAGCCATGGATTGATGCTTGTTGGTGGAAGGGGGAGTATAAACTTTACCATTCTGTTTGGGAACCGCCTATAATGTGTGTAGCATGGAAGATATCGCCATCTCTTGGTTGTTATGTTGACAATGAAAGTATACCGCTCAAAATATTATTCACCTCTATTTCAAAACCGAGCTCTGGCACCTCTACAAATCCATGCTTCCCTCTACGAAGGGCCTATCTATTTCTTTTATGCTGAGTCATCATCTTCTTATTAAAAAGCACCAGTTGGAGAGCACCGCTGTCATTTGCATTCATTATTGTTAGTTTACATTGAGTATGACTTGACTTGATCTCTTTTACCATGAATTACAATGTCTAGTCAGTCCTTGGTCTTTAAAGGTGCTCTGCATTTATGTTTTGCGGTCTCAGAAAGGGCTAGCGAGATACCATCGTGTTATATCATATTATGATTGTTTTGAGAAAGTGTTGTCATCCGAGATTTATTATTATGGCTCGCTAGTTGATTATGCTATTGATATGAGTAAACTTGAGACCTATGCGTTATTGTGAATGTGGTTAGTTATAATCTTTGCTGAAAACTTGAATGTTGGCTTTACATATTTACAACAACAAGAGCAAACAGAGTTTGTAAAAGTTTGTCTTTATCACTTTCAGTTTGTCAACTGAATTGCTTGAGGACAAGCAAAGGTTTAAGCTTGGGGGAGTTGATACGTCTCCGTTGTATCTACTTTTCCAAACACTTTTGCCCTTGTTTTGGACTCTAACTTGCATGATTTGAATGACGCTGTTTTCAGCAGAATTATCATGGTGTTATTTATGTGCAGAAACAAACATTCTCGGAATGACCTGAAACTTCACAGAGCAACTTTTCATAAAATATGAAAAATACCTGCAAAAGATGAAGGCCAGGGGGCCCACCACCTCTCCACGAGGGTGGGGGCGCGCCTGCCCCCCTAGGGCGCGCCCCCCTACCTCGTGGGCCCCCTGTTGCCTCTCCGACTCCAACTCCAACTCCATATATTGTGTTTCGGGAAGAAAAAATCAGAGAGAAGAAATCATCGCGTTTTACGATACGGAGCCGCCGCCAAGCCCTAAAACCTCTCGGGAGGGCTGATCTGGAGTCCGTTCGGGGCTACGGAGAGGGGAATCCGTCGCCATCGTCATCATCAACCTTCCTCCATCACCAATTTCATGATGCTCACCGCCGTGCATGAGTAATTCCATCATAGTCTTGCTGGACGGTGATGGGTTGGATGAGATTTATCATGTAATCGAGTTAGTTTTGTTAGGGTTTGATCCTTAGTATCCATTATGTTCTGAGATTGATGTTGCTATGACTTTGCTATGCTTAATGCTTGTCACTAGGGCCCGAGTGCCATGATTTCAGATCTGAACCTATTATGTTTTCATGAATATATGTGAGTTCTTGATCCTATCTTGCAAGTCTATAGTCACCTATTATGTGTTATGATCCGTTAACCCTGAAGTGACAATAATCGGGACACTTACCGATGATGACCGTAGTTTGAGGAGTTCATGTATTCACTAAGTGTTAATGCTTTGGTCCGGTACTCTATTAAAAGGAGGCCTTAATATCCCTTAGTTTCCAATAGGACCCCGCTGCCACGGGAGGGTAGGACAAAAGATGTCATGCAAGTTCTTTCCATAAGCACGTATGACTATATTCAGAATACATGCCTACATTACATTGATGAACTGGAGCTAGTTCTGTGTCACCCTATGTTATAACTGTTGCATGAGCAATCGCACCCGACATAATTATCCATCACTGATCCATTGCCTACGAGCTTTTCACATATTGATCTTTGCTTATTTACTTTTCCATTGCTACTGTTACAATCAAGAATCACTACAAAACCAATACTGTTACTTTGGCCACCGTTACTGCTACTATCATATTACTTTGGTGCTAAATACTTTGCTGCAGATATTAAGTCTTTCAGGTGTGGTTGAATTGACAACTCAGCTGCTAATACCTGAGAATATTATTTGGCTTCCCTTGTGTCGAATCAATAAATTTGGGTTGAATACTCTACCCTCGAAAACTGTTGTGATCCCCTATACTTGTGGGTTATCACCTGGCATACCAGCGGCGGATGAGCTCGCTTGAGGGCTGGGACCTAAGGACGTAGAGCACATAGAAGAGTGTGGAGAAGAGGGAGAGGCTCGCATGGGCCTAATGTAACGCCCCAGATGTAACTTGCCATATTTGTACTCCGACTCTTGCCATTTTCGGCTCTAAGTTATGAGATTCCTTAGTGGTTGGGTTTTGTCTTTGTTTTACATTTTGTTCATGTCATGCATTTCATATCATGTTATCATGTGCATCACATTTGCATACGTGTTCATCTCATGCATCCGAGCATTTTCCCCGTTGTCCGTTTTGCAATCCGACACTCCTACGTCCTCTAACGCCCTCTTTTGCCTCTTTTCGTGAGCAGGTGTTAAACTTTCTCGGAATGGACCAGATTTTCCAAGCGGCCTTGGTACACCACTAGTAGACCGCATGTCAAGTTTCGTGCCATTTAGAGTTCGTTTGATACTCCAACGGTTAACCGAGGAACCGTAAAGGCCTCATGTGTGTTGCAGCCCAACACCCCTCCAAATCGGCCCAATAACCCTTCCAAACCACTCCCATGTCCTCCGCCGTCGGATCACGATCGCGTGGTCGAAAACTACACCTTATTTGGACACTCCCACCTCCTTCTAGGTATAAATATGTCCTCCCCGTCCAAAATCCGGGTCCAAACCCTAGTTCCACCTCTCCCTCCGCGCCGGACACATCCGCTGGTGTCGGACGCGTCCAGCCGCAGCCGCTCGTCCAATCGGCGCCCGCCACCTGTCGCCACACCGCCGTTCGCCGCCGCCGGCTAGCGAGCCCGCGTCGGGCCCGCGGGGCCCGAACCGTTTCCTCCGCC
>NC_041388.1:134775515-134780271 GCF_002162155.2 Triticum dicoccoides | reverse complement strand
CGCCTCGCCCCGGCGCCGCCTCCGGCCACCACGCCCGACCATGGCCTCCGCGCCGCTCCGGACTCTGACGACCGGATCCGGCTTCCCCGAGCAACTCCGGCCGTCCCCCGTCCTTCTCCATCACTCCGGCAAGCTCCTCGTCAACTCCGGCCGCCTTCTTCCGCATCTCCAGCGTACATCGGGAACCATGCCGCCCTAGATCCAGATCTAGAAACCCTAAGGTTGACCCCGAAAATATCCTAAGTCCCTGAGATTTTTCATTCCAGAGCCCTGTTCGACGTGCCATACCTTCTTGCATGTAGCTCCGTTTTGTGCGTGCAATATATCAAAATGTTCCTCATGATGTGCTCTTCATTTTGCTCCATTGTGACATGCTTGTTTGAGAACATCTTGACGCCCAAATCATTGATGCAAGAGTGCTATAAATTGTTAGGTGCTGATTCTTAACAGAGTATGAGCATTTGTCATTTTTGCTACATTTGTTGTGTGCTGCATATGGGCATGAGCTCTACATGTGTTTTGATCTATGCCATGCCATCTTTACAGGGGTGTATGCCATGTATTTTTGTGATCAATGTGGTGACTAGAACAAGCATGCAAAGTAGCCTTCGTGTTATTGCTAATTTCAGGATCTCGGGATTTTGGCTAAGTCTTTGTCTGCTGTTATTTTGATGCCATGTAACCATGTTGCTACAGTGAGATACATACTTTATTTGAGTTGCTTCAGTAAGGATGATTTGGACATATGGTTGTGCTCTATCCATCCATGCCCCTGTTTGCAATTATGGAGTGCCCTAGCATGTCTCAATCTTGCTCCACTTTTGCTATAAAATGTTCATGGCAGATTGTTTACATGTTAATCAATTTTGCCATGGTTGTTGTAGTTGATCCATGCATGCTATGAACTTGTTCTTGCCTTGGTTAGCTTCTTGAACATGTCATCTTGCTGATAATATGCTTATCTTGTCATGCAATGCCTTGTGTTGAGTGAATTGAGCTTGCAAAGATGCCTTCATAATTCTGTTTATGTCATGCTCAGTTTTCTGCTAAGTCTGAATCTGTTAACGAAACTTGCTATGTTTACATGGGAGCCATCATATCTTCTGATCCTTTTTGACTCATGGTCAGTAAGGGACTTTTGTTCTATGCTTTGAGTAGATTCATGCCATGCCTTTTTTGCTATGATCTGATCATGTACAATGTTGTTTGCTTACTCTAAACATTGCTTACTAATGTTAATTTCTGGCATGTTAGTTATTTTCACTAAGTCTATGAAGCTGATATCTTTTGCACTTTTGCCATGCTTGTTTGAACCTGTTATAGTGTGATTTAGCCGTAGCTCAATGTTCATGTTTTGTTAAGCATCTTGAGTAGATCACTTCCATGTGCTTTGTTGCTATGTTGGAGTGTAGTAGCTTAGTTTCTTGTTGCATTCTAGATGGCATCGGGTTGTTAATCGCAGAATTGTGCCATTCTTGTTTTGCTTGCCATTTGCAAACTGTGCATCCGATTCAGGTGATCTTTATATCGATTTCGACCGAAATCATCTCATTTCTCCAGCGGCACACTTGGTTTTCCAAGTTGATGCCTAGTTCAATCTTTCCTTTCCAAAGCATGCATATGCATTGCATATCACATCCCGCATATCATGTCATGTTTTGCATCATGTTACTTGCGCATTGCACCGTGGTTGATTGTGGTTTCCTTTGCTTGTGTTTTTGCCTTGGATAGAGCCGGGAGACGAGTGGGTGATCGAGGAACCCGTTGAGTATGCTTACGAGGATCAAGCTTTCGTCAACTCGGAGAACTTTGCAGGCAAGATGACCTTACCCTCGAAATCACTTCTATCTTTGCTTGCTATTTGTTCGCTCTATTGCTATGTCGTGATACCTACCACTTGCTATGTCATGCCTCCCATATTGCCATGTCAAGCCTCTAACCCACCTTTCTTAGCAAACCGTTGTTTGGCTATGTTACCGCTTTGCTCAGCCCCTCTTATAGCGTTGCTAGTTGCAGATGGAGATGAAGTTTGTTCCATGTTGGAACATGGATTTTGTTGGGATATCATTATTATATCTTGTTTACTTAATGCATCTATATACTTGGTAAAGGGTGGAAGTCTCGGTCTTATGCCTGGTGTTTTGTTCCACTCTTGCCGCCCTAGTTTCCGTCATACCGGTGTTATGTTCCTTGATTTTGCGTTCCTTACGTGGTTGGGTGTTATGGGAACCCCTTGACAGTTCGCTTTGAATAAAACTCCTCCAGCAAGGCCCAACATTGGTTTTACCATTTGCCTACCTACCACCATATACCTTCCCTTGGGTTCTGCAGACTCAAGGGTCATCTTATTTTTAACCCCCCCCCCCGGGGGGGGGGCAGTGCTTTTCTGAGTGTTGGTCCGAACTAGAGTCCTTTGCAGCGCCACCTCGGGGAAACTCGAGGTTTGGTTTTAGTTGTACGGAGTGCTCATCCGGTGTGCCCTGAGAACGAGATACTTGCGACTCCTATCGGGATTTGTCGGCACATCGGGCGGCTTTGCTGGTCTTGTTTTATCATTGTCGAAATGTCTTGTAACCGGGATTCCGAGGCTGATCGGGTCTTCCCGGGAGAAGGAATATCCTTCGTAGCTTGTGATGGGCTAAGTTGCGACACCCCTGCAGGGTTTTGAACTTTCGAAAGCCATGCCCGCGGTTATGGGCAGATGGGGATTTATTAATGTCCGGTTGTAGAGAACTTGAACTTAACTTAATTAAAATGAATCAACCGCGTGTGTTGCCGTGATGGTCTCTTTTCGGCGGAGTCCGGGAAGAGAACACGGTCTCGGGTTATGCTTGAACATAAGTAGATTTAGGATCACTTCTTGATCATTATTAGCTTCTCGACCGTGATTTTCCTCTCTTCTCGCTCTCTTTTGCGTAAGTTAGCCACCATATATGCTAGTGCTTGCTGCAGCTCCACCCCACTACCCATTTCCTACCTTTAAGCTTAAATAGTCTTGATCACGAGGGTGTGAGATTGCTGAGTCCCCGTGACTCATAGATACTTCCAAAACAGATGCAGGTGTCGATGATGCCAATGCAGGGGACGGTACCGAACTCAAGTGGGAGTTCGACGAGGATTCGGGCCGTTACTATGTGTCTTTTCCGGATGATCAGTAGAGGAGCCCAGTTGGGGCGATCGGGGATCTAGCATTTGGGTTGTCTTTTATTTATGTTGGTTCTGTAGTCGGACCTTGATTGTATTCTGGATGATGTATGCTATATTAATGTATTGTGTGAAGTGGCGATTGTAAGCCAACTCTTTATCCCTTCCTTATTCAGTACATGGGATGTGTAAAGATTACCCCTCTTGCGACATGCCTACCATGCGGTTATGCCTCTAAGTCGTGCCCCGACACGTGGGAGATATAGCCGCATCGTGGGTGTTACACCTAACCTGGCTACACTACGGCCGTCGGTGCACGAGTCTGGCGCAGCACGAGGAAACAATTCCGGACTACCAAGATAAGTTTCGCACCCGAGTCGGCCGAGCGCTACGGCATAGGATTCTCACCTCTCGTTTCCCTGTTGCAGCGACGTTGCCTCCCTTTCCCACCTTTAGGTAGCTGCTTGCACGCTAAAGGGAACCTCTTGAGCATCACACCTCAGGAGCTCTTACTGGACCTCGGGGCGCTCACCTCCTGGCCTTGACCACGGCACCCGTGACCTGGCATACCAGCGACGGCTACAGCCTACCTGGGGACCAAGACCTGTCGGCTTAGAGCACCAAGCTGCTGCGGGGTTGGAAAGGGGAGACCAAGCCGAAATAGGACATGCGTTTGCAATTTTTCATAATAAGGATAATATCAACAAAAGACATTACAGACCCTTTACGCGCCCCCACGGGGTCCGTCTTGATTCCTTGCAGGAAACAAAAGAAGGAAGTTTTTAAGGGGCCTATCTACACACGCCAAACACCGTTGACGCCATCATCAATAGTAGGCCACGGGAGGCCGGCGCCAACCCCATCCAGATCAGCGACGGCGGCGGCCGGACGCTGCAGACTTACCCCAGGCGCGGCGAGAGCTCGGAGGCACATAGCAGTCGTCGCTTGTCTCCGGAGTCTCGTCGAGCTCGGGAGAATCGCTGGACCACCAAGAGTCGCCGCTACTATTGGAGGAGCTGCTGGCGAAGCTAGCGGCAGGCTCGGCGTTGGCCGCTGCGCCGTCCTGACGACCCCCTTCAGGGAAGCACTCCAAGCGGCGGCCTTCCTCGTCAAAGACCTTGAAGAACATAATGGAGGCGCCATCGTACTCAAAGTGGATGGCGAGGGTGCCTTTCGCACGGCAGACTCGAGCGACCTCGCCCCAGCCACGGGTCACGAAGATCTTCCCTGGGGAGACGGCTTCGACCTCCGCTGCAGTCGCCGGGGCGTCATAGTCGGCGTGCTGCAGCCAAAGCTCGAGGGGGCCCCTCGGCGGTGAAGAACTATGGGAAGCGAATCCAAGTGCACGGAGGCATCGCCGCCCACATCATGAGTTCGCGTGAGGAGTCCGCGACGTGCGCTCCTGGGGCGATGGCGTGCGTCACCATGGCGCGGCGACCACGGCCACGGCGTGGGCGGTGCCGTTCGTCGCCTCTCCCTCCGGAGCCCTCAGCTTGGGCGTACAGAGGCAGCGGATACCCGAGAGGCGGCCGCTCGCACCAAGGCCTCGACACCTCCGGCCTCACGACTATATCGCGACGGTGGGCCAGTCTCTTCTTCGGTGGGAGTGGCT
>NC_041388.1:134767193-134775136 GCF_002162155.2 Triticum dicoccoides | reverse complement strand
TCCCTTCTCTGCGGCTGAGAACCTCCGTATCGGTGCCATGGTTGATGCTGCTAGCGATGAAGCAAGGAAGAAGAAGGAGCAGGAGGAGATGGGTGACGGGGGCTCCACTCCCCCTTCCCATTTATAGCCAAGAGGAGGCCAACCGACGGCCTCCACGATCTAAGGTAATAATGACCTTTTTTCTGCATGCAGCAGGGACTCGTCAAGTCGGGCAGTTGACGAGGCAGCATAGGGAAGCGGAGACGCCCACGTCCAATCAACCGCCACGCGTTAAGCGAGGCCACAGGCCGTTGGGGCCTGCGGCACTCCGCACTTGCCCCTTGGCTTCACCTCAAAGCCAAGTCCGAGTACGCCTTGGTCTCGGGGGCTACTGTCGGCGTCCTGGGAACGGGGGTCCCCAGACTTGCCTACCTGCGGCCCACGGCGTGGCTCCACCAGCGGTCCTGTACGGCCCATCTTCACCAGCAAACACTCAAGACCCTCGCGAGGGCCAAGCCTCATGAGGAGAACAACGCAAGATCTCCTTGAGGGTGGCCTCACCAGGCTGGCTCGCGGGGGGCGGAGACATCAAGGCAAGGTACACCTCGCGAGATTCCTATGGCGCAAGCCATGATGACAAAGGCCAGGCGGGCGCCAGCGCATGCAGTGTCCTTGTTTCCCCCTTGGTGCTAAAGAAGCAAGCGCAGGTGCGGAGTCCTGAGGCGTCAAGCAAAGGTTTTCATATCGGTGCAACGAGACCAAGACCAGCAAGACTGCGGGATGGAGGTCACCGTGGAGCCCAGGACGGCGTCACCACCAGAGCCTTTGGCAGGCGAAGACCATCTTTTGTCAGGATAGCTTGTACTAGTTGTCCCCCTTCGAATTGGCCATTGTGGGATCCCTTCCCGCCTAATATTTGGGAAGAGGACCCGGGCCTCTATAAATAGGACTAGCCACCACCTTAGAGAGGGAGGATCCTCTACCGCATCAACTCGCCAAGCACAAGAACACCACTCCTCAGGAGGCTGTTCTTCCTCTTGTAACTGTTCATCCTCAGCCCAAGAGGCAATCCACCACACCACACTGGAGTAGGGTATTACACCACATCGGCGGCCCGAACCAGTATAAATCTTGTGTCCCTTTGTTCTGCGAGTTCGACGCGCTAAGCCTTGAGATTGCGGTGAGGGCATGAGCTAGAGGGGGAGAGATCTTCGTGTGCACCCCAGTGTTCGAACCTCAAGGGTTTTGTCGGAACCCGAAATCCGACATTGTTCATGCTATCAGGTGCAGCAAACAAGAACCTGGGACAATCTCCAACACAACCTGCCCTTATTGTCTACCTATCATTCTTTATGTACTGAATTTGCACTCTTTGCTTCACAATGTACTCTTGAATTGCTGCTCTCAGTTCAATGACAGACAAAAACACCATGCCTATGTGAAAACTAACTTCTTTCATGTTCTCAAGCCTCCACCTTTTTCAGCTTCACTTTCCTTTTCATTTTGTTCCTTCCTTGTGCATCAACTACTTCCACTTCCTCTGCTGAATCACTACCTTCAAGCTCTGAATCTTGTAGCTCCTACAATTCATCTGTATCATAGTCACTATCCTGCTCCCATTCAGATTTCTTCTTTTTCTTCTTCTTAAATTTTTCATCAACCCATTCTTCATATAGATCATCATCATCTTTGCCTACTTCATTGTCAGAGTAAACCTAGTCTGAATCCCATTCACCGTCACTATCATTTTCATTGGGGATTTCTTCTTCTACCATAAGTTTCCTACTGCTTCTTCTATGCTCATGTCCAACATTTTATCCCACTAGTGGAACACTGCTACTCCCTTCATTGTTGTTGCCTGCATTAAATTGATTCAGTCTGCCTTTTGAGCTTTCACCTTAAACCTGAGACTTCCCCTTATTCCACTGCTAAACCCAGGAGATTTAGGGCTTAGTACAGGAGGCGTCTTAGGTCTACCACTAACATGAATATCATCGATTACATTGTCAAAGGTCATGTCTTTGTGATCAACAAACAACTGAAAGTACTGGAATTTTGGAACAACTGTTGTCATGTGTAAATTGTCAATGTCACAGCCCACAATCTACAGTCCATCACCTAAATTCTTTCCAGGCAGTAACCAGTAAACAGCATGCTTAGATTAGTCACTATATCCCAGTTGCTGCATAAAATCATTGAGCCAAAGAGGAGACCATGTATCTACTTCGCAACCATTGAACAGAGCAACTTTGCCATCGACATACGTCTTCGATTGGCCAAATCCGCAAAAAAATCCGGCATAGTTGAATTCTACGGTAAAAACCTCCTCTTGTGGTCCTAGATATCGAGGGATTCAGTCAAATACTACCATCGATTCGAGCTAAATTGGAATCCGCATAAAAAGAGGATCGAGGGTTAGGGTTACGTGCACGACACTGACCATATCACGGAGGAGGATCTTCGGGTCGCCGCAGCATGGGCGCCATCCTAGCGATGCCGCCGCCGGACAAGCGCATGCGATGGCCGCCTCTTCTCACCGGACCACTGTCGTCGATCGTCCCTATTTCGCCAGAGCAGAGTGAATTGGGGAAGAGGAAAGGACCACGGCTGCGGAGAGATTAGGGTTGGGGGCTCTTTTGCAAAAACACACGGCTGGTCGTTATCCCGCATGGACCCTCGAGTCGACGTGGTGGCGGTCAAAGCGCCACGTGAGCTGGTCAGACGAAATTAAGACCTTAGATGAACAACTTAGAAAGAATTAGGACCCGGATGTGCATTTTAAAAGAATTAAAACCCAACCGACACTTTTGGAAAAAAATTAGAATAGTGCTTGCATTTTACTCGCCTCACCCCACACATCACTAGAGAAAGCCAAGGTATCGTGTGTGTACCAATGTCGTATCCATTTATCCTGATCCAGGCCCGTACGGGACACCTGTGCAGCATGTTCGACTGCACAGGGCCCCCAAATGGGCAGGGCCCCCAATTTGTTTACTGCTATTACTATTAATGATTAAGCAATGCATTTGACCGAGCAATGCATTTGACTGGTTGGAGCCCTCAAAAAAAATTGACTGGTTGGAACCTGCACCGTAGTTACTCCATCTCATGCACGCCTCTCCAACTTCATATTCTCCCTTTCTTTCTCTTTGCTCTCTTTATAACTTCCAACAAGCCATGTAAATCCATACCTCCGTCGCGGTTCTCTTGGATTAACTAGATGATACCCCGCGCGTTGTTGCGAGAACTGTTAAAAACAATTTGATGTTTTAAAGCATGTAAAAAAATATGAAATATAGTATAATTTGATGTTTTTTAAAAGAAATGTTGTTTAGAGTAAAAAATTATTTTTTTATGAAAAATCCAAAAATGAGTGTGATTTTTATTCTGTTAATTTATTATATTGACAATATATCGGCGAGGCGATATGTGATGAAAACAACGTTGAGTAGAGACAGTGGAGACATCTCTACCCTTGGCTAAACCTAAAACTATGGTACCAATTATAGATGTGGATTCATAAAAAATTGGTCGCACAGAGAAATAAAATGCGATTTAACTCATAATTTGATTTTGATTTTCTATATAAAAAAGTCGCTTCTAATTCATGAGGCCACTGTTGAGTACATCATGCTTCTCACCATAATATGCCCAGGTAGCTCTAATTCTTTTTATTTGTCTTGTCTCGTGTGCAACCATGGATGCTTCATCATTAGGTGAAGCTTAGTTCCATCACTAAAAAAGGTTGCTTGGAACACCGGGTTTCGATGGAATGAAGACATCTAGCGCAATTCTATGGCTTGTAGGAGAAAAAACATGAACATGTAGCGCAAGAGAATGGGAATGAGAAAATATGGATGTTTGGGATTTCGAAATCAAATGATCACATTAAAAACACATGAATTCTAACCAAATGGTTAAACAGGGACTCGTGTTGGACATTTGGAGTGGATCGTATGACGTCAAGACACACACACACACACATATAGCAAAAGAAACCTAGAATGTTATGGATGCTTGAGAGGGCACAAAAAATAGTTAATAGTTAATTGTGATAGGTTGCATGCGCATGAAGAGTTAGTGGGAGCATGTGCATGAAGAGTTAGTGGGAAAATGTTTTTACATGGTGGACCTACTTGATGATGTGGATAGGTTGCATGTTAAGATAACTAAGATAGTGGGGATGAATCTCTTATGTATATAGGATTCCTTCGCAGCTTATCTGTTGGAATGTATAGGCACGCTACACCCTCGGTCCACCTAATTATTCGGTGGTTTCTTCTCAATTTCCCATGTCTTCTCTACTTTAGATTCCATTGTTGCTTGCTTCCTTCGCGGTGAGCCTGTGACCTGGATGCACCAATTGGAGTCGGAGTCCAGACAGAGGTGCTTGCCCGATGAGATCTTGAACCAGACTATCAGACTCGTTGCCGCCGGCCGCACATGGTCTTCTTCCCAAATAAATCAAAGTTCATTTCATCCGTTTTTGTTTCTATGTCCATTGTTTCTGACATAGTTCTCATGCAGAATGGTCTTTCGTTTATATGTTCTATTTTTAATACATCATAAGTTTATAGCGAAGTAAGAACTGAATCTCAAAAAGATGCCATTTTATGATAAGTGTTTTTAGCAAAAGAGTCAAATGACATTTTGAATAACATTGCGTACGAAGAATATCAAAAGAATGCTAGAAGGATGACAAGGTTTTTTTTGCGAGAAGAAAGATGTCATGTTTTATGATAAATAATCTAGTATTTCCAGGTTCTGAGAATAGCTTTCTTATAAGATGTACTTCAACTATGCAGCAACAAGATCCATACATGAAGTTTGCTTTGGTACACCCCCTATTATACTAATTTTGTTTTGAGAATCATATTTTTATATGAATCACTTTCTGCCAAAATCATGTTTTCTTAATTGCCAACGATTTTATCGAGGGCCTAATTTTTGATTTGGCACAGGGCCCCATTTTCGCGGGTACGGCCCTGTCCTGATCCAGATGCAGACCTATACTATAAAAAATGCAATATGCATGTCTGACATGTTTATGCACTGTAGCCATTTCTCAAAGTAGTGCTACTAGTAGTAGTATATTAGTACATCACATGTCTGCAACACTATTAATTCAGAATCGTCGACAAGGTGTGGAAAACCGAAGACAGACACACGTGAGAAAGAAAGCGCTAGAAAGATGGCGAGTGGACGTACAACATCTGCGTCCGTCCGCGGACCGCGCTTCGCCGGCGCCGGCCGCCGCGGCGCCCTCCTCCTCGCGCTGCTCCTCGCCGCCGCGGCCGCCTTACTCCCAGTAGCCGAGCCTTCCTGCCCCCGAGGTCTCCCCTTCCTTCCCCTTTCAGTTTACTTCTGCAGTTCTTGGAACTTCCGTTCATTTACTAGCCAAGATCATATTTAAAATTTACAAACTGATCTAAGTTCCCAGTGATTTTGAAGGTTACCGGTGAATTTAAGATAGCAATGAGATTTCAGTCAGTTCGAGCCAGTTCAGTACCAGATCTAAGTGTCTTACCTTTGTCTAGCAAGTACCGGAGCACTGGATAACAGTCAGTTCAGTTCTAGCAACTGCTAACTAAATGCACCAAGTTCTAGTCATCTAGTGTATTTACCTACCCAAGCTAATCTCTATTCTAGCAAGTCTATCTAGTATATGCAGCCAAACTGAGTTACTGATCTTGGTTCTACCAAGTGCTAACTGTATCTACCATCTTATTCAGACAATTCAGTCGTGAAAGATATAAACAAAATGCACCAGAGCAACTATGGAATTGGAGGATTCTCGCATATAACCGTCGCTGGCGCGCTAGCTCACGGCATGAAGGAGGTGAGTAATCAATCCAGGAACCAGACTGTACCTTGAGTTTCTCCCATTTCATGTTGCTATGAATTTATGCAGACCTTTTCTTGGATGTACTCATGTATATATATGGTTTCTTTGGTTCACCTGTATTGGAAAATGTGCCGATCTAAGATGGAGCTGTTCCTTCTTGCTTATTATGTGAAATGCTTTCCTCTAGGTGGAGGTGTGGCTCCAAACAATTAGTGCGGGCCAGAGGACACCGATCCACAGACACTCGTGTGAGGAGGTCTTTGTTGTCCTCAAAGGGAGAGGCACTCTCTTGCTGGGGTCGACCTCACTGCCGTACCCGGGAACGCCTCAGGAGATTCCTGTCTTTCAGAATAGCACATTCACAGTTCCTGTAAATGATCCACACCAGGTAAAGATGATGGATGGCTGCCGCTATTATTCAGCACACTCTGTAGTCATGAAACCATCGCTAGATTTTAAGATTATGCATTGGAATCCATTTGCATACTAGTGCTTACACCATGCCCCTTTTGATTGCAGGTTTGGAATTCTGATGAACATGAAGATTTACAGGTGCTTGTGATCATATCGCGCCCACCTGTGAAGATGTATGTATACCTTGCTTGAATGTCTTATCCTATAGTAGTTGACAACATAAACTGAATTGATTTGTTCACACCCATCACTGTAGAGTAACTTGTGTTGGGTGATATACACACATGTTGTCAAAACCAATTTTACCCCCAAACCGCTGCTTGTTCAGTACTGAAAAAAAAAATTCAAAGGTGGGAAAATGGCATAGTGTTTTATTTTTAACAATTTTCTTCCTTTAAAATCCAACACTTGGAGTTCGAACACAATCTAAGTACCGAGAACCTTTTCATATCTCCTCATAAGTACAACAAAACATCGATGACTTAATTTCCAAATATTACAAAGTAAATACCCGTAACTTGAAATGAACATGAAACACTGTCATAGATCGCTCGACGGGCCCAGACCATCAGCATCCCTACATCAACTGGATAGGAGTAGCGATAGATGTTGCCTAGACGGTGGCTTCAGACTTACTGTTGTATTTCTTTGTAAGGTCTTTTGAGAATAATTAATAAAGTGGCTGCATGCATCGCCTAGATGCAGAGGCCGGGGGTCTTCCTCCTTTTCTAAAAAAAAATAAAAATCGCTCGACGGGCCCTCCACGAATCTTCCTCTGATGTTGTGTCCAATTGTCACACATTTTACATGTTAATTCGATATGAGCAATGCATCTATGGATGTGAAATACTACTCTACGTTTTTTTTATATTGGAAATGTTGCTTGTTGTAGATTTCTGTACGAAGATTGGAGTATGCCTCACACGGCAGCGAAGTTGAAGTTCCCCTTCGTCTGGGACGAGGACTGCTTAGACGCACCTAAAGATGAACTGTAGGTTGGAAAGCGCTCACATGGCAGCGCATCGGCCTCAGTCAGCGTACTGGTCAAGTGCGGTGTACAGCTTGCCTGCCTCCTAAATAATGCGCATGTCTGTAACATCCTTTCTGTTGGAACAACATTTTCGTGACGGATTATGTACTACTTGAGTGCATGAAGCAGCCTTCTGCAGCAAGAGCTATTTCCAAATTTTGAATTACCACTGTATTCTAGACTGCAAGCGTCGCTGATCTTCGTCAGAGGGTCATTGTTCAGCAGATTTGGTGTTGAATCCTGAACAAATTTTTTAACTCTGCATCCTATGGCTAACATGAGTGAATCTAATTCCTTCAACTTGGTAAACGGCCACGAAGCAATTACAGTACTTACTATAGAACATAAATTAGTCAGAGTGGTATCCTGATTGATTTTATTTTATTTTTTGCAAAAGGAGGATGTACCCCCGGCCTCTCCATCTGGATCATGCATGTAGCAATTTTATTAATTATTCGTAAAGACCATACAAGGTGATACATCATTAAGGCTGAAGCCACCAACTTGACAACGCTGTTGCTACTTCTATCCCCTTGACGAAGGTGTGCCAAATGTTCAGGTTTAATATCAAACAGACATCGCACCAAAGTCTAACATCTAAAGTTGGATGCCTCATCCAAACCACTATCCTGATTGATATATAGCAAAAAGAAGTCAGACAAAGAGCATCTCCAC
>NC_041388.1:134749906-134766729 GCF_002162155.2 Triticum dicoccoides | reverse complement strand
CGGCCTGGTCATGTCCCCAGGGTCTTCTTTATCGTCGGTTTGGACCGAAGTAACAGCCGGCGAACCCGAACCGAACCCAGCCCCCCTGGGGGCGCCGGCCGAAGCAAAAAGGCGCGTGGGCCCGCTTGGTCGGCGACAGATAGGCCTTTTCCTGCCGTTTCCCTCCTTTCCCTTCGTTTCCTCATTGCTTCCTCCCTTCTGCCCCGCCACTCCCGCCATTCTCCTCCCGCTCCCCGCCATCTGGCCGCCATGCCGCCAAAGAAGTATTCGGCCCCTCACTCCGCTGCCGTTGCAGATTCCACCCAACCGGAGCAGAGGAAGCCGAGGGCGCCGATGGAAAAATCACCGGGCATGTCCAACGCCGAGTGGAGGGCAGAGGTTCAGCGCCGGGAGGTTGTCACCACCGACCGGAAGAACAGGCTCAACACCAAGAAGGCCGCCGGCTCACTTCTTTCACCGTGTATGTCACTGACACTTGTTCTTTGCTGCGCAGATGGTTCGGATGTTCAACATGTACCGCTAGGACAACAACGACCAAGAGTTCAAGTTCCTTCACGTGTTCTCCCGGATCGAGTCGTGCGAGAAGTGGAGGGATGTCCGGCTCACCCTCGCCAAGGCCAAGGAGACGTACAAGCCGGACGCGCCCGCCCAGGAGGCAGCGGATGGGCGCTTCGATGGCAACAAAAGAGCCAAGATGGCGAGGGACACGACACCGGCTGCCAAGTGGTTGCAATCATCGATCGAGCAGTGCATCGCTGACGCCAAGAACAACGCCGCAAAGATGAAGGAGAAATTCGACGCGCGGTGGTCGACATTGATGACGAAGCAGGACGTGAAGCTCGACCTACTCTGGACCAACGTCACCGCGAAGAAGAGGAACACTGACCTGGCGATCTTGATGGGGGCGGACATGTCGACGATGGACGAACAGGTCAGGGCGTGGTACCTGGCGGAGCGCGGCCTCATCTTGAACCAGATGCCTTCGACCACCGCGCCTACGCCCACGCCGACCCCAACGCTGACGCCCAACCCGAGCGATGAAGCCACGCCGACGCCGACCAGCCCGAGCACATAAGCCACGCCGACGCCGACTAGCCCGAGCGCAGAAGCCACGCCAACGCCAACCAGCCCCACACCGGAGGAGCCCGTCGTTTGATGCATTCCTTTGCCTACGCGTCCTTCCTTTTGAACGCCGAACTTTCGTGTATGTTTTCGCCGAATTGTGGCATGGTGATCGCCGAACTATGGCAGATCGCCGAACTTGTGACGTCTTTTGGTAGCGGGGAAGACAAATTTGAATTTATGTGCGTCTTGGGACCGAAACCTGGGGGCGCGGCCGGGAACTGAATCATCTCTAGGGCGAAAAAAACACCGGCGCATAGGCCAAAACGCAATCGTCAGGTGCGTTGGGGGGCTGAACGAGCGAAGATGCTCTAAGAGCAACTCTAGCAGACCTCGCATCCGGCCGGACCGCAAAACGCGTTTGCAGTTCACGGAAAAACGGCTTTGCAGGCCGCGCGGACGGCCGCGGATGCAGACCCTGCATAACGGACCCGTAAAAAGGGATATTCGCGGAATATGCTCTTTTACGGGTCGGCTTTGCGGGGTCTGATCGGGCGCAGCTCCTCCCGACCCGGAAAACCTTAATTTGATCCAACATAATGCTTTTTTTTGCTTTTTCAACAATATTGGATACATAGACATCACCAAATCTTTGCTAGAATAGCAAGACCAAAGAAAACAGGAACCATAAGTATGCATTTTAGAAGATTTCCAACTTCCATAATTGCTTCCACTAGTTGGACTAATATCTTCTTCATGCATTCATTGTTGATCTGCGGATTCTTGATTTTGCATTCTTCTTTCTTCATCTTTGGTTCGAAAGAAGTAGGCGTTGCTTCCCCTCTAGTTGCACATGCACCCGATTCATTGCCTTCGATTCTACTAAGGAGTGCACGAACATCTATTAATTTTCTTTCTATCAACAAATCAATGTATTCGCCTTCCCAAAACCAAAATGAGCATCCATCTTCCAACACACAATGAGTGAGCATGTTCAAAATGAGCTACCATAATTGAACCAATTAATGAGCCATCAAAATGAGCTACCGCAAGTGCACGTACCCCGTCGTTTTCGCATTTGAAGAACACCCATCCGGGGTGCTTCGACGTGCCCGAAGTGAGCCGCAGCACTTTCCGCGTGCAGTCGTCGCACTCTATGAGCTGCATCGGCAAGCCACAAAGACGATGCGCGAGCGCCGACCCCGGTGGACGGCCGGACGAATCCATGCACGCAAACCTTCGGTGGCGGCGAGCGGACGAAGCAGTACCTGCATGCGGCGATGCGCCCTTGCCTGGGCTGCGGGAGAGGCTCCCCGACCACTCCAACACTTGGGGCAGCAACCGGCGGCCGGAAAAGCCAAATCCGGCGGCCCGCCGACGCAGGGGGAAGGGAGGGGAGGCCTCGTGCGCGTGGTGGCCTTCCGGCGTGCTCCTGCCGGCTGCTTTCGCCGGAATCTTGGGCGGCGGCCGGCGGCGGCGCGAAGGGGAGAGGAGAGGTGGTTGATGGAAGAAAGCGCGGGATGAAATGTCCCCCACCAACCGTTTCCGCTTATATGCAGGGCACCGCAGCCGCGAGGCAGAAACTCGCGTTTTCTCGGATTGGGCTCGGGATTTTGCCGCGCCTCCTAAATTTTTTTACGAGTCGGGACGTGATGCGGAATCTGATCGGGCTGGTTTTTTCGCCCCGACCCGCATTTTGACGGTTATTTTACGGGTCAGGCGGGATGCGGGGTCTGCTAGAGTTGCTCTAATAACCCGAAGAGTTGGAATGGCATGGCAAAGCTCAAATGAGCGACTTCTTGGCTCCCAAGTAATCTGGGCTCAAGTAGTAGTCGAGTCGGCGATTCGATCGGCTCATATTAGCTGTGCGCCTTTGCCAAATCACACCGGCACGGGTTGGGAACCAAGGAACCATTCGTTTGCGTTTGCGGAGCGGGGCAGAGCAGTGCGGAGGGCATGGAAGCCTCGCGGTTCGGCTTCGGCCGCGACATGGCGGCGGCGTTCAAGTTCGACCCCACCGACGCCGACATCGTCGCCTCCTACCTCCTCCCCCGCGCGGTCGGCCTCGACGAGCCCCACGGCCACGGGCGCGCCGTCATCGACGACGACCCCATGAGCCTCCCGCCGTGGGACCTCATGGAGAAGCACAACCACGGGACAAGCCACCAGGCCTTCTTCTTCGGGCCTCCCAGGAACGGGGGCCCCGTCAAGCGCGTCGTACCCGGCAAGGGCGGCGGCACGTGGCAAGGGCAGAATGGCAGCGTCGGGACCGTCACCCTGTTCTGCGATGGCGATGGCGATGGCGCCCGCGCGGGAGAGGTGGACATCAGCTACAGGAGGTACGACCTCACCTACAAGCGCGCGGGCGACAAGGCCCCCAGCGGCTGGGTCATGAGCGAGTACCAGATCACCTCGCCGCCGCTCTTGAGCACGGTGCTCACCCGCATCGGATTGACCGTCGCCGCCAGGGAGCAGAGGAAGCGACAGCCGGCCGACCGGGAGGTGCGTAAGGATCGGCGCGTCCTGCGTGCGTGCGTTGGGGGAACTTGGGGGCGAATTCGTCACTGATTTAGTGATTTGGGGATCCGTTAACTGAATGTGTTATTTCTTCTTCAGCCGTTTGCTCAGCACGGCCCTGACAAGGTGCTGGCCGTCGCAGCCGCTGCCGCCGCCGCCGCCGAACATCAACGGGTTTCACCACCGCCAGTGCAGTCGGGCCCTGACGCGCAAGCCGACGATGGTGCTCTCTACCATGGCGGTACTAGCGTCACCGGCGTGGGGGAGAACGGTGGGCACTACACTGTTCCGCTTCTGCTCAACGGCCAAGAGTACTACAAGGACAAGAGCCGCGTCAAACGCAAACGGCGGCGATATGGGGCATGAGCCATCCTGATCGAACCTGAATCCAGTCGGGAGACGCCCGCCCGTACATTTGGATCACGGAATAGCATGTATGTCATCCGTTTCTAACTTGTTTCTGTGGATCCTTGGTTCTTGACGTTCCTGGGTTTTTAATCGGGAAGGATACATGGCCTGATTTTGAGACACGATGTCGATCATGTTGGGTCCTGGTTCATGTTGATGGATTGCTTTTTGAGACCGTCCTGGGGTCATGTTGGGTCATGGGACGTGGTTTGGTGTTCTTCTTTTGGGATTAATTAATAGCACACTGGGGTACACCTGATTAATTAGACGGTCTACACAGAGGCTAATGAACATTGTTGGTTTTCTTGATTGGAAGCTGCTGACGCTGTTGGGACTTGTGATATAGGCACTTGGACGTACCTGATTGTATACCTTGCCCTGAGGATGTAACCAAGCTGGCCAGCCTCATTAACAAATCTTATGTTGTGCCTGTGTGATTGTTTGTCATGGACCGATTATCATTTTCCTTATGCCTCATTCGGTTTGGAGGAAACCAAAATATAGGAATTAGGAGTGGTATAAGAATTTGATAGTCATCCTAAGAAATTGTCTTGCCTCGTTCCTACGCATAAAATAAGTTTGAAGTAGATGTGTATATTCCTCCAAAAATATAGGAAATGAATAGTGTTCCTACAAAATTCCCGTACGCGTTCCCTACAAACCGAATGCATCTATAGAAAAATTTCCTACGGAATCCTTGTTCCTATGTTTTTCCCATAGAAATCCTCCAAACCAAATGAGGCCTTAAAATATTCTAGTAACAAGTATCATGAGCAAGATTTTCTAAGAGGCAACATAAATTATTTTAAGAGTTGACGGTTGTTCATGATGCAGAAGAGAGGTCCGAAGCTACATTGCTTGAGTTTTTGTGTTCTGAAGACAATTTAGTACATGGGGAGGAGCGTTCGTAGTCGTGTCCTAAGGATATAGCCATGTTGGCAACCCTTGTTAACAAATCTCGATGCCGTGCTCATGCTGGTGTGATTGCTTGTCCTCGACGGATCAATGTTTGTCTTGGAATATTCTAGCAAGGACTACCTCCATCCTGATTTATTGGTCTTCTTCGTATTTTGTGTTTTGTGCCAAAATTTGATCATAGATTTAACTAAAAAAATGTTAATGCATGTCATAAAGAAATTATATTGTTAGATTCGTATTTGAACATAGTGTCCATTTATACTATTTTTTGTAACATGCATTAACATTTTGTTAATTAAATCCATAATCAAAATTTGGCCCAAAATATTAAGGGGATCAATAATCCAGGACGGATGTAGTAGTATCTTGAGCAAAAAATTTGAAGAGGCCACATAAATTATTCTAGACGAATTGGTAGTCATTTATTGTGTAGCTTGGATTTTTGTGCTTGCAAGATGATTTAGTATATGGGGACAAGCCTCCATAGTCATGTCCCTGAGAATGTAGCCATGTTGGCGAACTTTGCTGTGACGCCCCCGATTCAATCGTACACTAATCATGCATGCAAATGTGTACGATCAAGATCAGGGACTCACGGGAAGATATCACAACACAACTCTATAAATAAATAAAAAGTCATACAAGCATCATAATACAAGCCAGGGGCCTCGAGGGCTCGAATACAAGTGCTCGATCATAGACGAGTCAGCGGAAGCAACAATATCTGAGTACAGACATAAGTTAAACAAGTTTGCCTTAAGAAGGCTAGCACAAACTGGGATACAGATCGAAAGAGGCGCAAGCCTCCTGCCTGGGATCCTCCTAACTACTCCTGGTCGTCGTCAGCGGGCAGCACGTAGTAGTAGGCACCTCCGGTGTAGTAGGGGTCGTTGTCGACGGTGGCGTCTGGCTTCAGGGCTCCAGCGTCTGGTTGCGACAACCAGAAAGAAAGGAAAGGGGGAAAAGGGGGAAGAAAGCAACCGTGAGTACTCATCCAAAGTACTCGCAAGCAAGGAACTACACTACATATGCATGGGTATATGTGTAAAGGGCCATATCAGTGGACTGAACTGCAGAATGCCAGAATAAGAGGGGGATAGCTAATCTTGTCGAAGACTACGCTTCTGGCAGCCTCCGTCTTGCAACAGGTAGAAGAGGGTAGGTTGAAGTCCTCCAAGTAGCATCTCCAAGTAGCATCTCCAGGTAGCATCTCCAGGTAGCATCTCCAAGTAGCATCTCCGGGTAGCATCTCCAGTAGCATCGCATAGCATAATCCTACCCGGCGATCCTCCCCTCGTCGCCCTGTGGAAAAGCGATCACCGGGTTGTCTGTGGAACTTGGAAGGGTGTGTTTTATTAAGTATCCGGTTCTAGTTGTCATAAGCTCAAGGTACAACTCCAAGTCGTCCTGTTACCGAAGATCACGGCTATCCGAATAGATTAACTTCCCTGCAGGGGTGCACCATCTTACCCAGCACGCTTGATCCCATTTGGCCGGACACACTTTCCTGGGTCATGCCCGGCCGCGGAAGATCAACACGTCGCAGCCCTACCTAGGCTCAACAGAGAGGCCAGCACGCCGGTCTAAACCTAAGCGCACAGGGGTCTGGGCCCATCGCCCAATGCACACCTGCACGTTGCGAACGCGGCCGGAAGCAGACCTAGCCTAGTGGCGTTCCAGTCCAATCCGGCGCGCGCCGCTCAGTCGCTGGCGTCACGAAGTGCTTCGGCTGATACCACGATGCCGGGATACCCATAACTACTCCCGCGTAGATGGTTAGTGCGTATAAGCTCGTAGCCAACTCAGATCAAATACCAAGACCTCGTTAAGCGTGTTAAGTATCCGCGAACGCCGAACAGGGCCAGGCCCACCTCTCTCCTAGGCGGTCACAACCTGCCCTGTCGCTCCGCCTCAAGATCCACTCGCGGGTGCTCCACCAGCCGACCCGACTTTAGTCTCACATGTATCATGTATAAGTATAAAGTATATACCCGTGATCACCTCCCGAGTGATCACGGCCCGATAGTATAGCACGGCAGACGAACAAGAATGTAGGGCTACAGATGAATGTACTAGCATCCTATACTAAGCATATAGGATTGCAGGTGAGGTAACAACAAAAGTAACAAGGACAGGCTATGCAGCAGTATAGGAGTATCTGAAAGCAGTAACATGCTACACTACTCTAATGCAAGCAGTATAGAGAAGAGTAGGCGATATCTGGTGATCAAGGGGGGGGGGCTTGCCTGGTTGCTCTGGCAAGAGAGAGGGGTCGTCAACACCGTAGTCGAACTGGGCAGCAGCAGCGTCGGTCTCGTAGTCTACCGGAGAGAAGAGGAGGGAAGAAACAATGAATACCAAGTAAACCGATGCATATCGATGCATGACATTGTTGGAAATATGCCCTAGAGGCAATAATAAAAGTATTATTATATTTCATTGTTCATGATAATTGTCTTTTATTCATGCTATAACTGTATTATCCGGAAATCGTAATACACGTGTGAATACTTAGACCACACAATGTCCCTGGTAAGCCTCTAGTTGACCAGCTCGTTGTGATCAACAGATAGTCATGGTTTCCTGACTATGGACATTGGATGTCGTTGATAACGGGATCACATCATTAGGAGAATGATGTGATGGACAAGACCCAATCCTAAGCATAGCATAAAAGATCGTGTAGTTCGTTTTGCTAGAGCTTTGCAAGTGTCAAGTATCTCTTCCTTCGACCATGAGATCGTGTAACTCCCGGATACCGTAAGAGTGCCTTGGGTGTACCAAACGTCACAACGTAACTGGGTGACTATAAAGGTGCATTACATGTATCTCCGAAAGTAGCTGTTGGGTTGACACGGATCGAGACTGGGATTTGTCACTCCGTATGACGGAGAGGTATCTCTGGGCCCACTCGGTAATGCATCATCATATTGAGCTCAATGTGACCAAGGTGTTGGACACGGGATCATGCATTACGGTATGAGTAAAGTGACTTGCCGGTAACGAGACTGAACAAGGTATTGGGATACCGACGATCGAGTCTCGGGCAAGTAACGTACCGATTGACAAAGGGAATTGCATACAGGGTTTGATCGAATCCTCGACATAGTGGTTCATCCGATGACAACATCAAGGAGCATGTGGGAGCCATCATGGGTATCCAGATCCCGCTGATGGTTATTGACTGAGAGAGTCTCGGTCATGTCTGCATGTCTCCCGAACCCGTAGGGTCTACACACTTAAGGTTCAGTTACGCTAGGGTTATAGGGATATGTATATGCAGTAACCCGAATGTTGTTCGGAGTCCCGGATGAGATCCCGGGCGTCACGAGGAGTTCCGGATTGGTCCGGAGGTAAAGATTTATATATGGGAAGTCCTGTTTCGGGCATCGGGACAAGTTTCGGGGTTATCGGTATTGTACCGGGACCACCGGAAGGGTCCCGGGGGTCCACCGGGTGGGTCCACCTGTCCCGGGGGGCCACATGGGCTGTAGGGGGGTGCGCCTTGGCCTAATGGGCCAAGGGAACCAGCCCCACATAGGCCCATGCGCCTAGGGTTTAAGGGGGCAAGAGTCCTAGGAGGGTAAGGCACCTCCTAGGTGCCTTGGGGGGAGGGAAAACCCCCCTTGGCCGCCGCACCCCCTAGGAGATTGGATCTCCTAGGGCCGGCCACCCCCCCTTGGCACCCCTATATATAGTGGGGGAGAGGAGGGACTTCATACCGGAACGCCCTGGCCTTTGGTTGCCTCCTTCTCCCTCCCCGACACCTCCTCCACCTCCATAGTGCTTAGCGAAGCTCTGCCGGAGTACTGCAGCTCCATCAACACCACGCCGTCGTGCTGCTGCTGGTGCCATCTCCCTCAACCTCTCCTCCCTTCCTTGCTGGGTCAAGAAGGAGGAGACGTGGCTGTTCCGTACGTGTGTTGAACGCGGAGGTGCCGTCCGTTTGGCGCTGGTCATCGGTGATTTGGATCACGTCGAGTACGACTACATCATCACCTTGCAAGCTTCCGCACGCGATCTACAAGTGGTATGTAGATGCAAACTCTCTCCCTAGACTCGTTGCTTAGATGAACTCATAGATGGATCTTGGTGAAACCGTAGGAAAAATTTTAATTTTCTGCAACGTTCCCCAACAGTGGTATCAGAGCTAGGTCTATGCGTAGTTCTCTTTGCACGAGTAGAACACAACTTTGTTGTGGGCGTGGATTTTGTCATCTTACTTGCCTCTACTAGTATTTTCTTGCTCAACGGTATTGTGGGATGAAGCGGCCCGGACCAACCTTACACGTACTCTTACGTGAGACCGGTTCCACCGACTGACATGCACAAGTTGCATAAGGTGGCTGGCGGGTGTCTGTCTCTCCCACCTTAGTTGGAGCGGAATCGATGAACAGGGCCCTTATGAAGGGTAAATAGAAGTTGACAAAATCACGTTGTGGTGATTCGTAGGTAAGAAAACGTTCTTGCTAGAACCCAATTGCAGCCACGTAAAAGATGCAACTACAATTAGAGGACGTCTAACTTGTTTTTGCAGCGATTGATCATGTGATGTGATATGGCCAGAAGTTGTGATGAATGATGAATTGTGATGTATGAGATCATGTTCTTTGTAATAGGATTCACGACTTGCATGTCGATGAGTATGACAACCGGCAGGAGCCATAGGAGTTGTCATTATTTTTTGTATGACCTGCGTGTCATTGAATAACGCCATGTAAACTACTTTACTTTATTGCTAAACGTTAGTCATAGAAGTAGAAGTAGTCGTTGGCGTGACAACTTCATGAAGACACGATGATGGAGATCATGATGATGGAGATCATGGTGTCAAGCCGGTGACAAGATGATCATGGAGCCCCGAAGATGAAGATCAATGGAGCTATATGATATTGGCCATATCATGTCACAACTATATAATTGCATGTGATGTTTATTATGTATTATGCATCTTGTTTACTTAGGACGACGGTAGTAAATAAGATGATCCCTTATAAAATTTCAAGAAGTGTTCTCCCCTAACTGTGCACCGTTGCTACAATTCGTCGTTTCTAAGCACCACGTGATGATCGGGTGTGATGGATTCTTACGTTCACATACAACGGGTGTAAGACAGTTTTACACAGCGAAAACACTTAGGGTTAACTTGACGAGCCTAGCATGTGCAGACATGGCCTCGGAACACGGAGACCGAAAGGTCGAACACGAGTCGTATGGAAGATACGATCAACATGAAAATGTTCACCGACGATGACTAGTCCGTCTCACGTGATGATCGGACACGGACTAGTCGACTCGGATCGTGTAACACTTAGATGACTAAAGGGATGTCTAATCTAAGTGGGAGTTCATAATTTGATTAGAACTTTATTATCATGAACTTAGTCTAAAACCTTTGCAAATATGTCTTGTAGATCAATGGCCAACGCTAATGTCAACATGAACTTCAACGCGTTCCTAGAGAAAACCAAGCTGAAAGATGATGGCAGCAACTACACGGACTGGGTCCGGAACCTGAGGATCATCCTCATAGCTGCCAGGAAACAATATGTCCTAGAAGGACCGCTAGGTGACGCTCCCGTCCCAGAGAACCAAGACATTATGAATGCTTGGCAGTCTCGCGCTGATGATTACTCCCTCGTTCAGTGTGGCATGCTTTACAGCTTAGAACCGGGGCTCCAAAAGCGTTTTGAGCATCACGGAGCATATGAGATGTTCGAAGAGCTGAAACTAGTTTTTCAAGCTCATGCCCGGGTCGAGAGATAAGATGTCTCCGACAAGTTCTACAGTTGTAAGATGGAGGAGAACAGTTCTGTCAGTGAGCACATCCTGAAGATGTCTGGGTTGCACAACCGTATGACCCAGCTGAACATTAACCTCCCAGATGAGGCGGTCATTGACAGAATCCTCCAGTCGCTCCCACCAAGCTACAAGAGCTTTGTGATGAACTACAACATGCAGGGAATGGAAAAGACCATTCCTGAAGTGTTCTCGATGCTGAAGTCAGCAGAGGCTGAAATCAAGAAAGAACATCAAGTGTTGATGGTCAATAAGACCACTAAGTTCAAGAAGGGCAAGGGTAAGAAGAACCTCAAGAAAGACGGCAAAGATGTTGCCGCGCCTGGTAAGCCAGTTACCGGGAAGAAGTCAAAGAATGGACCCAAGCCTGAGACTGAGTGCTTTTATTGCAAGGGGAAGGGTCACTGGAAGCGGAACTGCCCCAAATACTTAGCGGATAAGAAGGCCGGCAACACCAAAGGTATATTTGATATACATGTGATTGATGTGTACCTTACCAGTACTCGTAGTAACTCCTGGGTATTTGATACCGGTGCCGTTGCTCATATTTGTAACTCACAGCAGGAGCTGCGGAATAAACGGAGACTGGCGAAGGACGAGGTGACGATGCGCGTCGGGAATGGTTCCAGAGTCGATGTGATCGCCGTCGGCACGCTGCCTCTACATTTACCTACGGGATTAGTTTTGAACCTTAATAATTGTTATTTAGTGCCAAGTTTGAGCATGAACATTGTATATGGATCTCGTTTAATACGAGATGGCTACTCATTTAAGTCTGAGAATAATGGTTGTTCGATTTATATGAGAGATATGTTTTATGGTCATGCTCCGATGGTCAATGGTTTATTCTTAATGAATCTCGAGCGTAATATTACACATGTTCATAGTGTAGATGCCAAAAGATTTAAAGTTGATAACGATAGTCCCACATACTTGTGGCACTGCCGCCTTGGTCACATTGGTGTCAAGCGCATGAAGAAGCTCCATGCTGATGGACTTTTAGAGTCTCTTGATTATGAATCATTTGACACGTGCGAACCATGCCTCTTAGGTAAAATGACCAAGACTCCGTTCTCCGGAACAATGGAGCGAGCAACCAACTTGTTGGAAATCATACATACCGATGTGTGCGGTCCAATGAGCGTTGAGGCTCGCGGAGGATATCGTTATGTTCTCACTCTCACAGATGACTTGAGTAGATATGGGTATGTCTACTTAATGAAACACAAGTCTGAGACCTTTGAAAAGTTCAAGGAATTTCAGAATGAGGTGGAGAATCAACGTGACCGAAAGATAAAATTCTTACGATCAGATCGTGGAGGAGAATACTTAAGTCACGAATTTGGTACACACTTAAAGAAATGTGGAATCGTTTCACAGCTCACGCCGCCTGGAACACCTCAGCGAAACGGTGTGTCCGAACGTCGTAATCGCACTCTATTGGATATGGTGCGGTCTATGATGTCTCTTACCGATTTACCGCTATCACTTTGGGGATACGCTCTAGAGACAGCTACATTCACTTTAAATAGGGCACCGTCTAAATCCGTTGAGACGACACCGTATGAATTATGGTTTGGAAAGAAACCTAAGCTGTCGTTTCTAAAAGTTTGGGGATGCGAAGCTTATGTCAAGAAACTTCAACCTGAAAAGCTCGAACCCAAGTCGGAAAAATGCGTATTCATAGGATACCCTAAGGAAACTATAGGGTATACCTTCTACTTAAGATCCGAAGGCAAGATCTTTGTTGCCAAGAACGGATGCTTTCTGGAAAAAGAGTTTCTCTCGAAAGAAGTAAGTGGGAGGAAAGTAGAACTCGATGAAGTACTACCTCTTGAGCGGGATAGTAACGCAGCACAGGAAACCGTTCATGTGATGCCCACACCAACTGAAGAGGAAAACCATGATAATGATCAAAGTACTTCGGATCAAGTTACTGCTGAACTTCGTAGGTCCACAAGGACACGTTCCGCACCAGAGTGGTACGGCAACCCAGTCCTGGAAATCATGTTGTTAGACAACAATGAACCTTCGAACTATGAAGAAGCAATGGTGGGCCCGGATTCCAACAAATGGCTTGAAGCCATGAAATCCGAGATAGAATCCATGTATGAAAACAAAGTATGGACTTTGACAGACTTGCCCGATGATCGGCGAGCGATAGAAAACAAATGGATCTTTAAGAAGAAGACGGACGCGGATGGTAATGTTACCATCTATAAAGCTCGACTTGTCGCTAAGGGTTATCGACAGGTTCAAGGGATTGACTACGACGAGACATTCTCTCCCGTAGTGAAGCTAAAGTCCGTCCGAATCATGTTAGCAATTGCCGCATACTATGATTATGAGATATGGCAGATGGACGTCAAAACAGCATTCCTTAATGGGCATCTTAAGGAAGAACTGTATATGATGCAGCCGGAAGGTTTTGTCGATCCTCGGAACGCTAACAAAGTATGCAAGCTCCATCGATCCATTTATGGACTGGTGCAAGCATCTCGGAGTTGGAACATTCGCTTTGATGAGATGATCAAAGCGTTTGGGTTTATGCAGACTTATGGAGAAGCCTGCGTTTACAAGAAAGTGAGTGGGAGCTCTGTAGCATTTCTCATATTATATGTAGATGACATACTCCTGATGGGAAATAATATAGAATTTCTGGACAGCATTAAGGCCTACTTGAATAAGTGTTTTTCAATGAAGGACCTTGGAGAAGCTGCTTATATATTAGGCATCAAGATCTATAGAGATAGATCGAGACGCCTCATAGGTCTTTCACAAAGCACATACCTTGATAAGATTTTGAAGAGATTCAGAATGGATCAGTCCAAGAAGGGGTTCTTGCCTATGTTACAAGGTATGAGACTGAGCTCAGCTCAGTCATCGACCACGGCAAAAGATGAGTGTCATCCCCTATGCTTCAGCCATAGGATCTATTATGTATGCCATGCTGTGTACCAGACCCGATGTAAACCTTGCCGTAAGTTTGGTAGCAAGATACCAAAGTAATCCCGGCAAGGAACACTGGACAGCGGTCAAGAATATCCTGAAGTACCTGAAAAGGACAAAGGACATGTTTCTCGTTTATGGAGGAGACGAAGAGCTCGTCGTAAAGGGTTACGTCGACGCTAGCTTCGACTCAGATCTGGATGACTCTAAGTCACAAACCGGATACGTGTATATGTTGAATGGTGGAGCAGTAAGCTGGTGCAGCTGCAAGCAGAGCGTCGTGGCGGGATCTACGTGTGAAGCGGAGTACATGGCAGCCTCGGAGGCAGCACATGAAGCGATTTGGGTGAAGGAGTTCATCACCGACCTAGGAGTCATACCCAATGCGTCGGGGCCGATCAAACTCTTCTGTGAAAACACTGGAGCTATTGCCCTCGCAAAGGAGCCCAGGTTTCACAAGAAGACCAGGCACATCAAGCGTCGTTTCAACTCCATCCGTGAAAATGTTCAAGATGGAGACATAGAGATTTGCAAAGTGCACACGGATCTGAATGTCGCAGATCCGCTGACTAAACCTCTCTCGCGTGCAAAACATGATCAACACCAGAACTCTATGGGTGTTCGATTCATCACAATGTAACTAGATTAGTGACTCTAGTGCAAGTGGGAGACTGTTGGAAATATGCCCTAGAGGCAATAATAAAAGTATTATTATATTTCATTGTTCATGATAATTGTCTTTTATTCATGCTATAACTGTATTATCCGGAAATCGTAATACACGTGTGAATACTTAGACCACACAATGTCCCTGGTAAGCCTCTAGTTGACCAGCTCGTTGTGATCAACAGATAGTCATGGTTTCCTGACTATGGACATTGGATGTCATTGATAACGGGATCACATCATTAGGAGAATGATGTGATGGACAAGACCCAATCCTAAGCATAGCATAAAAGATCGTGTAGTTCGTTTTGCTAGAGCTTTGCAAGTGTCAAGTATCTCTTCCTTCGACCATGAGATCGTGTAACTCCCGGATACCGTAAGAGTGCCTTGGATGTACCAAACGTCACAACGTAACTGGGTGACTATAAAGGTGCATTACAGGTATCTCCGAAAGTAGCTGTTGGGTTGACACGGATCGAGACTGGGATTTGTCACTCCGTATGACGGAGAGGTATCTCTGGGCCCACTCGGTAATGCATCATCATATTGAGCTCAATGTGACCAAGGTGTTGGACATGGGATCATGCATTACGGTACGAGTAAAGTGACTTGCCGGTAACGAGACTGAACAAGGTATTGGGATACCGACGATCGAGTCTCGGGCAAGTAACGTACCGATTGACAAAGGGAATTGCATACAGGGTTTGATCGAATCCTCGACATAGTGGTTCATCCGATGACAACATCGAGGAGCATGTGGGAGCCATCATGGGTATCCAGATCCCGCTGATGGTTATTGACTGAGAGAGTCTCGGTCATGTCTGCATGTCTCCCGAACCCGTAGGGTCTACACACTTAAGGTTCAGTTACGCTAGGGTTATAGGGATATGTATATGCAGTAACCCGAATGTTATTCGGAGTCCCGGATGAGATCCCGGACGTCACGAGGAGTTCCGGAATGGTCCGGAGGTAAAGATTTATATATGGGAAGTCCTGTTTCGGGCATCGGGACAAGTTTCGGGGTTATCGGTATTGTACCGGGACCACCGGAAGGGTCCCGGGGGTCCATCGGGTGGGTCCACCTGTCCCGGGGGGGCACATGGGCTGTAGGGGGGTGCGCCTTGGCCTAATGGGCCAAGGGCACCAGCCCCACATAGGCCCATGCGCCTAGGGTTTAAGGGGGCAAGAGTCCTAGGAGGGTAAGGCACCTCCTAGGTGCCTTGGGGGGAGGGAAAACCCCCCTTGGCCGCCGCACCCCCTAGGAGATTGGATCTCCTAGGGCCGGCCACCCCCCCTTGGCACCCCTATATATAGTGGGGGAGAGGAGGGACTTCATACCGGAACGCCCTGGCCTTTGGTTGCCTCCTTCTCCCTCCCCGACACCTCCTCCACCTCCATAGTGCTTAGCGAAGCTCTGCCGGAGTACTGCAGCTCCATCAACACCACGCCGTCGTGCTGCTGCTGGTGCCATATCCCTCAACCTCTCCTCCCTTCCTTGCTGGATCAAGAAGGAGGAGACGTGGCTGTTCCGTACGTGTGTTGAACGCGGAGGTGCCGTCCGTTTGGCGCTGGTCATCGGTGATTTGGATCATGTCGAGTACGACTACATCATCACCTTGCAAGCTTCCGCACGCGATCTACAAGTGGTATGTAGATGCAAACTCTCTCCCTAGACTCGTTGCTTAGATGAACTCATAGATGGATCTTGGTGAAACCGTAGGAAAAATTTTAATTTTCTGCAACGTTCCCCAACAGACATGTCAAGAAGCGATGCTAGGCGTGCCCTAACGTGGTATGAGGTGGTACTGGTTAAGGGGGGAATCATCCGGGAAAGTATTCCCGGTGTTTCGTGTTTTCGGGCAGAGGAGCCGGAGGGGGAAAGTTGCGGGTTCGATAGGTTAGGGGGGTGTGGCGGACGAACGGACTGCGTATCCGAATTCGTCCCGTCGTTCTGAGCAACTTTCATGTTGAAAGTATTTTAATCCGAGTTACGGATTAAAAGATATGATTTTCTAAAGATTTTATTAATTTTTGGAATTTAATTAATTAATTAATTAATTCGAAAAAATGGATTTATGACGTCAGCATGATGTCATGCTGACGTTAGCAGTCAACAGAGTTGACCTGTTCAACCTGACATGTGGGTCCAGGGGGGGACCCACCTGTCATCCTCTAATTAGGTTAATTAGGGTTTAGGTTAATCTAATTACAGTTTAATTAAACTTAACTAGTTAATTAAATTAATTAAACCGGATTAATTAACTTAATTAATTCATTAATTAATTAATTAATTAATAATTAATTTTATTAAATCATTTTTTAAAACGTTATGGGGCACGGGCCCCATTTGTCATAGGCCCCTAGGGGCCATATTGGGTTCGGGTGCTACGGGCGCCGCAGGTGCGGGCGCGAGGCGCTGCGGGGCGCCCGACCCAGGAGAGGGCCGAGCGGGCGCAGAGGGGGGGCGCTGGCGCCGGGCGCGTGGTCGACGGCGTAGCACGGGC
>NC_041388.1:134743491-134749235 GCF_002162155.2 Triticum dicoccoides | reverse complement strand
CCGATGGCCAGCTGGGCCACGGCCCAGCAAGGGGTCTCCTTCTTTCTTTTGTTTTTGCTTTGCCTTTTCTTTTCTTTTCTTTTTACTTTCTGTTTTATTTTAAGTTCCCTTTTATTACAGTTTTATAAAAACACTAGCACCTAAATTTGTATTTATAAATATACTACTGCCACCTTAATTCTCAACCGAAATTAAAATAGTTTAATATTTTATAAAATTCAATAGGCATGTATTTAACTGTTTTAACTACTGTTTTAATTATCTTAGAGCCTTTAAACACTTTATCAAAGTTTGGTTTCTCCACCATAATTACCGCTGCATTATTTAGTTCACTCCGAACATTTTAGTTTTAAAGTTTGGAAACTTTTGTTGTTTGCCTATGTTTTAAATTTGAATTTGAATCGGGTTCGAATCAACGTGAGTTTAATCACAGTAATGGAGGCGACGTGGCATCATTAGCTTGGGATTACTGTAGTCTAATTATTCGGGCGTCACATTTGCTAACAAATCTCGATGCGTGCTGGAGTCTGTGTTTTCATATAGACGAGAGGTCCGGAGCTGTGGTGCTGGGGTCTGTGTTCGGAAGACAATTTAGTACATGGGAAGGAGCACCCGTAGTCATGCTCCGACGATGTAGCCATGTTTGTGAACTAAATTTCGATGTCGTGCTTGTGCTTTCGTGATTGTTTGTTTTCGACGAATCAATGTTCATCTTGAAATATTTTAACAAGTAGTATTTTGAGCAAGATTTTCAAAGAGGCTCCATAAATTATTCTAGAGGAGTTGACAGTAGTAGGCGAGAGGTCTGTAGCTATGATGCTTGGGTTTTTGTGTTCAATCTACTCCCTCCGTTTATAAATATAAGACTTTTTACAGATTTTAATATGGACCACTCCTTTCGTTTTTAAATATTTGTTTTTTTAGAGATTTCAACAAATAACTACATATGAAGCAAAATGAGTAAATCTACACTCTAAAATATGTCTATATACATCTGTATGTGGCAATCCATTTGAAATATCTAAAAAGACAAATATTTAGGAATGGAGGGAGTACATATGAATGTATATAGATTATTTTAGGGTGTAAATTCACTCATTTCGCTCCGTTTGTACTCGATATTGAAATCTCTAAAAAGACTTATATTTAGGAACGGAGGGAGCGACCCTAATCATGCCGTGAGGATGTAGCTATGCTGGTGAACTTCCTTAACAAATCTTGATGTTGTGCTCATTCTTGTGTGATCATAGAGTGGTATGCACTCACAATTGCAAGACCAAAAATGAAAAAAATGAGTGTTTATCCACATATGTAACATATAATCTCTATTTCTAATGGAGGAGTCCGTACATCGTTCGTTCGTTCGCTCTCCCTCCCTGACTCCCTCATCGATCGATACCGCATCCCACGTCCCAACGTTTTTTAATCTCCTTTCTGGTTTTGTCAAAATCAAATTCCGGTTCACGTACATCAATTTGTGTCCTAATCTTTTCCTTCCAGACCATAACTTTCCATCCCTCCTCCATCTGTTTGCCTCGGTTCACGCAAGGTTTCTAGAGAAAGAAATCCACATCCAATCTCTCGTTTGGTAGGCAAGTTTCTCCTAAAAATCAGGATGCACGATTTGATTGCATGAATGCATGAAAAGGAAACCCCGGATCCCACCAGACTTCATGGCGCCTCCTCCATGTCTATCGCCAGGTCGGGCTGCACCTTCTCCCATTCTCCTGCGGGTGCGGCATCCCCGTGATGACGGCCTTCTCCAGCACGTTGCGTCTCCATTGGCGGCACCCAGAGGCGTCCCATGGCCTGTGACACCGGCAACGCCGAGAATCGAACACAACACCCATACGAACCAGAGGGGAGAGCCGTCGGCCGCCCCACCAGCCCGAACTGACGGGGAGAGGAGGACGCTGGATGCGAACACGCGGCTGGACCTCTTCCAAGACGTCTACGACCAACGGAGGCACAACCGGTGTGTCCACAGTCAAGGCAGAGTGCGACCAACGGAGGTGCGGCCGGTGTCACTGTCAAGGAGCGATGGCTCATGCGGATGGTTGCTAATCGACGGAATACACGGCTCCTTGAACCGCAGCCGCCGCCAACGTATATCCCAGAGATTGTTGTGGGAAGGAGGAGGCGACTTGGATCGGGATGCATATGGAGCAACACTTGCAGAGGCGATGTCAACGGCAGCTGACCCCGCGTTGGCTATCTCCGATGGTGGTGCATGGTACTGGAACCAATGCCAGTTCCCTCGCCATGCCCCTTCCTTGGTAAAGACCCAAGCTCCTCTCATCTCCGCTCCACTGGATGCACTTTCTTGCCTTGGGCTTTCAGATTTTTTCAGGGCTGCACTATCTCTGCCTCGTTAAGCAAGTGATATACACAGTGGAGCAAGGATATGGATCGGGAGGAATACAAGTTTTTGTACGTGACATATTCGATGAAATGCAGTGGAAGTACTATATGTATTTTAATTTTTGCATGAGGGCTCAGGCATGGCATCGTCAGCAGCCTCCGACGCTCCTCGGCTCGGCCTGCGCTGCCGCCACCGACCTACCACATCCATGATCCTCGCGGGCGGTGTCACTCCTATCCCCTCACCATGGCACCTTCCTCCTGCGTGTTACTTTTTTTGTACCTGCAGTTGTTTTGGACTTTTGGTCCATTACAGGTCTCAAAAAAGTACATTGTTACTGACGAGCAAACTTCCGTGATGTTGTGAGGCGAAGTATTTAACTGGTAAGTACCTGATGCCCTGATGTCTTACTTCAAATGCATTTTACACGCAGGAGCAGGACTTCACAATAGAATGGGAGCAACCTGCATCTTTGGAATGTACTGAACTAATTTCATCAACAATAACTGCGTACTTTTGAACTGAATACACTCCAGCAATTGGCGTCAGATGTATGTTTGTTTATTCATAATGATTTCTTCATCCCTTTAGTTAGAAGAATCAAAAGCAGTTAAGCACCTAAGCTCTTTTGTCTGTATTTTTCTTTGTACTTCCTTTTTTATTTAGATTGTGCAACGTCAATGGTCTCTACTCTGAAGAGTCAAGAGTACATTGTTACTGACTAGCAAGGTTCTTTTATGGTTTGAGGCGAAGAAGTATTTACCTCTTGAGTTGGATCTCTTCCCTTAGCAATAGTTCATCAAGTTCCTTAGTAAAGCGAGCCATCCCCCGCTCCTCTGCGCCGCTGGCCACTCCGGCCGCGGGCGGCCACAAATCCGGCATTAATGGCCGCCGTCACTCCCTCCTCGGCTGGCTCGCAGCACCGGAACCCCTCGTCTCCTCGCGGATCCCCATCTTCGGGCGGTCCATCGGGGGCCTCGGCCTCGCCATCAACACCGGCCTCTACTGCCGCGGGTTCAGATCCAGCTTCGACGCCGCATTTCCTGGAGAGAGGTGGCCCGTCCCAGCCGGGGCAACGGCTTTGCTCAGTGGATCTGGCCGCGTCCCCTGGTTTTGGGCAAGGGCGCCTTAAATCCATGGTTGTTGCTCCATTCCACGCTGTCGAAATTTCCTCTTCGGGCGGTGACCATGGCTGGACGGAGGTCAGATCCAGGAAGGGGAAGCGCGCTGGCTTCGAGCCTGCGGTCCATTCGCGTCATCGCCGGGAGCGTCGCTCGGACCGCCAACAGGGCTTCAATGCGCTCGCCGGCCGCGACGCCTTCTTAAGCAAGTTCAAAGGGAAGTGCTTTCGGTGCCTCAGCAAGCTCCACCTCCGCAAGGATTGCAGAGATCCACTCCGCTGCGTCCTCTGCAAGCACCAAGGCCACTTCACCCGTGAGTGCCCACAGAATCCGAGGAACGGGGGTCCAGGAGGGACTGCCCAGGATCGGCTGAACCCGCCTCCGCCCAGAGCTCCGGTGCACGAGCGCCTTCGCTTCCCTACGCCCGCCGCCCCCACCTCCCCGGCCATGGACCGCTTCCTCCGCTGCGACCACTCCCGGCGCCCGCGCGTCAGCAACAAGGTGGTGGTCGCTTCGCCCGCGCTCGAGCGCGAGGAGCTCGTTCTACGCCTGCACGCCGTCACCCTCACCGCTGCCGACGGGGTCCACTCCACCAATCGCATGGCGGTGGGCAAGGCCATTGAGGCACAGCTGGGCACTCCTCCTTACCAGCTGTGTGTCACCTCCCACCACCCGGAGGCCTTCCTGGTGCACTTCGACATCCCGGCGCACCGTGACGATGCTGTGAGGCGTGGTGTGCTGCGGGTGGATGGCGCCAAGTTCTTCGTCCGCGCCTGGCACGAGGATGACCACGCCGCCTTCATGAAGCTTCCCCTGCACGTCCGCATCGTCGTCGGGGATCTCCCAATGCAGTTCTGGTCGCTCGAGGGCGCGGAGGAGGCGTTCGTCGACTTCGGCCGCATCGACCGCCTCGACAGCAGAACCCTGGAGCGGGGCCACACGAAAACCTTTGTGTGCTGGCTCTGGACCTGGGATATCGCGCACATCCCGACAAAGCGAGCTCTCTGGGTGCTAAAGAGGGGAGCTGGCCGCGTTGACGAGATCCTCGGCTACTCCCCGCCGGACCGCCGCGTCCCCCCTCCGCCGGGCGTGCGCCGCTATGATCTGCTGATACACGTAGACCGAGTTGAAGACTGGACCCCGCTCTCGCCTCGCTCTTCGCACTCGGGCCAGAGCGGGATCCCCTCCTCCGATGACGATGACAACCGTGTTGGAAATATGCCCTAGAGGCAATAATAAAAGTATTGTTATATTTCAATGTTCATGATAAATGTCTTTTATTCATGCTATAACGGTATTATCCGGAAATCGTAATACACGTGTGAATACTTAGACCACAATATGTCCCTGGTGAGCCTCTAGTTGACCAGCTCGTTGTGATCAACAGATAGTCATTGTTTCCTGACTATGGACATTGGATGTCGTTGATAACGGGATCACATCATTAGGAGAATGATGTGATGGACAAGACCCAATCTTAAGCATAGCATAAAAGATCGTGTAGTTCGTTTTGCTAGAGCTTTGCCAGTGTCAAGTATCTCTTCCTTCGACCATGAGATCGTGTAACTCCCGGATACCGTAAGAGTGCCTTGGGTGTATCAAACGTCACAACGTAACTGGGTGACTATAAAGGTGCATTACAGGTATCTCCGAAAGTAGCTGTTGGGTTGACACGGATCGAGACTGGGATTTGTCACTCCGTATGACGGAGAGGTATCTCTGGGCCCACTCGGTAATGCATCATCATAATGAGCTCAATATGACCAAGGTGTTGGACACGGGATCATGCATTACGGTACGAGTAAAGTGATTTGCCGGTAACGAGACTGAACAAGGTATTGGGATACCGACGATCGAGTCTCGGGCAAGTAACGTACCGATTGACAAAGGGAATTGCATACAGGGTTTGATCGAATCCTCGACATAGTGGTTCATCCGATGACAACATCGAGGAGCATGTGGGAGCCATCATGGGTATCCAGATCCCGCTGTTGGTTATTGACTGAGAGCGTCTCGGTCATGTCTGCATGTCTCCCGAACCCGTAGGGTCTACACACTTAAGGTTCGGTGACGCTAGGGTTATTAGGAAGACTAGTATGTGACTACCGAATGTTGTTCGGAGTCCCGGATGGGATCCTGGACGTCACGAGGAGATCCGGAATGGTCCGGAGGTAAAGATTTATATATGGGAAGTTGTCAAACGGACACCGGGAAGTTTCGGGGTCATACCGGTATTGTACCGGGGCCACCGGAAGGGTTCC
>NC_041388.1:134736999-134742838 GCF_002162155.2 Triticum dicoccoides | reverse complement strand
GATGGGTTCTAGGGGGTCGGCCCCCTTCTCCCTTCCCCCTATAAATAGAGGGGTGAGGGGAGGGCAGCCGCACCACCCTCCAAGGCGCAGCCCTCCCCTCCCCAACACCTCTCCTCCTCCGTTGTGCGCTTGGCGAAGCCCTGTCAGAGTACTGCCTCTCCACCATCACCACGCCGTCGTGCTGCCGGTGGAGCTGTCTTCCTCAACCTCTCCTTTCCCCTTGCTGGATCAAGAAGGAGGAGACGTCTCCCGTCCCGTACGTGTGTTGAACGCGGAGGTGCTGTCCGTTCAGCACTTGGTCATCGGTGATTCGAATCACGTCGAGTACGACTACATCATCACCTTGCAAGCTTCCGCACGTGATCTACAAGTGGTATGTAGATGCAAACTCTCTCCCTTGACTCGTTGCTTAGATGAACTCATAGATGGATCTTGGTGAAACCGTAGGAAAAATTTTAATTTTCTGCAACGTTCCCCAACAGTGGTATCAGGGCCAGGTTTATGCGTAGTTCTCTTTGCACGAGTAGAACACAATTTTGTTGTGGGCGTGGATTTTGTCATCTTACTTGCCTCTACTAGTCTTTTCTTGCTCAACGGTATTGTGGGATGAAGCGGCCCGGACCAACCTTACACGTACGCTTACGTGAGACCGGTTCCACTGACTGACATGCACTAGTTGCATAAGGTGGCTGGCGGGTGTCTGTCTCTCCCACCTTAGTTGGAGCGGAATCGATGAACAGGGCCCTTATGAAGGGTAAATAGAAGTTGACAAAATCACGTTGTGGTAATTCGTAGGTAAGAAAAGGTTCTTGCTAGAACCCAATTGCAGCCACGTAAAAGATGCAACAACAATTAGAGGACCTCTAACTTGTTTTTGCAGCGATTGATCATGTGATGTGATATGGCCAGAAAGTTGTGATGAATGATGAATTGTGATGTATGAGATCATGTTCTTTGTAATAGGATTCACGACTTGCATGTCGATAAGTATGACAACCGGCAGGAGCCATAGGAGTTGTCATTATTTTTTTGTATGACCTGCATGTCATTGAATAACGCCATGTAAACTACTTTACTTTATTGCTAAACGTTAGTCATAGAAGTAGAAGTAGTCGTTGGCGTGACAACTTCATGAAGACACGATGATGGAGATCATGATGATGGAGATCATGGTGTCAAGCCGGTGACAAGATGATCATGGAGCCCCGAAGATGAAGATCAATGGAGCTATATGATATTGGCCATATCATGTCACAACTATATAATTGCATGTGATGTTTATTATGTATTATGCATCTTGTTTACTTAGGACGACGGTAGTAAATAAGATGATCCCTTATAAAATTTCAAGAAGTGTTCTCCCCTAACTGTGCAGCGTTGCTACAGTTCGTCGCTTCTAAGCACCACGTGATGATCGCGTGTGATGGATTCTTACGTTCACATACAACGGGTGTAAGACAGTTTTACACAGCGAAAACACTTAGGGTTAACTTGACGAGCCTAGCATGTGCAGACATGGCCTCGGAACACGAAGACCGAAAGGTCGAACACGAGTCGTATGGAAGATACGATCAACATGAGAATGTTCACCGACGATGACTAGTCCGTCTCACGTGATGATCGGACACGGCCTAGTCGACTCGGATCGTGTAACACTTAGATGACTAGAGGGATGTCTAATCTAAGTGGGAGTTCATAATTTGATTAGAACTTTATTATCATGAACTTAGTCTAAAAACCTTTGCAAATATGTCTTGTAGATCAATGGCCAACGCTAATGTCAACATGAACTTCAACGCGTTCCTAGAGAAAACCAAGCTGAAAGATGATGGCAGCAACTATACGGACTGGGTCCGGAACCTGAGGATCATCCTCATAGCTGCCAGGAAACAATATGTCCTAGAAGGACCGCTAGGTGACGCTCCCGTCCCAGAGAACCAAGACATTATGAATGCTTGGCAATCTCGCGCTGATGATTACTCCCTCGTTCAGTGCGGCATGCTTTACAGCTTAGAACCGGGGCTCCAAAAGCGTTTTGAGCATCACGGAGCATATGAGATGTTCGAAGAGCTGAAACTAGTTTTTCAAGCTCATGCCCGGGTCGAGAGATATGATGTCTCCGACAAGTTCTACAGTTGTAAGATGGAGGAAAACAGTTCTGTCAGTGAGCACATCCTGAAGATGTCTGGGTTGCACAACCGTATGACCCAGCTGAACATTAACCTCCCAGATGAGGTGGTCATTGACAGAATCCTCCAGTCGCTCCCACCAAGCTACAAGAGCTTTGTGATGAACTACAACATGCAGGGGATGGAAAAGACCATTCCTGAAGTGTTCTCGATGCTGAAGTCAGCAGAGGCTGAAATCAAGAAAGAACATCAAGTGTTGATGGTCAATAAGACCACTAAGTTCAAGAAGGGCAAGGGTAAGAAGAACTTCAAGAAGGACGGCAAAGATGTTGCCGCGCCCGGTAAGCCTGTTGCCGGGAAGAAGTCAAAGAATGGACCTAAGCCTGAGACTGAGTGTTTTATTGCAAGGGGAAGGGTCACTGGAAGCGGAACTGCCCCAAATACTTAGCATATAAGAAGGCCGGCAAAACCAAAGCAGGAGCTGCGGAATAAACGGAGACTGGCGAAGGACGAGGTGACGATGCGCGTCGGGAATGGTTCCAGAGTCGATGTGATCGCCGTCGGCACGCTGCCTCTACATTTACCTACGGGATTAGTTTTGAACCTTAATAATTGTTATTTAGTGCCAAGTTTGAGCATGAACATTGTATCTGGATCTCGTTTAATACGAGATGGCTACTCATTTAAGTCTGATAATAATGGTTGTTCGATTTATATGAGAGATGTGTTTTATGGTCATGCTCCGATGGTCAATGGTTTATTCTTAATGAATCTCGAGCGTAATATTACACATGTTCATAGTGTAGATGCCAAAAGATGTAAAGTTGATAACGATAGTCCCACATACTTGTGGCACTGCCGCCTTGGTCACATTGGTGTCAAGCGCATGAAGAAGCTCCATGCTGATGGACTTTTGGAGTCTCTTGATTATGAATCGTTTGACACATGCGAACCATGCCTCTTGGGCAAAATGACCAAGACTCCGTTCTCCGGAACAATGGAGCGAGCAACCAACTTGTTGGAAATCATACATACCGATGTGTGCGGTCCAATGAGCGTTGAGGCTCGCGGAGGATATTGTTATGTTCTCACTCTCACTGATGACTTGAGTAGATATGGGTATGTCTACTTAATGAAACACAAGTCTGAGACCTTTGAAAAGTTCAAGGAATTTCAGAATGAGGTAGAGAATCAACGTGACCGAAAGATAAAATTCTTACGATCAGATCGTGGAGGAGAATACTTAAGTCACGAATTTGGTACACACTTAAGGAAATGTGGAATCGTTTCACAACTCACGCCGCCTGGAACACCTCAGCAAAACGGTGTGTCCGAACGTCGTAATCGCACTCTATTGGATATGGTGCGGTCTATGATGTCTCTTACCGATTTACCGCTATCATTTTGGGGATACGCTCTAGAGACAGCTACATTCACTTTAAATAGGGCACCGTCTAAATCCGTTGAGACGACACCGTATGAATTATGGTTTGGAAAGAAACCTAAGCTGTCGTTTCTAAAAGTTTGGGGATGCGATGCTTATGTCAAGAAACTTCAACCTGAAAAGCTCGAACCCAAGTCGGAAAAATGCGTATTCATAGGATACCCTAAGGAAACTGTCGGGTATACCTTCTACTTAAGATCCGAAGGCAAGATCTTTGTTGCCAAGAACGGATGCTTTCTGGGAAAAGAGTTTCTCTCGAAAGAAGTAAGTGGGAGGAAAGTAGAACTCGATGAAGTACTACCTCTTGAGCAGGAAAGTGGCGCAGCGCAGGAAACCGTTCCTGTGATGCCCACACCAACTGAAGAGGAAAACAATGATGATGATCAAGGTACTTCGGATCAAGTTACTGCTGAACTTCGTAGGTCCACTAGGACACGTTCCGCACCAGAGTGGTACGGCAACCCTGTCCTGGAAATCATGTTGTTAGACAACAATGAACCTTCGAACTATGAAGAAGCGATGGTGGGCCCGGATTCCAACAACTGGCTTGAAGCCATGAAATCCGAGATAGAATCCATGTATGAAAACAAAGTATGGACTTTGACAGACTTGCCCGATGATCGGTGAGCGATAGAAAACAAATGGATCTTTAAGAAGAAGACGGACGCGGATGGTAATGTTACCATCTATAAGGCTCGACTTGTCGCTAAGGGTTATCGACAAGTTCAAGGGATTGACTACGACGAGACTTTCTCTCCCGTAGCGAAGCTGAAGTCCGTCTGAATCATGTTAGCAATTGCCGCATACTATGATTATGAGATATGGCAAATGGACGTCAAAACGGCATTCCTTAACGGGCATCTTAAGGAAGAACTGTATATGATGCAGCCGGAAGGTTTTGTCGATCCTCGGAACGCTAACAAAGTATGCAAGCTCCAGCGATCCATTTATGGACTGGTGCAAGCATCTCGGAGTTGGAACATTCGCTTTGATGAGATGATCAAAGCGTTTGGGTTTATGCAGACTTATGGAGAAGCCTGCGTTTACAAGAAAGTGAGTGGGAGCTCTGTAGCATTTCTCATATTATATGTAGATGGCATACTCTTGATGGGAAATAATATAGAATTTCTGGACAGCATTAAGGCCTACTTGAATAAGTGTTTTTCAATGAAGGACCTTGGAGAAGCTGCTTATATATTAGGCATCAAGATCTATAGAGATAGATCGAGACGCCTCATAGGTCTTTCACAAAGCACATACCTTGATAAGATTTTGAAGAGGTTCAAAATGGATCAGTCCAAGAAGGGGTTCTTGCCTATGTTACAAGGTGTGAGATTGAGCTCGGCTCAGTCACCGACCACGGCAAAAGATAAAGAAGAGATGAGTGTCATCCCCTATGCTTCAGCCATAGGATCTATTATGTATGCCATGCTGTGTACCAGACCCGATGTAAACCTTGCCGTAAGTTTGGTAGCAAGATACCAGATTAATCCCGGCAAGGAACACTGGACAGCGGTCAAGAATATCCTGAAGTACCTGAAAAGGACGAAGGACATGTTTCTCATTTATGAGGAGACGAAGAGCTCGTCGTAAAGGGTTACGTCGACGCTAGCTTCGACTCAGATCTGGATGACTCTAAGTCACAAACCGGATACGTGTATATGTTGAATGGTGGAGCAGTAAGCTGGTGCAGCTGCAAGCAGAGCATCGTGGCGGGATCTACGTGTGAAGCGGAGTACATGGCAGCCTCGGAGGCAGCGCATGAAGCGATTGGGGTGAAGGAGTTCATCACCGACCTAGGACTCATACCCAATGCGTCGGGGCCGATCAAACTCTTCTGTGACAACACTGGAGCTATTGCCCTTGCCAAGGAGCCCAGGTTTCACAAGAAGACCAGGCACATCAAGCGTCGTTTCAACTCCATCCGTGAAAATGTTCAAGATGGAGACATAGAGATTTGCAAAGTGCACACGGATCTGAATGTCGCAGATCCGCTGACTAAACCTCTCTCGCGTGCAAAACATGATCAACACCAGAACTCTATGGGTGTTCGATTCATCACAATGTAACTAGATTGGTGACTCTAGTGCAAGTGGGAGACTGTTGGAAATATGCCCTAGAGGCAATAATAAAAGTATTGTTATATTTCAATGTTCATGATAAATGTCTTTTATTCATGCTATAACTGTATTATCCGGAAATCGTAATACACGTGTGAATACTTAGACCACAATATGTCCCTGGTGAGCCTCTAGTTGACCAGCTC
>NC_041388.1:134735036-134735892 GCF_002162155.2 Triticum dicoccoides | reverse complement strand
TATAAATAGAGGGGTGAGGGGAGGGCAGCCGCACCACCCTCCAAGGCGCAGCCCTCCCCTCCCCAACACCTCTCCTCCTCCGTTGTGCGCTTGGCGAAGCCCTGTCGGAGTACTGCCTCTCCACCATCACCACGCCGTCGTGCTGCCGGTGGAGCTGTCTTCCTCAACCTCTCATTTCCCCTTGCTGGATCAAGAAGGAGGAGACGTCTCCCGTCCCGTACGTGTGTTGAACGCGGAGGTGCTGTCCGTTCAGCACTTGGTCATCGGTGATTCGAATCACGTCGACTACGACTACATCATCACCTTGCAAGCTTCCGCACGCGATCTACAAGTGGTATGTAGATGCAAACTCTCTCCCTTGACTCGTTGCTTAGATGAACTCATAGATGGATCTTGGTGAAACCGTAGGAAAAATTTTAATTTTCTGCAAAGTTCCCCAACAAACCGCCCCTACCCCCGCGTCGTCGAGCCTGGCTCCTGGACGGGTGGTGTCGAAGATGGCCAGGCGCAAGCTCGCCGCCCAGAGACTTGGCTGGCCACTGCTGCATGCCGGTTGGCCCCTCGGCCGATCCGGCGCAACCACGACGACGATGACTCCGGCGAGCAGCGGCGCTCGTGGCGTGACACGCTCCTGGGCACCTCATGCCATGACAGGGGCAAATCCACTGACGTCATCGAGGTGGCGCCAAGGCGGCGCAGCAGGACTCCGGCGGGCGGGAGGCACGGCGATCAGGAGCGGGGACGCGCCAAAAGCAAGGCGGCGACCGTGGCGACGCCGCTTCGGGACACCCGCCGCTTCCCCTCCTCCAGAAGCCGGTGGCCACGAGCGGAGAAGCCCTGGAGACGGACCCCGTGG
>NC_041388.1:134665931-134734930 GCF_002162155.2 Triticum dicoccoides | reverse complement strand
TGATCGACGCCCTCAACTCCCCGCTGGCCTTTGAAGATGGTGGACGCTCACCCCCGCATGCTCGCACGCGCTCTGGTGTGATGGAGGAGTTCCACAAAGACGACGACATCCTTCCGTGCATCGCCGACCTCTCGGTCCCGCTATCCAGCCCGTGCATCTGCTCGCCGGCAGCAGCCGCGGTGGGATTCCACGTCGATGTGATCACCCACAAGGTCGACAGCCTGCAGCTGGGAGGAGCACCTGTCCACGGCCCTCTGGGGTCAACGGACGACGGCAACTGTGGTGCCCTGGAGCTCTTCGCCCCGGTGCCCCAGGCTGTGCTGCCCACCCCTCCGGTGCGGCCACGGCCATCTGCTCCACCCAAGGTGCGGGCCACCTCGGTCCCTACGCGCCGTAGTGCTAGGCAGGCAGCAGCGGCCTCCCCCGTCCCGGTCGCGCAGAGGGCGGCGATGCGCCTCGTCCAACAGCTTGGCGGGCTCGGGCCTAAATACAAGATGACGCCAAAGGCTGCTGCTGTAGGATCGAAAGTATGTCTAGAGGGGGGGGTGATTAGACTACTTGACCAAATAAAAGCTTAACCTTTTCCCAATTTTAGTTCTTGGCAGATTTTAGCTATTGTAGGACAAGTCAAGCAATCATCACACAAATCAAGCAAGCATGCAAAGAGTATATTGGCAGCGGAAAGTAAAGCATGCAACTTGCAAGAATGTAAAGGGAAGGGTTTTGAGAATTCAAACGCAATTGGAGACACGGATGTTTTTCCCGTGGTTCGGATAGGTGGTGCTATCCTACATCCACGTTGATGGAGACTTCAACCCATGAAGGGTAACGGTCGCGCGAGTCCACGGAGGGCTCCACCCACGAAGGGTCCACGAAGTAGCAACCTTGTCTATCCCACCATGGCCATCACCCACGAAGGACTTGCCTCACTAGCGGTAGATCTTCACGAAGTAGGCGATCTCCTTGCCCTTACAAACTCCTTGGTTCAACTCCACAATCTTGTCGGAGGCTCCCAAGTGACACCTAGCCAATCTAGGAGACACCACTCTCCAAGAAGTAACAAATGGTGTGTTGATGATGAACTCCTTACTCTTGTGCTTCAAATGATAGTCTCCCCAACACTCAACTCTCTCTCATAGGATTTGGATTTTGTGGAAAGAAGATTTGAGTGGAAAGCAACTTGGGGAAGGCTAGAGATCAAGATTCATATGGTAGGAATGGAATATCTTGGTCTGAACACATGAGTAGGTGGTTCTCTCTCAGAACATATGAGTTGGAATTGTGTATGTGTTCTGATGGCTCTCTCCACGAATGAAGAGGAGGTGGAGGGGTATATATAGCCTCCACACAAAATCCAACCGTTACACACAGTTTTCCAATCTCGGTGGGACCGAATCAACAAACTCGGTCGGACCGAAAAGGTAAACCTAGTGACCGTTAGAGATTTTCGGTGGGACTGACATGCAACTCGGTAGGACCGATATGGTTAGGGTTTGGGCATAACGTAATCTCGGTGAGACCGATTACACAAACTCGGTGAGACCGAGTTTGGTAATAAGCTAACCAGAGAGTTGGTCAGGCAAACTCGGTGGGACCGATTTGCTCTTTCGGTGAGACCGAAAAGTTACAAAAGGGAAACGGAGAGTTTACATTGCAATCTCGGTGGGACCGATTCGCTCTTTCGTGAGACCGAAAAGTTACAAAAGGGAAACAGAGAGTTTGCAATCCCATCTCGGTGAGACCGAGATCCCTATCGTAGAACCGAATTGCTAGGGTTTGGCAGTGGCTTATGACAAGTGAAACTCGGTGGCACCGGATAGAAAGAATCGGTAGGACTGAGTTTGGCTTAGGGTTTAGGTCATATGTGGATATGGGAAAGTAGTTGAGGGTTTTGGAGCATATCACTAAGCACATGAAGCAAGAGGCTCATTAAGCAACACCTCATCCCTCCTTGATAGTATTGGCTTTTCCTAAAGACTCAATGTGATCTTGGATCACTAAAATATAAAATGAAGAGTCTTGAGCTTTTGAGCTTGAGCCAATCCTTTGTCCTTAGCATTTTGAGGGTTCCACTTTCACATCCATGCCATGCCAATCATTGAGCTTTCCTGAAATAGTCATCTTGGAATAGCATTAGCTCAATGAGCTATATGTTGTTATGAATTACCAAAACCACCTAGGGATAGTTGCACTTTCAATCTCCCCCTTTTTGGTAATTGATGACAACATATAGATCAAAGCTTCGACAAATGATAATAAGCATGAAATATATCGTCGCTTTGAGAAGTATGTGACAAGTAAGAGCTCCCCCTAAATTTGTGCATATTTAAAATTTGCTTTGGACTGCAAATGCACAAAGAGTTGGAGTCATGGGTTACTCTTCCATGTCACATACATCTTGGTGGAGCGCTTAAAATGATAAGAATGAAAAACATGCACTCATCACCAAGAATAGTGAATGATCACATAAGATAGATAAGATGATAATATTAAGCAAACATTAAGTGTAGCTTATGATCAAACACATGATCATCAATGTCTCACGAGCAATGACATAGTATCTCACACAAAAGCAAACAAAGTTCGAAAAACCACCAAATAAAACAAGAGAGAATAAAAGCAACACTCTCTCTCGAAGCCTATGATCTATACATTTTCTCCCCCTTTGGCAACAAGTTACCAAAAAGTTCCTAGAAAATGCATAGTGCTAAGTCGACACTCAGGTTTGATCTTCAGGTGGTGGTGGAGTCCGGAGCACTCCAAGGACGAAGCCTTCTATAGACGTGGTCGGAGTCGAGGCTGAAGTGGACGTTGGAGCTGGTGGAACTGAGGCTGTAGCTGGTGCAGACGTGGTGGCTCTGGGGTCAGCAACTGGCACTACAGACGACCTCGGACCTCGTGGCACTCTGGCAAAGGCATCAGTTGTAGTCTTGCCTCTCCTCTCCTGCATGTCATCCTGGAGCTGCTCCACTGCAGTCTGAATCTCTGTCACTTTGACATCCAAGTCATAGAACTTTTGTTCCATGATCCTCTCTAAGCTTGCCTGGTTCTGAGTTAGGGTGGCTAGTCCTTGCTCAATCCGCAGGGTGGATGCAATCAAGTAACCAAGCTGCTCTTGTTTGGTTTTCAGGAAATATTCAGATGCCTCCTCTTGAGTAGGCATCTTGGCAGCTTTCTCCTTCCTCGCCTTCTCCTTCTTGGCTTGTGCTTGGGCAGATGATGGCTCATTCTCAGTCATGACCACTTGATTATATCTGTGGGGCATATCCACAGCTCCTCTTCTGGTCTGCTGCTGTCCTCTTGATTGTTTCAATCATAAGGCTCATGACTTTGAATTTCTGTGGCACGTCAAAGATATGAAGCAAGTTGATCGCGTGGCCCCTGATCATCTTGTGATCTCTAGACTTGGGCAATAGGGTGTGCCTAAGAATCCAGTTGATGGTTGGAAGCCCTGACAGAAGATAGTGTACTGAGCCAAACTTGAACGTATCAAGTGCTTCATTTGGAATCTCCTTGTACATGTTTGACATTGAGTTCCTCGTTCCACTTTGTGAGCTTCTGCCCAACAAAGTCCTCTACTCCACATGCCTTGAAGCTGTCCTGCACTCCAGGGTAGTACTCTTCGTTGTCCTTGATGTATTGCCAATCAACCCATCTCATATCACAGACAATTGGCTTCTTGTCTAGCAGCACTGTCTCATAAAAGTCTTGCTGCTCCTTGGTGTGAAACCTGTAGTCAACTGTAGTCCTTCTCCTTGAAGCATACGGGTCTGCTTCTCTCCACTTTCGGAGCCCTGAATCTCTCCTGAGTTTCATATCCTCAGCCACAGGATGAGCATCGTTGTGGTCTGGGATCTTGGGCTTGAGCTTTCTAAGAACATTCTCTTCTTCTTCTGCAGCTTCAGGCACTGGGGCCTTGTTCTTCTCAGTAGCTGGGATGCTTCTTGTGTTCCTCTTTGGCTTTGGCTTTGGAGCTGGCTTGGCCTTGGAAGCAGCTGCCCCTGTTCTTATGGCATCACCCATCAGCTTGGGTGCCTTAGGTGCTGGTGCAGCTACCTCTTCTTCTTCCTCCTCATCTTCCATGATGGAAGCCTTGCCAAGCACTCTGGCTACAGTTTTCTTCACCCTTTCTTTCCTCTTCTTGCCTTCAGCAGCAACTGGCTCAATGGGAGTGGGCTTCTCAGTTGATGCTCTGGCCTTTGACATAGGCTGCCTGCCTGTTGGCCTTTTGATCTTCATCCCTGGTTTTATGCCTTGTGCTGGCTCAACTCTCTTGGAAGTTGCTTCCTATTCTGCCACATAATCCTCATCTTCTGAGTCTGAGGTTCTCTTCTTTCTCTATCTTGTGGCAGCTTTAGGCAGATTGCTAGGGGTGCTCCTGCTGCCATCATCTGAGGAACTTGAGGGACTAGTGCCCTCACTCATCTGCACTTGCTGCTCTAACAAGTTCTGGCTATCACTTTGGTCTGACATGATGCAAACTCTGACTGCTGACCCTGTGAATAGGTTATAGATGAGATAGAGTGGATAAGCATCACAAAATGCAGAGATTTTTGCAAAAGAATAATTCAAAAACTTAGTTTTAGTTTCCCACTGAAAGCATCTCGGATCTACCGATTTCTAAACTCGGTGATACCGAAGCAGTTTTGGCACCTAAACTAGTGAACTCGGTCAGACCGAGTCACAGTTCGGTGGCACCGAGACTGCTAGGGTTTCACAGAGTTCCAAAATCGGTCACACCGATAAGTAATTCTCGGTCAGACCGAGTCTCACTTGTGCAATGGCATAAGCCAAATCGGTGGGACCAAGTTTTTCAACTCGGTGGGTCCGAGATGGTTTCGGCGGAAACCTAACCCTAAAATTTTCGAATTAAACCTAATCTACAAGTTCATTGACTGGATAGAAGTTTAACAAACGTGGCAAGAATCATGATGATCACAAGGTGCTAAGAATCGGATTGGGGAATAGCACAAAGATCGAGTCCATACCCTAGTTCGGTGGAGACTCGCTACAGCGGCAACGGCGGGGTTGAATTTCCGTTGACGACGACGGAGACCAGCGACTGGAGGCGGCTGGCGGCGAGGAGACGATCCGGAGACCAAGTTGGTAGAGCAGGCTATCGCGCAGGCGAAGGGGTTCGGAGAAATTTCCAAATTTTTGCCCGTGACTGTATATAGCCCGACCCTGTCGGTGTGACCGAGTGGAACAACTCGGTGGCACCGAGATGCAAAACTGTATACAGTTGTTGCAACTCGGTGTGACCGAATGGTTCAAATCGGTTGCACCGAGATCGAAAACCTAGATCAACTTAATGATCTCGGTAGGACCGAAAGTAGGGTATCGGTCAGACCGAGAATCATAAAGAGGTTTTGGAAGTTTAAGTCTATGACGAATCGGGGACTCCGAGCGCTCCTCACACAGAGTGGTTCGAATCTGACTTGATCAAATTTTGTGATGTAGCATGAATAGAGTTTGAGACGAGAAAAGCATAGATAGCTAGAGGAGGTTCTTAGGCATTCTTGTCCATCCACTTGGCAAAAGGAAATAAAACCAAACAATCAAAACAACAAGTGGATGTCCTCGAATGAGTAAAATATGCAACCAGCATGCTCACACAATAAGATGGCAAATGAAATATGTGACGAGGCATGCACAACCAATTCTAGCATCTATCAAGCAATTTGCGATGACAAGGTCATCTATATATGAGTATATTGACTTAGGAGTCAAGTGAGAACACTTGATCATAGGTCATACTCATCGTTTAAGATCAAGTGGGGTTACCACTTTTACATAAAGCATTGTTGTGTTCACATCTTTAGAGTTGCTTTAGCTCAAGTCTTAGAGTAAAGCTCCCCCTAGATGTGATATCCCCCCTTAGAGGGATGAACTAACCTCGGGTTTTGTCGATGGTGACTTCATGTAGATGTTGAAGATGTGGATGCTCAATGTTGATGTAGATCACTTGGAGCTATCCATTTGAGTGAATTGCACTTTCAATACCTACATGGGTTAGTCCCACAAGGAACAAACAAGGATATCCATAGACATAGAGTGATGCACACACACAAGATGATGTCCATGAAAACTTTTAGGTTACCTTGTCCCTTGTCTTACCAACAAGAGGGTTTGTGACTCCTTGAACTAGTGCAAGATGTGGAAGTTGATTGCACTTGTTCTTGCCAAAATGATAAGAGTGAAGTATGTTGGCGGAGTCACCCTCAAGAACTCTCTAGTTCTTCTTCTTTTGGATCCACACCATCTTGATGGGAATCCTTGGAGTTGTAGTCGTACTTGATGAAGTGGAACTTGAAGTAGTCTTGGGAATCCACTTGACTAAGGTCTTAGGAGCTTCTTCAAATGCATCAATTTCCTCTTGAAGCTTGTCCTTGCCTTTTTGCTTTTAGTCTTGTGGTGGAAGATCATCTTGAGCTTGTGTCCCCTTGAAAGAAGTATCATACTTCTCTTGTTGAGGAACAAACTTTGTCTTGGGGTATTGATCTTCTTCCCACTCAACTCCATTGGCATTGAACTTTCATTCAAAACCAACACCTTTATTCTTCCGGTGCATTCCTTGCTTGCGCACAATTTCCTCGAATTGCTTACTCCCGGCAAGGCTTTTGTACAGTCCTTTCTCTATAATTCCCTTCAATAAGCTATTTTCTTGCTCAAGTGTAACTTGGCTAAGAGAATCATTAGTGGAATCAAGAGTACTACTAGAAGCAACAATATTGGATTTAGCATGATCATTGTTACTGCTAGAGGAAGAATCTTTCTTGTTCTTGTTACTAGACTTGACTTGAGGCATGTAAGTGGATAAGAGTAAACGCTTGGCAATGTAAGAAGAACTTTTCTTGCGGAGATCATCATTGATTGCTTTTAAGAACTCATGCTCTTGCTCAAGATTGAGCTTTTCAAAGCATAATTTCTCATGAGCTCTAAAAAGTTCTCGATTTTATGATTTTCGAAGATAGTTTCATGAGCTAACTTAAGAGTGTTTAGTTCTTTAGTTAGAGCCTCAATCTTCTCCTTATCATTGTCATTCGTTTTATCTTGATTAGCATGATTAATTGACGTTTCATCATAGTATTCATCACTAGAGTTGTCAACAAGCAAATCATCACCTAACAAGTCATCTTCATCACTATTGAAATCAGCATACTCGGGGTGTGTTACCTTAGGACCTTTGTCCATGAAGCATCTTCCAATTCCTTCATTTGGTGAGTCAAATATGTCGTAGGAGTTGGTTGACACAAGTGCTAGACCGGCAACACCTTCATCTTGAGTATCTTCAGAGTCGGAGTGATAACTTCTCTCGGAGTGGCTGTCGGAGTCGGAGCCGGATACCCATTCACCAACATGAGCTTGATGTCTTCGTTTTGTGTAGCTACTTGATGATTTTTCCTTCCTTTCCGAATCCTTGCTTCTCCGTGAGTATCTTCGTTCATAACGATCATCTCTACTCCTTCTCTCTCTTGGTGGTGATTCTTTGCTTCTTCTTTTTGGAGAATCTTCTCTTCTCTTGTAGGGAGCCCTACATTCATTGGAATAGTGTCCGGGTCTTCCACAACTGTAGCAGTTTCGCTCTCGACTAGAAGATCTTTTGTCATTGTAGGACCTTGACTTGAAGCTTCTATCTTTGCTTCTACTCTTGTAGAACTTGTTGAAGTTCTTCACCATTAAGCTCAGTTCTTCATTGAAGTTTTGTTTCTCACTTGATGATGTAGGGGCTTCACATGAGGCTTTGTAGGCACCACTTGATTTGTTGTGAAGTTCCTCTTTATCCTTAAGTGACATCTCATGAGCAACAATTCTTCCAATCACCTCCGTTGGCTTGAGATCTTTGTAATTGGGCATCATTTGGATCAATGTGCACACGGTATCATATTTTCCATTCAAGGCTCTTAGAATCTTCTTGATGATGAATCTATCGGTCATCTCTTCACTTCCTAAGCCGGCAATCTCATTTGTGATGAGAGCAAGCCTAGAGTACATTTCAGCGACACCTTCACCATCCTTCATTTTAAACTTGTCAAGTTGACTTTGAAGCACATCCAACTTGGATTCCTTGACGGAGTCGGTACCTTCGTGCATATCAATCAAAGTGTCCCAAATTTCCTTTGCATTCTCAAGACGGCTGATTTTGTTGAATTCTTCGGGGCACAATCCGTTGAAGAGAATATCACAAGCTTGAGCATTGTATTGCAACATCTACAACTCATCCGCGGTAGCTTCACGGTTTGGTTCTTTCCCATCAAAGAAGTCACCTTGCAAACCAACACACACAATAGCCCAAACGGCGGGGTTATGTCCAAGAATATGCATTTTCATTTTATGCTTCCAACTAGCAAAATTAGTACCATCAAAGTAAGGACCTCTACGGTTATAATTTCCCTCGCTAGACACCATACTCTCCTAGGTTGTGAAACCAAGGCTATGACCACCAAAAGCTATGGAGATCAAAGCAAATGGAGACCAAAGCTCTGATACCACTTGTAGGATCGAAAGTATGTCTAGAGGGGGGTGATTAGACTACTTGACCAAATAAAAGCTTAACCTTTTCCCAATTTTAGTTCTTGGCAGATTTTAGCTATTATAGGACAAGTCAAGCAATCATCACACAATTCAAGCAAGCATGCAAAGAGTATATTGGCAGCGGAAAGTAAAGCATGCAACTTGCAAGAATGTAAAGGGAAGGGTTTGGAGAATTCAAACGCAATTGGAGACACGGATGTTTTTCCCGTGGTTCGGATAGGTGGTGCTATCCTACATCCACGTTGATGGAGACTTCAACCCACGAAGGGTAACGGTTGCGCGAGTCCACGAAGGGCTCCACCCACGAAGGGTCCACAAAGTAGCAACCTTGTCTATCCCACCATGGCCATCGCCCACGAAGGACTTGCCTCACTAGCGGTATATCTTCACGAAGTAGGCGATCTCCTTGCCCTTACAAACTCCTTGGTTCAACTCCACAATCTTGTCGGAGGCTCCCAAGTGACACCTAGCCAATCTAGGAGACACCACTCTCCAAGAAGTAACAAATGGTGTGTTGATGATGAACTCCTTGCTCTTGTGCTTCAAATGATAGTCTCCCCAACACTCAACTCTCTCTCATAGGATTTGGATTTTGTGGAAAGAATATTTGAGTGGAAAGCAACTTGGGGAAGGCTAGAGATCAAGATTCATATGGTAGGAATGGAATATCTTGGTCTGAACACATGAGTAGGTGGTTCTCTCTCAGAACATATGAGTTGGAATTGTGTATGTGTTCTGATGGCTCTCTCCAAGAATGAAGAGGAGGTGGAGGGGTATATATAGCCTCCACACAAAATCCAACCGTTACACACAGTTTTCCAATCTCGGTGGGACCGAATCAACAAACTCGGTCGGACCGAAAAGGTAAACCTAGTGACCGTTAGAGATTTTCGGTGGGACTGACATGCAACTCGGTAGGACCGATATGGTTAGGGTTTGGGCATAACGTAATCTCGGTGAGACCGATTACACAAACTCGGTGAGACCGAGTTTGGTAATAAGCTAACCAGAGAGTTGGTCAGGCAAACTCGGTGGGACCGATTTGCTCTTTCGGTGAGACCGAAAAGTTACAAAAGGGAAACGGAGAGTTTACATTGCAATCTCGGTGGGACCGATTCACTCTTTCGGTGAGACCGAAAAGTTACGAAAGGGAAACAGAGAGTTTGCAATCCCATCTCGGTGAGACCGAGATCCCTATCGGTAGAACCGAATTGCTAGGGTTTGGCAGTGGCTTATGACAAGTGAAACTCGGTGGCGCCGGATAGAAAGAATCGGTAGGACCGAGTTTGGCTTAGGGTTTAGGTCATATGTGGATATGGGAAAGTAGTTGAGGGTTTTGGAGCATATCACTAAGCACATGAAGCAAGAGGCTCATTAAGCAACACCTCATCCCTCCTTGGTAGTATTGGCTTTTCCTAAAGACTCAATGTGATCTTGGATCACTAAAATATAAAATGAAGAGTCTTGAGATTTTGAGCTTGAGCCAATCCTTTGTCCTTAGCATTTTGAGGGTTCCACTTTCACATCCATGCCATGCCAATCATTGAGCTTTCCTGAAATAGTCATCTTGGAATAGCATTAGCTCAATGAGCTATATGTTGTTATGAATTACCAAAACCACCTAGGGATAGTTGCACTTTCAGCTGCTGATCTCCTCAGGCGTTTCTAGGAGCCCCTCTCTGCTAACAACATCGCTGCTATTGCCAAGCTCACAGGCCTGGACTGCGAAGCTCTGAAGATTGCAGCGGGCATGGCTGGAGCGAGCGGCGAGGATGCATCAGTGTTGTGATCATGATAGTTCTCCATCGTAGTCTTCGTCGACGGCTGGTCTTAAACCAGTTTGAGTTAGGTTTTATTCCTATGTGTCATGCCCCGTGTAAGGTAGGAGTAGTTAGGCGACGCCGGAGTTTGGGGTCTATTGGTGGCTCGTGTAGTCCCCAGCAGGTTTGTAAGGCTTGTGTGCTCGTTTCTTCCTTCAGTAGCTATGTTAGTCGACGAAGAGAAATCCTCTGTCCCCATGATTGATACGAACTTCAGAATCATGTCCTGGAACGTGCGGGGCCTAAACTCCCCTGCAAAGCGCTCGGCCGTCTGCGAAGTGACTCACGCCAACAAAATCACGATCCTAAATCTACAGGAAACAAAGATCGAATCCTGGTCTACACAACTAGCAGTAGAAGTAGGGGGGCCTTCACTTCAGGGATGTGTAGTGCTGCCCGCGACAGGCACTAGAGGTGGTGCCGCAATTTTTTGGGATAAGCAGGTAGTTGACATAGTCTCTCACATGATCGCAAGTTTCTCCATCACGGTTAGGGTCCAGTTCGTCGGCAGCAGTGATTTCTTTTGGATGACAACCATCTACGGGCCGATAGAGGATGATCAGAAAGAAAACTTCCTTTCTGAACTCGCCAGCGCGGCCCCTCCCCCAGCTGAACCTTGGATGCTTAATGGCGACTTCAACATGATTTACCGGGCCAGCGACAAAAGCAATGGACTGATCAATAGAAGGATGATGGGCCGTTTTCGCCGGGCAATCGACTACGCAGGGGTCAGAGAAGTCAAGTGCAAGAACAGGCGATTCACTTGGAGTAATGAACGAGACGATCCTACTTTATGCAGCATTGACAAGGTCTTTTGCAACTTGGCATGGGAAGACTTGTTCCCCGACGTGTTGCTTACAGCGGCTTCCACGTCCTTCTCCGATCACTGCCCCCTGCTGTTAGCAAATGGTACGCCGCCAGTTAGGAAAGCAAGGTTCAGGTTTGAAAGCTTTTGGCCACAATTCCCGCACTTCCATGAGACAGTGCAGCACGCCTGGGATCGGCCAGTCAACCACGACTGCCCGTTCATACGCATCGGCAGGAAACTACAAAGGACAGGGGCTGACCTGAAAATCTGGAGCAAATCGCTCTTTGGAGGCGCCAAGATGCAGTTCCACATCGCAAACACAGTGATATTACAGTTGGACCTGGTGCAAGAGTCCAGACATCTGACGGAGCAGGAGTGTGTGCTTCGCAAACAACTTAAACTCAAGGTGATTGGGCTGGCCGCAATCGAGAGAGCCAGAAAGCGACAAGCATCCAGGATCATGTGGCTCAGGGCTGGCGACGCAAACTCAAAGTTTTTCCACGCAAAAATCAGAGCAAGAAGGAGAAAGAACTACATTCATTCGATCAGGGTGGGCAACACTGTCATTACTGAACATCAGGAGAAGGCTTCGGCCGCGCGCGACCACTTTACAGAGATTTTGGGAAGGAGCCGGCAGCGAAACTGCACCCTAAACTGGGACAAACTGCATTTGCCAGTAGTCGACATGACGGGGCTCGATCTACCTTTCACCGAGCATGAGGTATGGGCGGCAATTCAGGCCTCGCCGGCGGAAAAAGCGCCTGGACCGGATGGCTTCACCGGTCGTTTCTTCAGGGCTTGTTGGAACATCATCAAGCATGACATTATGGCAGTTTTCCAGAAATTTTATGATCTAGCAGGAGCAAACTTTGACGATCTAAACAGAGCGTTCATAGCACTGCTGCCGAAAAAGGATGGAGCAACGGAGATGCGCCACTTCAGGCCTATCAGCCTCATACACTCCGTGTCAAAGCTGATAGCTAAGGTCCTATCTATGCGGCTGGCCCCAAAACTCAAGGACCTCATCTCACCGGCGCAATCTGCTTTCCAAAAGGGCAAGTGCATCCACGATAGCTATCAGTATGTGCAGGGTTGTGTAAGAGCACTCCACAGGGAGAAGAAATCGGCCCTTCTTTTCAAACTGGACATTGCCAAGGCCTTCGATTCAGTTTCTTGGGAATACATACTGGAACTGCTTCAGAGAATGGGTTTTAGCCCACAATGGAGGGACTGGACCGCCATGCTGTTATCCTCTGCCTCCTCCTCCATCCTCATGAATGGCGAGCCTGGTGAGAAGTTCTGGCACCGACAAGGCCTGCGCCAGGGAGATCCTTTCTCCCCGCTTCTCTTCATCATCGCCATTGATCCACTTCACTGCCTGCTAACAACGGCTACGGAAAGAGGGACGCTGGCCTAGTTGCCGGGTCGGGGGGCGAGCATGAGGATCTGCCTTTACACAGACGACGCAGTCATATTCGCCAATCCATCCAAGGCGGAGGTGGACACGCTTCTTGATCTGTTGACAAAATTCGGAGAAGCAACAGGGCTGCAGCTCAACCAAAGTAAATCTTCAGTGGCAGCCATTAGGTGCGAAGACATCGATTTGTCGGAAGTGCTACAGGGTTTCGGCGGCACTCTGACTGGTTTCCCCCTGACTTACCTCGGCTTGCCGATCTCGATGGCCAGGCTGAGACTGAGCCACTTCCAGTTCTTGATTGACAGAATTAAAGCGCGACTGGCGAGGTGGAAAGGAAAACTGCTCAACTTGGCAGGTAGGAGGGTGCTGGTACGTAGCGTCCTCTCCGCCCTGCCAACTTTTGCCATGACTATTCTAAAAGTGCAAAAGAAGATCATTCGAGAGATGGACAAGGCCCGAAGGCATTTCCTATGGTGCCAGGATGACCAGCTTGCCGGGGGTAAGTGCAAGGTAGCCTGGTCGAAGGTCTGCTCCCCGGTGAGTGCAGGAGGGTTGGGGATCCTAGATCTAAACAAGTTCAGCACTGCCCTGCGCCTCAGATGGCAGTGGCTAACATGGGATCAACCAACAAGGCCGTGGGTGCAGCTAAAGCCCTCGGTGTCGGAGAAGGACAGAGAGATTTTCAGTTTGGCAACAAAAGTTCAGATTGGAAACGGCCGCAAAGCAGACTTCTGGAAAGACAATTGGATAGGCGACTCCCCGCTGGCAATCTCATACCCAACAGTCTACAATCACGCCCGCAGAAAAAGTAGAAGCGTTGAAGCATCCCTCCGGAATGATCAGTGGATCAAAGATTTGCAACATGGTGACACCATGGCCATTGCACCTGGTTTTCTGTCCATGTGGCGTATGTTACAGGCCGAAAACACAGTGTTGCGCCCACAAGAGGACGACCGCATACGATGGAGGCACACCAACAATGGATGCTACTCTGCAAATTCAGCATACAACATACAGTTTCAGGCCCCGGGTCAACCCATGTTCAACAACCTAATCTGGAAGGTCTGGGCTCCAAACAAGCACAAGATGTTCATGTGGCTACTTCTCCAGGACAGGCTTTGGTGCAACAATCGACTTCAGAGGAGGGGTTGGCCGAACAATTACTTCTGCCAACTGTGCCTTCGCAATCTGGAAACGTCCACACATTTATTTTGGGATTGCAGTTTTGCGCGGGAAATTTGGCTGCACACGGCAAGGCGTTCTGGATGCTCCTCCCTATCATCATTGACCAGGGGCCTCACCTCATCAGCTCAGGTATGCCAGCAGGCCATCAACCAGACTTTACCTCATAACAGAAGAGCAATCAGATCAATGATCATTATGGTTCTGTGGGAGATCTGGTACGAGAGGAATGAATGCACCTTCAGGGGGGCGACTCCAAGTTATCAGCGGATTTGTGCAAAGATCAGTAGTAACTTAGAACAATGGAGATTAGCAGGAGCAAATAAGCTAGAGGCCCCGTTCGGGGATATGTTGGGAGAAGATTGACTTCAGAGTTTCCTGCATAAGATGGCGGTCACTTGACCGGCTCTTATTATTTTCTATTCTTGATCGCTTCGATCAACCTTTGTACTCTCCTTCCTGCTAAATCAATGAAGCCAGCAATGCTGGGTCTTTCAAAAAAAAAACCTCTTGAGTTGCTGATCATTTTCTTTGACTTGACTCTACATGCAACCCTTCCGTAGCATTTACCTGCATTAACTTGAGCAATAATATTTGTACCATTTACTTTACTATTAGTAACAGAAGAATATAAAACCAATCAGTTACTAAGCAAGATTTGCAGGTGCAATGTATTGATTGATTGATGAGTCGATCACAGCTGCTAGAAGAAGGAAGAATCAGGCGCAGATCACAGATGATGGATCTTGGAGTGTGGGGTGAGAACAAAGGTGAGGTGAGTCGTCCGAGTTAAGAAAACTCAGACACATTTCCTTTCCTCATATGTTGAAGCTCCGAGCAGAATGGATCTATTGTTAGTAGCATCGTCACCTTCAAATCCCGTGTTTTTTGAGATCACACCTGTGTTTGTCTCCTCTTCCAAACTGAATCTGGTTTTAACAGTAGATCATTACTGTTTTAACTACTTGATGCTTAATGCTTGTATTTCATAAATTTTCCTGGGAGAATGGAGTTATATCTAGAGCTACAGTTTGTGATTTAAGGATCTAATAGGCATGTCATGGCAAGTAATTTAACTCAGCAATTTCCATGCTCCAGCATAAATCATGTTCTGTTGCAGCACCTAGCATTTAGATACCTTTGATTCATGGATGTACGATAGGCCTGAAGCTTGAGCAGTTCATATTCGACATATCCATTTATTCCCCATCCATGACACTTTTCGAGGTTCGACTTTCAACTACCTACCCTAAATATAGCATCTTCTGCCCCCTCTTCTTTTCCTGTTTTTTGTGAGCATTAAAACCTTGAGATATTCATCGGTGCATATCTAAAAATTCAGGTGCTATGTGAAGAGGAATTTGCACCAGTGAAGAACGTGAACGGCACAACCTACGATACCCTGAGGCTACTCCAACTGCACAACAGATGGGTAATTTGTCAGCATTTCCTGTACCAACTTGTAGAATTCAATTACAACTCAGGCATTTCATGATATAACTTTTATGATCATCTTTATGATGATCCCTTTCCCTCGTGAGCTTCGAGCTTTCTCCTCTCAGCTCGTATGCCGGAGAAAGCCTTGAGATGATTTTCCACGCACCGACATTCCACACGCCCACTGAGATTTCGCTCTAGGCGCATCAGGTCATGGCAGCAACAACAACAAATGGAAGAAGCAATGTTGCACAGGGATTGCAAGGCCGAAACCTTGGGACACATGGGATTTCGACTTAAATATTACAGGATATGCGTAGACGTGAGTTTGACTTCCAGATAATACATGCCAACCAATTTTAAAGTTGTGTCGTGCATGACAGTGGAAACATCTGTGAATTGCACAGGATCCTACAGAGCAGATGGGCATCATCAACGTGCATTATGTGGCACATAACCATGTTAAGATGCTCTTAGCCCAGGTATATAACATAAGGTATCTTTGTGTGAAGATTGGTGGCTTGGTTTCATTTTGACAATTTAGAAGCTTTTTGATTGGTGTTTCCCTCGGTAGGGTAGTGGAGAAAAAGGAGACTTACCCAAGGTTTATTTTTCTCTCTAGCAATAATTAATTTTGTACTACTTAGATAACTTGTTAAATGTTTTTTACTGCTTGATCACACATATCATATTTATGTGCTAAGAAAGGGAATTGTTAGCAGAAACAAATAATGTTGTGTGTTGGTGTCATGTAGGTAACTGCACGGCAACTGCTGTCATTAGAGGTTCAATTTGATTAAACTGACACATCAAGATCTCCATTAGGACTTACTTGCTAGAAAGGTCCTTTGTGTGGAGACTCTAAAAACATGAACACCTGTATGTGTCCGGTTATTCTAAAGCTATTTAATATATTATTGGTGTCAAGAGGACAAGTCCAGGTTTCTCATGTCAAGTCTATAAGTTTCTAGCCAAAGAATAAACTGCCCTCAAGGGTCATACTGAAAAAAAAACAGCATCAGGAAGTTGATTCAATAATCCATGCTCTGTTTGTCCCCTTGTTTGTTAGTTATTCAGTTACGAGCCTGGGTGGGAGTATTGATTACTGTTTGTAGAGATTATAACTCTTAGAGTTGCATCGAAATTATTGAGATTTTTGAGGGATTTCAGTGACGCACTCGAAATAGCTCAACCCTGCCGGAATTCTGATAAATATATTTGGCAACGTATGTTACCGGCTGTTATTCCAACGAGTACGGACAAGTAAATTTATCTATTTTATCATCATAAATTTCAACATACAATTATTTATTTTATTATCAATTATCAATTAATTTATTAATTTGCAACAATGTGTTCGGTCATTTTGTTTTCGATTCTATGCTCTCATGGAATTAATGGTAAATAATTGGTTTGTCCGTTTGAACAGGGAGAACTCTATGTTGCACATCGTTGCATCTTCCACATGAAATATTCATGTTAACTATGTGTGTATTATTTGTGCAGTATGGTTATTAGTTGAGAAAGAAATTTACATTATACTTGCTCAAGTACCGTGTGAATGAAGCTAAAGACAACGTTCCTGACGTTGTACGGGAATATCTTAAGCGCATCAAATAGATCTTAGTTTGTAACATATATTCTCATTTGAATCATTGCTCTATATGTATAGATCATTGAAATACATTTTTTTAATGAAAATGCATTACACTGAAGTGGATTTCAATAGCTGTCCAATAGTTGTGTGCTATCTTTTTCTAGACATGCAGATTTTGACATGCATTATGTTTATAGATGTAATCAGGAAAATTTAAAAGGCCCGTGGCAACGCACGGGCGTTCTACTAGTTGACCTTAAAGTTTAATATGTCAAATGGAGATCCAAGAACACCAACTCCCGAAAGGGAAGGGCAGTGGTCGAGGCCACTATGTTTGAGTGTTTGGCTTGGGCTCAATAATCAAAACTCTTTATTGAAGCACATTTGTGATCAAAGTGACTATAGTGAATGAATTTCCCCTTATGTCTTCTGCTCACTCCACCCTAAATGCGCCTCCGTGTGCACTCGTAGCTAGTCTTCAACCATGTAATCTAACTCATGCTTTCCTAAAATGATACGCAATTGCAAAAAGGAAGAAGCAAAAAGGAAGAAGAAAAGAGAACGATCTTCATCCTCTGCTTTCTACCCGCTCCCCTCTGTTCTTCCCCAAATCCCTGACCCCTGCCGCTAGGCTATCTCCCTCTTCTCCTCCGATCAGGGACATAACCGCATAGCCCAGGGAGGAGACGCCCCAGCGAAGCACGCTAGTGTAATTCTGTGCGCCCACACATGCAAGCGCATATTGTGTTCCCATGCAACATACAGTAGCAAAGAAGGCTACAGCTGAAAGAAGACACCACAAGGTAGCAAGACCAAATAACATTCTCACCTGGTGTTGAAGTTCCAACATCACATGAAAAAAATTGGATTATTCACTCTGCAACCAGAGCAGCTGACCATTACGGTCGTTATCGCAGACAAGAATCATGCATGTCCCTGCACTTGCGGATAAATACAGATGACGGGAAATGAAATGAAGTCCACGATATCATACCAACTATCCACGTTAAAGTTACACAGGGCAACGGCAGATTTCTACAGATGAATTTTCTCCCACTCTCATAGGCTTCTCTCCACAAAATCCCAGATCCTCTCCTCCATATAGATCCGGTCGTCTAGCTGGCGTGGCATGTGCCTCTCGTCAGGGAAGAGGAGGATCTCGTACGACTTGCGTTCCGCCATCAAACTGTTGATGAGCCTAGCCGTGTGCCTAAAATGCACGTTCTCGTCAATCATCCCGTGGATGAGGAGCAGCTTCCCCCTGAGATTCTTCACATGGTGCATGATTGACCCGTACTCGTAAGCATCACTATGCTCTGAGGGCAGACCCAGGTACTTCTCTGTGTAAAAGGTATCGTACCCGTCCCATGCAGTCACTGGGGCACCAGACACAGCGCAGCAGAATGTGTCGGAAAACCTTGATAGGCACATCGCCGAGAGAAAACCACCGTAACTCCAGCCATACAGACCAATATGTCCAGGCTTCGCAAGGCCTTGCTTTATTAACCACTCAGTACCAGCTAGTTGATCCTCAGCATCGACACGACCAATGTTGTACTTAAGCTGTCCCTCAAAATGCAAACCTCGCCGTGCAGATCCCCGGTTGTCCATCTGCCAGAATATATATTGTCATGAGACCAGTGATAGATATAGGTCATGCCTGGGATGCAAGCTATATGCATCTATCCAATTATGTAATGATATTATGTAATTATTATTCCATGGTTTGCAATTGTTAGGAGCACAACAAACACAGCAGGTGCATAATAACAGGATTCCGGATTTAAGCCATCACCCCGTTTGAAGATCAACCACTAGCATCAATAATTTTACTTTTATATACAAATGTGCTAGAAAAGGTTGGCATTCTAAAAACAAATCTAGCAGATTCCCTAAAAACTGCCTTCACTTTGTTTGCTTGTACTTGATCACTTCTTTTATGGGTTGTCATGGGTTTATGTTGGGTTTCATATCTAGCCTACGCAAATTGCTTGGGACAAAAGGCTCTGTTGTTGCTGTTGTAAAGAAATGCTACCTAATAAAACCTTGTTGAACGAAATAATACTAATAATAATGATGTTTACCTTCCAGACTAATATTCCCTTACTTCGCAGATACTGAGCCCTCATGTCAACAGTGCTAATCCATGAATCACTAACGAGCTGGACACTGGGACCACCATAAACATTAACAAGTGTTTTGTAGGGAGGCGGTCCATATTTCTTCTCATCGGGAAGATAGAGAGTTCCATAAAATGAAGTCCCATCCTTCCCTGTAAACTGGACCATCTCTGGAGACAGCTGCTGAAACTTTTTAAGTGGCTGAACTGTTAGTGGCTGCTCATACAGAGGCATTATTACACTTCCATCAAGCAAAGAACACAACAGGATCACAGGTGGTGATTTTACTGAGTCATACACATCAATAAACCTTAGCAACTGATGGTCAAGAATTACAGAATGCCGCCCAGTTCCACGAGTCAACCTCTTAGGGGCTTGTAATGGAAGGCTCCAATCAGGAAAGAGGTTGGTGCAGTACAGATTTGTCTCCAATGGTCCATCCAGTGTTCCAGTAAAATATATAAGTCCAGAACTCTCATTGACACCAGCAATTTGGTCGACCAACCAGTCACCTTGCGTGATAGGGCCTAAGCACTCACCATTCTTGTCATGAAGATACAAGTGTCTAAATCCTGTCTTCTCACTGGCCCAAATAAACCCACCTGGATGTTTACTACTCACTCCATTGTCTAGAGGAGTGAAACAATCATGCAATGTTATCCATATATCATGCTCTTCTTCAAGTAAGACTTCCCTTTTACCGGTGGCAATATCAAACTTAAGTAGCTTAAGTTTTGTGTGAGCTCTATTGAGAACTTGAACAGCAAGAGCATTATGATGCATCCAGTTAACCCTAGCTAGATATTCTTCATCACCATGTGCTCCATTTGGTTCTCCGCAAAGGAGATCCATCCAAGTTACCTCTCCTCCACCGGAAGAAACAACTCCAAGTCGCACTTTAACATTAGCTGCTCCAGCAAATGGATAAGCATGATCTTCTTGAGCATCTAGACCAACAGAACTTTTACCCTGATGCATAATTCTGTATAGTGGAATGGAAGATGAATCTACTTCAGTAAATGCAAGGTGTTTACTATCAGGAGACCACCAGAATCCCATCTTCCTTTCCATCTCTTCCTAAATTGAGTAATGCAAAGTATTAGATAGCAGTCACCAAAACAAATTTCATACTAATGCTAATGGATTACCCTCTAGTACCTGAGCAATATACTCAGCAAGTCCATGGACCTGAAAAGAGAGAACAAATAAAAATGTTAGATTTGGAGTTTTTCAACACTTACCCAGTATATACAGTTGTAATAATACCGTTAGCAAAAGAACATGCATGATGTACAGTTACATTCATCAATGATTGATGATGATGAATTATTGGTGGAAGGGGGTGAACACTCTTTAGCAGGTTAAGAACATGAATTAAGTTTGCTAGTTACCAGTTAAGTCCAAACATAAGCGAGCTGTTTGGCCCCGGATTTAGCCTATTTTTGTGGTAGGCCAAAAGTTCAACTGGATTAAGAATGTGTTACTAACAAGAGACTGACATGGAACATCTGACCACAATACTAGCATATACAATACCAAATCAGTACCATTAAATTCATCATTGAATATATTTTCACATCATATAGATATGTTATTGTAAATGTTCATTTTGTTTTCTATAAACTTAGTCAAACTTTACAAAGTTTGAGTTCAGTCAAAGCTAATATGTAGAGTAAATAAAACGGAGGGAGTAACATTCTGCGATCTCTGGACAAAACTGGACATGGTAACACACGGCAACAGCAAACATGCTCCTATTAAAATACTATTTGCAACAGAAAACATGCTCCTATTAAAATACTATTTGCAACAGAAAAGCAAGGAACTACCTTTCCACTTTCTCTTGCACCGTAGGTCAATTGCTTAGTTTCACCATCATCAAAACCAAAGTTATATGTCTTGCACTGCAGTTCATCATCCCTGACATATGCAATCATGGTCCCATCTGGAGATAGATGTGGGTCAATAATTGGTGATGTGGAAGAACTTTGTAGCTTGAGTACTGGTTCAGAGCCAGACAGGTCCTGAAAGTAAACCTATTGAAAAAGGAAAAGCTAGTTATACATCTCTTGTGAAATCTAGTATCTTCAAAGTTGTAGAAGTATTTTCAGAAACATCAAACCCCCTATACCAATACAAGTATATACATGATATATGCATGTTAGCACTAAAGTAACCATAAATGAAAAAGAAACAGCATAGTTGCCAAGTTTCATTCTTTAGACCAAAAATAAAATTACTATTAGAATCATAAGACAGCAGCTACCTAGTAAAACAAAATTAGAATTGGATAAAACGGCTAGCAAGGAAAAAAACTGAAAATATTCAAGAACCAGAGAGTACCCATGTAAAAAGACAGAATCGTTAAACAATGGTTACACAATAATTAGGAGCTGTATTTCACAATAATACTGCAGAGCAGACAAATGTTGTCTATGAGTGGGACCACATACTCCTAAGAGTATAGAATCATTTTCCTATATATATTCCTACACGTCCGGGAGGAGACACACACACACACACACACACACACTCACTCTACATGTCAGAGTACTTACATCTGCATCTCATATACTACAATGTGGTATGACTACCATATCATTTTGAGTATGGTCGGATACAATTTTCTAAGATATTCCAAAGTGAACTCGGAGAAAAAATTGCAAGTGAGCCCTATAGTGTTTAGTATATTTTAAACTCTGTGCATTGTATTACTATTTCCAGTCCTGAGGTCAATAGTTCTTTCACGCGAGGGGTCGATGGTTTGATTTGCCCTGAAATATTACATTTTCCTTTGGGGGGAGGCGGTCACAGTTGCAGTTTTTCTGCTGAATCGAGCAACGGCCGGAAGGCTAACCAGAATGATGCCATTTGAGGGGTGGCACAGGAGAAAGCCCGCTGTCCATCATCGTCGCACCTTTCAATCTCTGGTGTACATCAAGCCAGCTCAGATGAACGTAACCTGCGATGCCATCTTTGATGAAGAGGCAAGCTGGATTGGGAGGCTACCAACTCAGGTCATCTCTGCAGCGACTTCATCATCAAAGACCAAGCAAGTTGCTCTTGCCGCACCAAGTATAGCTGCAGGGGGGAACACCTTCCCCTGTTCCTGCACCATCCCCTGCTCCACAGCCATCTCCAGCATTGCTGCCGGCGACACCAAGCCCAACGTTGTAGCCCACGCAACCTGAGTTAATGTCATCGCCGCCCAATGACAACGAGCAGGTAGACGTGTCTCATGACGACACACCGCTGAGCTACCGAGGTATTGATAACGTGCTCAGCAACGCCCCTGTTCCTGAACAGGTGGTACGGAAGCTCCTCGGCGACACGTGGCTTCAAGAATTAGAGCATCCCTACTTATTTTGTCAGCACCAAAGACTAGCTCGCAGACAACCTACCAAAGGCATTAGGGGCAAGCTCGCTTCCATAAGCTCAGTGTAAGGATTCGAATTGTCAAGGAAACATACAGGGATTTTTTTGGTGCGTGTGTACTGATTGGGGGTGGGGGGAGCTAGTCAATCTGACTTTTGCCTGATACTGCCAGCTGCTACAGCAGCATGGTCGGTTTAGCAACCAACTTGCGTATGTACTATATACATAGCCCTTCTGGGCAACAATACAAGCTACAGCTTCAGAAAATAACACTCCTGTGTTCAGCTCCTCCTAGTCTGATTCTAACACAGATTACCAAATAAGTAGTATATAGACTACTGAAATATTCTTATATGCTACATACAATAGCTACATACTATCCGGTATGAAAGATACTACCTACAATGTACAAAACACATGTTGAACATGTGGTGTTATCATGTTAGTGTGATGAATCATCGGTGTTATAATGAAGGGATTTTTCCATCCTAAATATTGATCTAAAAAGGACATATGAATTCTGATAGATGCAACTGCAGGATTAACAACATCCAATCCATTTTTTGTGCAGTTGGTTAAAAACATATCTGTCAAGCCTGGACTGGCATCAGAAGACATGGCATGAGACGACAGGGTGATTAGCGCCAAGTAGCATATCAGGAAAGACTGCACGCTGGACTGGCTAATTTTAGACTTGCAAGTGAGATAGAGTGAGGGAATGGCTATACAGCCAAGGCACTGATGTGATGTGACAGATTATCACTGGAGAAAATAAAAGTGAATTCTCTCCAATTATTCTGCTTCCTCTCCAAATTCTTCTTCCACACCTCACATCACTTTTTCTTGTTCTGTGTTCTATTCCAATCCCATCATAGGCAGGTTTTTAACAATATTGAACAAGGCAATACAACATTTTCCCTCATATGCAACCAAGATGTCAGCAAGAACTACTCTATGTACTCCCTCCGTCCCAAAATTCTTGTCTTATATTTGTCTAGATACGGATGTATCTAACACTAAAACATAATACATCCGTATTTAGACAAATCTAAGACAAGAATTTTGGGACGGAGGGAGTACGATAACTTGGCACAATTTCTATATGGTAGTGAGTTTTTAACAATTTTCTGTCTGTCGGTTGTGATTCCCATCTCCTAACATGCATCATATATTCATCATATCGACCCCTAGCGAGAAAGAACTATTGACCTCGGGACTGGAAGTAGTAATACAATGCACAAAGTAATAAAGCTAATAAATTCAATCAGATTCAATGAGGCAACACGTTCATGCACTGAACAAATAGCGGAAGGTTGGAAGAGAAATTACGAACCCCTGAAGGGAGAGGCACGACAATGCCCGCACGAGAAGAGGGGCCGCCAGAGCGACGGGCACGCCACTCGTACCGAGTGACCCCAAGGCCACGCTCCCGGGAACGCTCGCGGCGTAGCCGCTCCTCGGCGGATAGATTGCTCTCCTCGAGCCCGCCGCCGTCAGGGGGAGCGAAGAGCAGCTCCTGGCGGCCCTTGGCGGGGTCGAAGGTGAACACCTTGCGGTGGAGCGTGCCGTCGGGGCTGTACAAGAAGGCCACTCGCCGGTCGTCGGGGCTAAAGCTGAGCGCCACCGGCGCCCCGTAGCCAGGCAGGGGGTGCTGCACGATATCCTCCACCCGCATGCTGAGACACCCACCAGATTCCTCAATGCCTCCGCAGTCACCGCTGCTGCCGGCGACGATGGAGCCGGCTAGGGGCATCTCCGTCTCGCGGCGCGGCTTCTTGCGGTTCTGCTGATCCGACCTCTCCGCCCCCGCCACGTCAAGCGATCGCATCGACCGCGAATCAACCGCCGGTAGCTCGGGACCGGCCTCCAGAGATCGCGGTTTGTTTCTTGGGGTTCTTTCCAGGCCGTAATACCGTGATCTTGCGGACGGAGGACAAGAGAGGTGGGATCTCTCCGCCGGGAAGCCAAGAAACGCCGAGCCTTCCCCGCCAGAGAGGTCGGAGAAGGGTCGCCCGGCGAGGAGGCCGCCGCTTCGGGAAGGGGGAGGAGGGGAAGTGATTTTGCGTTGGAGTTTGGTCGTTGGTTGTTCCAAGGAGCCTATCCTTATATTTGTAAAGAAAAAAAATGTTCGCCTATTCGCATTTTGGTTGGATTATAGTATAATTTTGTTAAACGGGTATCATTGTTGACTTGGTTCTCTGTAATCGTACTATCCTCGACATGGATAAGGGCCTCTTTAATTCAAAGGATTCTTGTAGTAGACTTTTTTCCTGTGTTAATCGATTTATTGGTTGTTTTAAATTTTATAGGAATCTTTCCTAAGAATTTCCTTGTACAACATACGTTTCACAGAAATGTTAGAATCTTAGGGCTCTTTGGATTGAAAGGAATTTCATAGGATTAGAATCCTTACGAATTTTTCATGCATAGACTATTTGATTCGTATAATTGAAATCCATAGAAAAATTCCAAATGATTGCTTTGCACTCTATTTTGAAGAAAAAAATTCATCCACTCAAAAATAATTGTGCAATTTCTTTGTTTTTTTTACATCAAACACTCTCTAGTCCAAATCCATATGGTTTGCTAATTCAAGTGAACATGACACTTCAATCATGTATTTTTCTATGGAAAATGATATCACACAAATGTTCGTTGGGAACGTCAGTCCAACGAACGCCCCACAGATCGTTGGATATAGAGCACCGACCTTAGAGATGGTTGAGTCGCCCCACTGTATCGATGGTTCAAGACCGAGATTTGCTCCTCTCACGATAAAGATACTCTTTGGGCTTGCTCGTGTTATGGTATCATTATCGTTTGGCCATACACTTGTGGTGGTGATCACCGGATACCGGAAAAAGGACACGAGTAAAGAGAATGAAACTAGTAATGAGGATCACTGGTATAGTGATCAAGGAGTTGATCACGAGGATACCAATTATCTCAGCTCGTGTTTTGTAAACGTATCGCGCAACAAAGCGAATAGTATTCATAAATAAAGGTTCGCTCGAGAACTTCATGAATATACGGGAGTTAATAAGGGTGTCCAGATCTCATTGTTAACTATTGTCCGGAAGGTGTTCTAGGACATGTTTGATTATTTTAGAACCTGTAGGCTCACACGCTTAACGGGTGTAGGATCATAAGTAGGTCTAGAGGGTGATGATTAGACTACTTGACCAAATAAAACCTAGCATTTTCCCAGTTTTAATTATAGGCAAGTTTTAGCAATAATCACAAGCCCAGCAACACCCTACACAACAAGTCTCGATAGTAGGCAGTGGAAAGTAAAGACATTGCATATGAATGCAAAGTAGGGGACCGGAGATATCAAACGCAATGAAGACAGGGTGATTTTTGGCGTGGTTCCGATAGGTGGTGTGCTATCGTACAACCACGTTGATGGAGACTTCAACCCACGGAGGGTAACGGTTCCACAAAGAAGCAACCTTGTCTATTCCACCATGGTTTACGTCCACAAAGGGATAGCCTCACTCGGGGTAGATCTTCACGAATTAGGCGATCTCCTTGACCTTACAAACTCCGTGGTTCAACTCCACAAGTTTTGGAGGCTCCCAAGTGACACCTAACCAATCTAGGAGACACCACCCTCCGAAAGGTAACGGATGTTGTTGTTAATGATGAACTCCTTTCTATTATGCTTCAAAAGATAGTCTCATCAACACTCAATCACTCTCTCAAAGATTTGGCATGATGGTGGGAAAAGGTCTAGAGTGGAAAGCAACTTGAGGGGTATAGAAATCAAGGATCAAATGGTTGGAGTGGAATGCCTTGATCTCAACACAAGTGTAGGTGGTTCTCTCTCAGAAAATGGATATGGGAAGTGTAGTTTTGTCCTAGTTGCTCTCTCTGAGAGTAGGTGGTGTGGGTAGGGTGTTTATAGCCATCACAAAAGATCTACCGTTACAAACTTTATGCACAACTTGATGGCACCGAAAGTAAATCTCGGTGAGACCGACTAGTGCAAAAGATTCAAACGTTAGACGTTTCGAGGAGACCGCATGAATCCACTCGGTGGCTCTGATATGTGATGACCTAAGCACTTGCATAGTTTCATTAATTCCGATCGATTTCACTCGCACTACAAAAAAAGACACATATGTGACATTTTGGGCCGAACGATTTTTTTTTCTGTCATACTTATGACACTTCTATGACGATAATTGTGACAAAACCCGGTATCATCATAAATGTGGTGGGGTCCTACTTCTATGACAAAAAATCATGACAGGAAATGGGCTTTTCGTCTTGGGCGAGCTGGAGACGCAGCTGCATGACATTCTTTGGGCTGTCCATGATGGGAAAAACCATGGTAGAAGCGACGGCGAGGAAAATTTCGGGGAGTTCCCGGTTACGGTGGGTGGTCGGGGGCCGAGCGATGCACGTTTCTCTCCTACACGTACGCGCGTGTGTGCGAGGCGTTGGACTCTAACTGAACCCGAGCGATCGCACTGCAGGCTACGCGTTATTGAACTCGAGTGATCGATCGATCCCTTGATGTTAACTGAACCCGAGTGATTCCTTCGCTACTGCTGCTAACTGAAGCCGATCGAACACTGCTGCCTCCTTCCCTTGATGAACAGTGAGTGTTGTTGAGGGGGTTTGGATGAATAGTTCTTGGTGGGGGGTTGGATGAACAGGACCCCGTGGTAGTAGAGGCCGTTGTCGCTGGATGAACAGTACCCCGATCGATCGAGTCGGTGGATGAACAGGACCCCATGAAGGGCTAGATGAACAGGATCCCATGGAGGGCCGGATGAATAGTAGCCGGTGGAGGGCTAGTTGAACAGTAGCTGGTGGAGGGCTAGATGAACAGTAGCCCGTGGAGGCGTGGTTGAACAGGACCCCGTGGAGGTGGAGGAGCGCGCGGTGGAGGCTGGATGAACAGGAGCCCGTGGATGAACAGTCGCAGGTGGAGGCTGGAGGAGGTCGACGGTGGATGAACAGTAGCCCGTGGAGGCAGGAGGAGGTTGACGGTGGAGATGAACAGTATCCCGTGGAGTCCCGTTTTGCGGTACGCCACACCCCTCCCGATGAATAGGACCCCTGTTTCGACCGTAGCGCTCCAACACAAGTCCGTTTCCTCCATTTTGCGGTACCCCACACCCCTCCCGATCAACAGGACCATGTTTACTCCGTTTTGCGGTACGTCAGACCCCTCCCGATGAACAAGATCCTATTTCGACCGTGGCCGATCGAACACAAGGTTGTTTCCTCCGTTCTGCGGTACGCCAGGCCTCGTTTTCATCGCCTGTTTCGTCCAATCCGGTTGGCTCCTGATGAACACGACGTATTCCGACCCAGTCGGTTGCCTCCCGATGAACAAGACATTGTTTCTCCGTTACGACCCAGCCGGGTCGCTACCCGATGAACAGGACGTCGTTGCTGCCGTCCGTTGCCTCTCCATGTACACAAGCCCTGGCCGTCTGTATATATATGCGCGAGTAGGCGTTCGAGACCCTGCCCATATGTACGTACGTGGCCATATTTTCTTTCTTGCACCTTGGCTGTTGTATGTATGTGTATATGCTACGTGCGCGCCTCTACTATGACACGTGCCCTTTATTAGACGGCCACGGTTCATCGCTGCAGCCTACAGACAGACCGATCGACCAGTATGTACGTACACGTTCGCCACCAGAATGACAATGCTACGTACGCTTCGACCAGGTGGGTCCCGACTGTCAGGCACTATTTTGTGTGCGAAGATGTAGGTGGTGGGTCCTAGCAGTCAGGGGGGCAAATCATTTTTTTGCTCGTAATATGGACGCATTTCCTTGCGTGCGAAGATGTAGCTGGTGGGTCCCAGCAGTCTGGGGGGAAACATTTTTTCGTGAAATACGGTGGCCCGTCCGGTGGGTCCTTGCTGTCAGGTGGAGAAATCATTATTTTGCGCGTAATAAGGAGGCATTTACTTGCTGCGGCCGTGGACCCAGCTGTCAGCCTCTCCACGTACAATACTCTTCTGATGGAAGTCGTTCATTGACCACATTGACCATGCCGCGCCGAGAGCACTGATACGTCTCCAACGTATCTATAATTTATGAAGTATTCATGCTATTATATTATTAACCTTGGATGTTTTATATGCATTTATATGCTATTTTATATGATTTTTGGGACTAACCTATTAACCTAATGCCCAGTGCCAGTTTCTGTTTTTTTCCTTGTTTTTGAGTTTTACAAAAAAGGAATATCAAACGGAGTCCAATTGACGTGCCAATTTTTGACGATTTCTATGGACCAAAAGAAGACCCTGGAGTAAAAGAGTTGGGCCAGGAGAGTCCCGGGGCATCCATGAGGGTGCCTCCCCCCAAGCGCGTGGGCCTGCCTCGTGGACGCCTCGGGCACCTCCTTGACGTGAGACCAACGCCAAAATTTCCTATAAATATAGAAACCTCGGAAAATTAACCTAGATCGGGAGTTCTGTCGCCAGAAGCCTCCATAGCCACCGAAAACCAATTTAGGCCCTCTTTGGCACCCTGCCGGAGGGGGCCATCATCACCGAAGGGCATGGAGGAGGATCCCGGAGGGGCCATCATGACCATGAAGGCCAAAAACCAGAGGGAGAACCTCTCCCCATCTAGGGGGGGAGGCCATGGAGGAGGAAGCACAAGGGGGAAAACCTCTCCTCCTCTCTCTCGGTGGCACCGGACCCGGAGTGCCATCGGGAGGGGAATCATCACCACGGTGATCGTCTTCATCATCATCACCATCATCATCTCTTTTATGCGGTCCACTCTCCCGCACCCCACTGTAATCCCTACTTGAACATGGTGCTTTATGCCACATATTATGATCCAATGATGTGTTGCCATCCTATGATGTTTTGAGTAGATATCCTTTTCTTTGGGTTGATTGATGATCTAGATTGGTATGAGTTGTATGTTTTACTTTGGTGCTGTCTTATGGTGCTCTCCGTGTCGCGCAAGCATGAGGGATCCCCGATGTAGGGTGTTGCAATACTTTTATGATTCGCTTATAGTGGGTTGCGTGAGTGACTGAAACACAAACCCGAGTAAGGGGGTTGTTGCATATGGGATAAAGAGGACTTGATGCCTTAATGCTATGGTTGGGTTTTACCTTAATGATCTTTAGTAGTTGCGGATGCTTGCTAGAATTCCAATCATAAGTGCATATGACCCAAGTAGAGAAAGTATGTTAGCTTATGCCTCTCCCTCATATGAAACTGCAATAGTGATTACAGGTCTTGTTAACGATTGCCTAGGACAATTCCGCACACCGATCCACCATTATTCCACACTCGCTATTTATAATATTTACTAATATATTCTAACTTCATGATAACAGCACCTACTTTTATATTTTAGCTCTCCGATATCATACAAAGTTATCCTCTTCATACCCACAACATAGTTTTATTTCTCATTGCTAGTTGAAAGCAAACGTTCGGTGTACGTAGAGTCGTATCAGTGGCAGATAGGGCTTGAGAGAATATTGATTTTACCTTTAGCTCCTTGTGGGTTCGACACTCCATACTTATCACTTCCACCTTTGGAAATTGCTACGATGATTCCTTGCACTTGGGGATTATCAAGCTCTTTCCTGGCGCCGTTGCCGGGGAGCAATAACGTGGGGTTGATATTCTCGTGTGTGCTTGTTTGCTTTCTTCACAAAGTAGATTTTGTTTTTCCTTTTTTTTCTGTTTACTTGTGGGTGAAACATACAAAAAAATTAAAAGAATGAAAATCCAAAAAAAAATACTTGCCTCTCTTGCCTAAAAAGGTTTTCAAAAAGAGAAGTGATTGGAAAGTTATGCATTGAAGAAGTGAGGGTCGACCTTGAGCACTTGTGTTCATGCTCACGGAAACACTGTAGAATTTTGCATGGAAGTTTATCTGTAAATAATTATCCCCTTATATATATCCATTGTATTATAAAAATAATGTGCCAAGCCTTGGTTTTAGTATGATTAGATTGCTTGTTTACTATGTGCAGAACAAAAACAGAAACTTTGGCTATAGCGCATGATTTTACATTTTTTACTAGAAAGTCGAATGGGTCTGAAACTTTTTGAACATTACTTATGTATAAATTTTTAAAATTTTCAAATTTATTTCATAATTTTTGGAGTTACATAAGTTTACTAAACCTCCAGATTACTACAGACTGTCTGTTTTAGACATATTCTGTTTTCTATGTGTTGTTTGCTTATTTAGATGAATCTATGAGTAGTATCGGAGGGTATGAACCATGGATGAGTTGGAATACAGTAGATATTACACCAATATGAATTTAGAATTAGTTCACAACAGTATCTAAAGGTAGTGATTTGCTTTATTATACTAACGGATCTCACAAAGTTTTTGTTAAAGTTTTGTGTGGATGAAGTGTTTGAAGAACGAGGAGTTACCGATGTGAGAAGAATAAAGAGAGGCAAGAGCTCAAGCTTGGGGATTCCCAAGGCAACCCAAGTAAATATTCTAAGGATACTCAAGCATCTAAGCTTGGGGATGCCCTGGTTGGCATCCCATCTTTCTTTTTCAACAATTATCGGTATACCTCGGTTTTTGTTTTGTTCACATGATTTGTGTCCTTTGTGTTTTTATTTTTTATTTAAGAACCATGCTAGTATGAGATAGCCCTTCATTGGATTATATAATGCTTCATGTGCTTCACTTATATCTTTTAAGTATGATCTTATAGAATTGCTCTTTGTGCTTCACTTAAATCTTTTGAGTATGGTTTTATAGAATGCTTCGTGTGCTTCACTTATATATTTTGAGCTCGGATATGGGTTAGTTTATATTAATTGTAGAATGCTCCATGAACTTCACTTATATCTTTTGGAGTATGAATAATACTATCATCTAAAGCGGGTTTGGAAGAGTGTCAACTTTAGGGACTAGTGATCTCTCTATTCTGAATGAGAAGAATTTTGCTTATGTGGAGAGTAGAAAAATTTCTATGCTCGTAGATCATGAACGGAATGCTTTATGTGATGGTTATATTGTTGAACTCATTCATGATGCTACTGAAAATTATTATGAGGGAGGAATACATGCTTGTAGGAGTTGCAATAATAACAAGTTTCCTCTCTATGTGCTTAAAGTTTTGAAGTTATATTTGTTTTGCCTTCCTATGCTAGTTGATTCTTGTTCCCATAAATTGTGTGCTCACAAAACCTCTAGGCATAGGAAGTGGGTTAGATTTAAATGTGCTAGTCATATTCTTCATGATGCTTTCTTTATGTTTCAATTCTTATCTTTTATATGAGCATCATTGAAATCATCATGCCTAGCTAAAAGGCATTAAAGAAAAGCGCTTGTTGGGAGATAACCCAATATTTACCCTTTTGTGTGTTTACATGATTAAGCTACTGTAGTAATCATGTTTTATAGCCAATAAAGTGTCAAGTAAGACCTTTGGGAAGACTTGGGTGAAAGTTAATGTGATCTTGCTGTAAAAAACAGAAACTTTGCGCTCACGAGATTAGCTGTCAGTTTTTACAGAAGAAAAATTCCTCATCATCCGTCTCTAGCTCGAACCAGACATGGTTCGGCTGTGAGTCCTTCTCCAAGGACAAATTCTTTAAAGATTTTAGCATGTCACCCAAAGGCGAGTGCTGGAAAACGTCAGCGGCGCTGAACTCGAAGATCGATAACCGATCTAGCTCAGTGTTCGCGGTCGTACACAGTCCGGAACTTATAGCCGGGGACGAGTCCGAAGTTCCGTTAAAGCGAATATTGCAGGGCGTCGAGTCCATGTTTGGCTCCAACGCCGTGGACTCTGAGGCCTCGGATGGCTCGATCTGCTTCGGATCTAAGGTCGTTGCAGCCGCAGGAACCATCTCCTGGGTGTGATCTGACAACGAATTTAAGTCACGTTCATCGGGATAAGGGGGAGCGATCGCCGCGGGCTCAAATCCCTCGAAGATCAGGTCTCCCCGGATATCCGCAGCGTAGTTTACGCTACCGAATCCTACCTTATGGCCAGGGGTGTAGCTGTCGATCTGCTCCGGATGGCCAAGCGAGTTGGCCCGCAGTACGAAGCCGCCAAATACGAAGATCTGTCGAGGGAGGAAAATTCCTCCTTGGACGGCGTCATTATTGACGATTGAAGGGGCCATCGAACCTTTTGTCGACGGCACAGTGGAACTCTCAATCAAAGCACCAATTGAAAGAACATGCGGTGCCCCCATGTTTGGTTTTGGTAATTGATGACAATCTCTATGGACTAATGGTTGCCTTGAGTTATATTTGAAGGTTTTTGTCCATAGGCTTTTCTTGGAGTACATGTGTTGGTTTCCATAGGCTTTGTGGGGTTAGGTTGCGGTGTGCAAGTTCAAGTGGAGCATCACGAAGAGATCAAATGCTTGAAGCTTGCCGTCCTTTGTGGTGACAATGGACTTATGAAGATGTGCGGAAGAGTGGCTCACCCATAGTGGAGTATGGGGGAGCAATCAACTAGTCTTCATCAAGTCAACCCAATCAAGAAAGGTGGTCCAACTTGAGGGAGTCAAGATCGTCTTCATCTAGCTCAAGTGGACCATGTGCAAGGCAAAGGTTTGCCCTTGATAGGTTTTCTATTTTACCAGTCTCATGATGGTAGTTGGGAGACTGGGTTATAGGATTGATTGCCGTACTATCAAGGGGGGCTCTCGATGAGTAGCTTGATCGTATCGTTCGCTGAGAGCTCAAACCATTGCATCCTTGCATCATCTTTCTTGGTTCTTGTTTGGTTCTCTTTGAGAGTCTTAGAGCTTTTGGTCATCTTAATGACAAGCTTGAGTTCATCGAAAATGGAGTTCGCTTGCATACTCTATGATGTTTTCGTTGTTGGAGGTTTTGCCGGTTCTTCGCTGTTTTGATGCTACTCATCGTCTTGTTTCCAACAAGCTTGAGTTTGCTCAATTCAGAGCTCATATGCAGAAGTTATGGCAGTTCTTGTTCTCTTGAGTGTGGTTTTGTCAGGGTCCGCGTTGGAAAGGTTTGGGTGGATTCATCACGTACACGTCTCCTTATTTTCCCCTCCTTCTTCCTTGGAGCTTCCTCCGTTTTCTTGCCTCCCTTGTGTGGCTGCCGTTGTTGGTTGCGGTAGTACTGCTCCCAGGAAAGCGGTAGTACCATAGGCATCAGCGGTAGTACCGTGCAGTGGCACGGTAGTACCGCAGGTGCCCACGGTAGTACCGCTCCCATGGATCCGCACTACCGCTGCCCACCAGGCTAGTGCCGCCCCTTTGCGGTAGTAGGAGCGGATGTAATTTTTTACATCCGCACCTACCGCGGTAGTACCGCTTTCGCCGTGCGGTAGTATCGCGCTATGCGGTCAGGCAGTAGTACCGCCCCTCGGCAGTACTACTGTGTCGGGTTTTTGCTACTTCCGTTTCTTTGCGGAAGTAGGCACGGAAGTTTCCCTTTTCCCCTGGCTGGGACTTTTGCCTCGCAGTAGTACTGCATGGGGGGCGCGGTAGTACCGCATGTGCGGAAGTTCCGCCCCAGCTCCTGTGCGTCTGTTTATCGGTTCTGTGCTGGGGTTGCGGCAGTACCGTGGGTTGGGACGGTAGTACCACACAGCCATGCGGTAGTACCGCTTGGTTGCAAGCAGTAGTACCGCGCGGCCTTGCGGTAGTACCGCTGGCCAGGCGCGGTAGTACCGCTGGCCGCAGGCTGGTTGGTGGGTAACGGTTGGATTTTTTCCCCACCTATAAAAGGGGGTCTTCTTCCCCAATGAACCTTATCTCTTTAACTCGTGTTCTTCCCCATTGTTGACCTTCTTCGAGCTTGCTAACTCTCAATCCCTCCAATGATTCTTGCTAGTTCTTGAGGGAAAAGAGAGAGGAGATCTAGATCCACGTTTCCACCAATCACTTTCTCCTCTTTGTGAGGGGAACCCCTTGGATCTAGATCTTGGAGTTCTTGGTGTTCTCCTTCTTGTTCTTCCTCTCATTTTCCTCCCTAGCATTAGTTTCTTCGGTGGGATTTGAGAGAGAAGGACTTGGGCACTCCGTGTGCCCTTGCCATTGCATGTGGTGCATCGGTTTGAGTTCTCCACGGTGATACGTGGAAGTGAAGTTTGAGAAGCTTATTACTCTTGGGTGTTTGGGCACCCTAGAGCTTGTTCCTCTTGGGTGCCTTGGCGCCCTAGATGGTTGGTGGTGTTCGGAGCTCAATCATTGTGGTGTAAAGCTCCGGGCAAGCATCGGGGTCTCCAATTAGGTTGTGGAGATCGCCCCGAGCAATTTGACGGGTACCGGTGACCGCCCCCAAGGGTTGCCAAAGTGTACGGGTTCGGTGACCGCCCCCAAGGGTTGCCATTTGTACAGGTTCGGTGACCGCCCTCAAGGGTCCCTTAGTGGAATCACGACATCTTGCATTGTGCGAGAGCGTGAGGAGATTACGGTGGCCCTAGTGGCTTCTTGGGGAGCATTGTGCCTCCACACCGCTCCAAACGGAGATTAGCATCCGCAAGGGTGTGAACTTCGGGATACATCATCGTCTCCGTGTGCCTCGGTTATCTCTTACCCGAGCTCTTTACTTATGCGCTTTACCTTGTGATAGCCATATTGTTTCTTGTCATATATCTTGCTATCACATAGTTGTTTATCTTGCTTAGTATAAGTTGTTGGTGCACATAGGTGAGCCTAGTTGTTGTAGGTTTTGTGTTTGACAAATTAACCGCTGGGTTTATTCCGCATTTGTTCAAGCCTAAACCGTAATTATTTTAAAACGCCTATTCACCCCCCCTCTAGGTGACATCCACGATCTTTCACTAATGCCGGTGTCAAAACCGGCGGATCTCGGGTAGGGGGTCCCGAACTGTGTGTCTAGAATCGATGGTAACAGGAGACAGGGGACACAATATTTACCCAGGTTCGGGCCCTCTCTATGGAGGTAATACCCTACGTCCTGCTTGATTGATATTGATGAATATGGGTGTTACAAGAGTTGACCTACCCCGAGATCGTAATGGCTAAACCCTAGAAGCCTAGCCTATGAATATGGTAATGAGTATATATGTGTTGTCCTTTCCGGACTATCCCCTTCGGTTTATATAGACACCGAGGGGATCTAGGGTTTACATGGAGTCGGTTACATAAGAAGGAATCTTTGGTCGCCAAGCTTGCCTTCCACGCCAAGTAGAGTCCAATCCGGACATGCTGCATTCTTCGGTCTTCGTGTCTTCATAGCCCATCAGTCCGGCCCATGGATAACAAGCCGGACGCCCGAGGACCCCTTAGTCCAGGACTCCCTCATCCCTTCCCCCGTATATAAAGGAGCAAGGGGGAGGAGGCGGCCGGCCAGGGAGAGGCGCACCAAGGGGAGTTCTACTCCCACCGGGAGTAGGATTCCCCTTTTTCCAACTTGGAGTAGGAGAGAGAAGGAAGAGGAAGGAGGGAGGAAGGAAAGGGGGGCCGCCCCCCTCCCAATCCGGATTGGGCTTGGGGGCGCGCCACCTCCCTTGCTCCTTTCCCCTCCTTTCCACTAAAGCCCAATAAGGCCCATATACATCCAGGGGGTTCCGATAACCTCCCGGTGCTCCGGTATATTCCCGATCTCACCCGGAACCATTCCGGTATCCAAATATAGTCGTCCAATATATCGATCTTTATGTCTCGACCATTTCGAGACTCCTTGTCATGTCCGTGATCATATCCGGGACTCCGAACTACCTTAGGTACATCAAAACACAAAAACTCATAATACGATCGTCACCAAACTTTAAGCGTGCAGACCCTACAGGTTCGAGAACTATGCAGACATGACCGAGACACGTCTCCAGTCAATAACCAATAGCGGAACCTGTATGCTCATATTGGCTCCCACATATTCTACGAAGATCTTTATCGGTCAAACCGCATAACAACATACGTTGTTCCCTTTGTCATCGGTATGTTACTTGCCCGAGATTTGATCGTCGGTATCTCAATACCTAGTTCAATCCCGTTACTGGCAAGTCTCTTTACTCGTTCCGTAATACATCATCCCGTAACTAACTCATTAGTTACAATGCTTGCAAGGCTTATACTGATGTGCATTACCGAGTGGGCCCAGAGATACCTCTCCGACAACCGGAGTGACAAATCCTAATCTCGAAATATGCCAACTCAACAAGTACCTTCAGAGACACTTGTAGAACACCTTTATAATCACCCAGTGACGTTGTGACGTTTGGTAGCACACAAAGTGTTCCTTCGGTAAACGGGAGTTGCATAATCTAATAGTCATAGGAACATGTATAAGTCATGAAGAAAGCAATAGCAACATACTAAACGATCAAGTGCTAAGCTAACGGAATGGGTCAAGTCAATCACATCATTCTCCTAATGATGTGATCCCATTAATCAAATGACAACTCATGTCTATGGCTAGGAAACATAACCATCTTTGATAAACGAGCTAGTCAAGTAGAGGCATACTAGTGACACTCTGTTTGTCTATGTATTCACACATGTATCATGTTTTAGGTTAATACAATTCTAGCATGAATAATAAACATTTATCATGATATAAGGAAATAAATAATAACTTTATTATTGCCTCTAGGGCATATTTCCTTCAGTCTCCCACTTGCACTAGAGTTAATAATCTAGATTACACAGTAATGATTCTAACACCCATGGAGCCTTGGTGTTGATCATGTTTTGCTCGTGGAAGAGGCTTAGTCAATGGGTCTGCAACATTCAGATCCGTATGTATCTTGCAAATCTCTATGTCTCCCACCTGGACTTGATCCCGGATGGAGTTGAAGCGTCTCTTGATGTGCTTGGTTCTCTTGTGAAATCTGGATTCCTTTGCCAAGGCAATTGCACCAGTATTGTCCCAAAAGATTTTCATTGGACTCGATGCACTAGGTATGACACCTAGATCGGATATGAAATCCTTCATCCAGACTCCTTCATTCGCTGCTTCCGAAGTAGCAATGTACTCCGCTTCACATGTAGATCTCGCCACGACACTCTGTTTAGAACTGCTCCAACTGACAGCTCCACCGTTCAATATAAATACATATCGGGTTTGTGATTTAGAATCATCAGGATCAGTGTCAAAGCTTGCATCAACGTAACCATTTACGATGAGCTCTTTGTCACCTCCATAAACGAGAAACATATCCTTAGTCCTTTTCAGGTATTTCAGGATGTTCTTGACCGCTATCCAGTGATCCACTCCTGGATTACTTTGGTACCTCCCTGCTAAACTAATAGCAAGGCACATATCAGGTCTGGTACATAGTATTGCATACATGATAGAACCTATGGCTGGAGCATAGGGAACATCTTTCATTTTCTCTCTATCTTCTGAAGTGGTCGGGCATTGAGTCTTACTCAACTTCACACATTGTAACACAGGTAAGAACCCGTTCTTTTGCCTGATCCATTTTGAACTTCTTCAAAACTTTGTCAAGGTATGTCCTTTGTGAAAGTCCAATTAAGCGTCTTGATCTATCTCTATAGATCTTGATGCCCAATATGTAAGCAGCTTCACCGAGGTCTTTCATTGAAAAACTCTTATTCAAGTATCCTTTTATGCTATCCAGAAGTTCTATATCATTTCCAATCAACAATATGTCATCCACATATAATATTAGAAATGCTACAAAGCTCCCACTCACTTTCTTGTAAATACATGCTTCTCCAAAAGTCTGTATAAAACCATATGCTTTGATCACACTATCAAAACGTTTATTCCAACTCCGAGAGGCTTGCACCAGTCCATAAATGGATCGCTGGAGCTTGCACACTTTGTTAGCACCTTTTGGATTGATAAAACCTTCAGGTTGCATCATATACAACTCTTCTTCCAGAAATCCATTCAGGAATGCAGTCTTTACATCCATTTGCCAAATTTCATAATCATAAAATGAGGCAATAACTAACATGATTCGGACGGACTTAAGCATCGCTACTGGTGAGAAGGTCTCATCATAGTCAACTCCTTGAACTTGTCGAAAACCTTTCGCAACAAGTCGAGCTTTGTAGACAGTAATATTACCATCAGCGTCTGTCTTCTTCTTAAAGATCCATTTATTCTCGATGGCTTGCCGATCATCGGGCAAGTCAACCAAAGTCCACACTTTGTTCTCATGCATGGATCCCATATCAGATTTCATGGCCTCAAGACATTTGTGGAATCTGGGCTCATCGTCGCTTCCTCATAGTTCGTGGGTTCATCATGGTCAAGTAACATGACCTCCAGAACAGGATTACCGTACCACTCTGGTGTGGATCTTGCTATGGTTGACCTACGAGGTTCGGTAGTAACTTGATCTGAAGTTTCATGATCATCATCATTGGTTTCCTCACTAATTGGTGTAGGTGTCACAGGAACCGGTTTCTGTGATGAACTACTTTCCAATAAGGGAGCAGGTACAGTTACCTCATCAAGTTCTACTTTCCTCCCACTCACTTATTTCGAGAGAAACTCCTCTCTAGAAAGGATCCATTCTTAGCAACGAATGTCTTGCCTTCAGATCTGTGATAGAAGGTATACCCAACAATTTCCTTTGGGTATCCTATGAAGACACATTTCTCCGATTTTGGTTTGAGCTTATCAGGTTGAAGCTTTTTCACATAAGCATCACAACCCCAAACTTTAAGAAACGACAACTTTGGTTTCTTGCCAAACCATAGTTCATAAGGCGTCGTCTCAACGGATTTTGATGGTGCCCTATTTAACATGAATGCAGCCGTCTCTAAAGCATAACCCCAAAACGATAGCGGTAAATCAGTAAGAGACATCATAGATCGCACCATATCTAGTAAAGATACGATTACGACGTTCGGACACACCATTACGCTGTGGTGTTCCGGGTGGTGTGAGTTGCGAAACTATTCCGCATTGTTTCAAATGTAGACCAAACTCATAACTCAAATATTCTCCTCCACGACCAGATCGTAGAAACTTTATTTTCTTGTTACGATGATTTTCCACTTCACTCTGAAATTCTTTGAACTTTTCAAATGTTTCAGAGTTATGTTTCATTAAGTAGATATACCCATATCAGCTCAAATCATCTGTGAAGGTGAGAAAATAATGATACCCTCCACGAGCCTCAATATTCATCGGACCACATACATCAGTATGTATGATTTCCAACAAATTTGTTGCTTGCTCCATAGTTACGGAGAACGGCGTTTTAGTCATCTTGCCCATAAGGCATGGTTCACAAGTACCAAGTGATTCATAATCAAGTGATTCCAAAAGTCCATCGGTATGGAGTTTCTTCATGCTCTTTATACCAATATGACCCAAACGGCAGTGACACAAATAAGTTGCACTATCATTACAAACTCTGTATCTTTTGGCTTCAACATTATGAATATGTGTATCACTACTATCGAGATTCAACAAAAATAGACCACTCTTCAAGGGTGCATGACCATAAAAGATATTACTCATATAAATAGAACAACCATTGTTCTCAGATTTAAATGAATAACCGTCTCGCATCAAACAAGATCCAGATATAATGTTCATGCTTAACGCCGGCACCAAATAACAATTATTTAGGTCTAAAACTAATCCCGAAGGTAGATGTAGAGGTAGCATGCCAACGACGATCACATCGACTTTGGAACCATTTCCCACGCGCATCGTCACCTTGTCCTTAGCCAGTCTTCGCTTAATCCGTAGTCCTTCTTTCGAGTTGAAAATATTAGCAACAGAACCAGTATCAAATACCCAGGTGCTACTGCGAGCTCTGGTAAGGTACACATCAATAACACGTATATCACATATACCATTGTTCACCTTGCCATCCTTCTTATCTGCCAAATACTTGGGGCAGTTCTGCTTCCAGTGACCAGTCTGTTTGCAGTAGAAGCACTCAGTCTCAGGCTTAGGTCCAGACTTGGGTTTCTTCTCCTGAGCAGCAACTTGTTTGTTCTTCTTCTTGAAGTTCCCCTTCTTCTTCCCTTTACCCTTTTTCTTGAAACAGGTGGTCTTGTTGACCATCAACACTTGATGATCCTTCTTGATTTCTACCCCTGCTGCCTTTAGCAATGCGAAGAGCTCAGTAATTGTCTTGTTCATCCCTTGCATATTATAGTTCATCACAAAGCTTTTGTAGCTTGGTGGCAGTGATTGAAGAACTTTGTCAATGACACTATCAACAGGAAGATTAACTCCCAGTTGAGTCAAGTGATTATGATACCCAGACATTTTGAGTATATGTTCACTGACAGAACTATTCTCCTCCATCTTGCAGCTATAACTCTTATTGGAGACTTCATATCTCTCAATCTGGGCATTTGCTTGAAATATTAACTTCAACTCCTGGAACATCTCATATGCTCCATGACGTTCAAAACGTCGTTGAAGTCCCGGTTCTAAGCCGTAAAGCATGGCACACTGAACTATCGAGTAGTCATCAGCTTTACTCCGCCAGATGTTCTTAACGTCATCAGCAACATCTGCAGCAGGCCTGGCACTCAGTGGTGCTTCCAGGATGCAATTCTTCTGTGCAGCAATGCGGATAATCCTCAAGTTACGGACCCAGTCCGTGTAATTGCTACCATCATCTTTCAACTTTGCTTTCTCAAGGAACGCATTAAAATTCAACGGAACAACAACACGGGCCATCTATCTACAATCAACATAGACAAGCAAAATACTATCAGGTACTAACTTCATGATAAATTTAGGTTAATTAATCATATTACTTAAGAACTCCCACTTAGATAGACATCCCTCTGATCATCTAAGTGATAAACCATGTCCGATCATCACGTGAGATGGAGTAGTTTTCAATGGTGAACATCACTATGTTGATCATATCTACTATATGATTCACGCTCGACCTTTCGGTCTCAGTGTTCCGAGGCCATATCTGCATATGCTAGGCTCGTCAAGTTTAACCTGAGTATTCTGCGTGTGCAAAACTGGCTTGCACCCATTGTAGGTGAACGTAGAGCTTATCACACCCGATCATCACGTGGTGTCTCGGCACGACGAACTTTGGCAACGGTGCATAGTCAGGGAGAACACTTTTACCTTGAAATTTAGTGAGAGATCATCTTATAATGCTACCGTCAAACAAATCAGAATAAGATGCATAAAGGATAAACATCACATGCAATCAATATAAGTGATACGATATGGCCATCATCATCTTGTGCTTGTGATCTCCATCTCCGAAGCACCATCATGATCACCATCATCACCGGCGCAACACCTTGATCTCCATCGTAGCATCGTTTTCCATCTCACCAACTATTGCTTCTACGATTATCGCCACCACTTAGTGATAAAGTAGAGCAATTACAGGGCGATTGCATTGCATACAATAAAGCGACAACCATATGGCTCCTGCCAGTTGCCGATAACTCGGTTACAAAACATGATCATCTCATACAACAAAATATAGCATCATGTCTTGACCATATCACATCACAACATGCCCTGCAAAAACAAGTTAGACATCCTCTACTTTGTTGTTGCAAGTTTTACGTGGCTGCTATGGGATGAGCAAGAACCATTCTTACCTATGCATCAAAACCACAACGATAGTTCGTCAAGTTAGTGTTGTTTTAACCTTCGCAAGGACCGGGTGTAGCCACACTTGGTTCAACTAAAGTTTGAGAAACTGACACCCGCCAGCCACCTGTGTGCAAAGCACGTTGGTAGAACCAGTCTCGAGTAAGCTTATGCATAATGTCTGTCTGGGAAGCTTCATCCAACAATACCGCCGAACCAAAGTATGACATGCTGGTAAGCAGTATGACTTGTATCACCCACAACTCACTTGTGTTCTACTCGTGCATATAACATCTACACATAAAACCAAGCTCGGATGCCACTGTTGGGGAACGTAGTAACTCCAAAAAAAATCTATGCACACACAAGATCAAGGTGATGCATAGCAACGAGAGGGGAGAGTGTGTCTACGTACCCTCGTAGACCGAATGCAGAAGCGTTAGCACAATGCGGTTGATGTAGTCGTACGTCTTCACGATCTGACCGATCCAAGTACCGAACACACGGCACCTATGAGTTCTGCACACGTTCAACTTGATGACGTCTCGCGAGCTCCGATCCAGCAAAGCTTCACAGGAGAGTTTCGTCAGCACGATGGCATGGTGACGGTGATGATGATGCTACCGACGCAGGGCTTCGTCTAAGCACCGCTACGATATGACCGAGGTGGATTATGGTGGAGGGGGCACCGCACACGGCTGGGAGAGATCAACAGATCAACTTGTGTGTCTATGGGGTGCCCCTGCCCCCGTATATAAAGGAGCAAGGGGGAGGAGGTGGCCGCCCAGGGAGAGGCGCGCCAAGGGGAGTCCTACTCCCACCGGGAGTAGGATTCCCCCTTTTCCAACTTGGAGTAGGAGAGGGAAGGAAGAGGAAGGAGGGAGGAAGGAAAGGGGGGGCGGGCCCCTCCCAATTCGGATTGGGCTTGGGGGGGCCTCCCTTGCTCCTTTCCCCTCCTTTCCACTAAAGCCCAATAAGGCCCATATACCTCCCGGGGGGTTCCGATAACCTCCCAGTGCTCCGGTATATTCCCGATCTCACCCGGAACCATTCCGGTATCCAAATATAGTCGTCCAATATATAGATCTTTATGTCTCGACCATTTCGAGACTCCTCGTCATGTCCGTTATCATATCCGGGACTCTGAACTACCTTCAGTACATCAAAACACAAAAACTCATAATACGATCATCACCGAACTTTAAGTGTGCGGACCCTACAGGTTCGAGAACTATGTAGACATGACCGAGACACGTCTCCAGTCAATAACCAATAGCGGAACCTGGATGCTCATATTGGCTCCCACATATTCTACGAAGATGTTTATCGGTCAAACCGCATAACAACATACGTTGTTCCCTTTGTCATCGGTATGTTACTTGCCCGAGATTTGATCGTCGGTATCTCAATACCTAGTTCAATCCCCTTACTGGCAAGTCTCTTTACTCGTTCCGTAATACATCATCCCGTAACTAACTCATTAGTTACAATGCTTGCAAGGCTTATAGTGATGTGCATTACCGAGTGGGCCCAGAGATACCTCTCTGACAACCAGAGTGACAAATCCTAATCTCGAAATATGCCAACTCAACAAGTACCTTCAGAGACACTTGTAGAGCACCTTTATAATCACCCAGTGACGTTGTGACGTTTGGTAGAACACAAAGTGTTCCTCCAGTAAACAAGAGTTGCATAATCTCATAGTCATAGGAACATGTATAAGTCATGAAGAAAGCAATAGCAACATACTAAATGATCAAGTGCTAAGATAACAGAATGGGTCAAGTCAATCACATCATTCTCCTAATGATGTGATCCTGTTAATCAAATGACAACTCATGTCTATGGCTAGGAAACATAACCATCTTTGATAAACGAGCTAGTCAAGTAGAGGCATACTAGTGACACTCTGTTTGTCTATGTATTCACACATGTATCATGTTTCCGGTTAATACAATTCTAGCATGAATAATAAACATTTATCATGATATAAGGAAATAAATAATAACTTTATTATTGCCTCTAGGGCATATTTCCTTCAAGTAGAGGGATAACTAGACCAGGGATGCGAGTATGGTGGGGCCGTGAGGCCTGCCCAGCAGCACATCCGGCCACGGGAGGGGGGAGTAGGCGGTTCCGCCGGCGCTGGTTTGGGCGGCTGGAGTAGGAAGATCAGAGACTTAAGAAGCACGATTGTCGTTAGATTGATATCTAACGGTCTGACGCTGGTAGATTCGATTGTTGACTAAGTTTCTTTTTTTGAGAAACCTTGTGTACGCATGAACTTGGTAGGCCCACAAGTCAGCCTCCAAATCTGTGACAGACAACATAGAGCCCATTTGCTATTTTTTTTAATATTTTGCAGCCCATTTGCTAATTCTTAAGTAATTTATTACAACCCATTTTCTGCCCAGGACCATGGTCAAAAAGTTCAACCTTATTTTGCATATTTTGGTGGAATCAGAACTATTGTAATCCCGAAATGATAAACATTTTTTAAAAACTTATTGATTTGCCAAAAAATCATTTTGTTTTTGTAAGCAAACAAGACGTGGGACAATTGAGGTGGTTTAAGGGAAAACCAGTGGTAAAAAACAGCGATGTGAGGGAAAACAACAACAAAAATAAGGATGTAAATATGAAAATGGAACTTTATGTATTTTCAATATAATGATACATGTATATGAACTTGTAAAACTATAGGTAGAGATTAGAAAGCGGAAGTAGGACATGGCATTTCCAGAGAAAAATAGAACTGGGCTGTGTGTTTGATTCAGTAAAAAAACTGCTTGCGGATGTTATAAGACAAAATATAACTAACGCTGGCGGGCCGGAGGATAGTAGATACCTGATGAATCTTTGTGCCCCGTTGTCTTCATGGGCTAGGCCCGTTAAAAACAAAACCAAGCCTGGGCAGTCTACAACCCAGTTGAAACTTGCTCGACCTGAAAAAACAATATACCTGCTCAATAAACAAGAGAATTCTGCAAGTACAGACTGATAACTGGGATGCAGCAGGTATATTGTTTTTTCATCATGATAATAAGTGCATGCACTTGTTTAGAAAAATTTAGAGAACTGGGAATTCGAACGACAGGTGCTTATGCTACCCATCAAATAAAAATCAGGTGCCTGAAAATTCGTTTCGAAACAAATGATTCAGCTTTATATGCATGTCGACCCTCGGCATGATGGTTGGAAGCAAATGCCGATTTCATACCGAAAGATCGTTAACAACAATATCAACTTGCGGACAACAAGGTAGTACAAGTACCAATACCAAACTAACTTATAATCTTTTTAGTCCTGACCCTAGTGTTCGTCTGGTAGAAAATCTTGCACAAGACCAGCTCCTGCTCCTTCTCTTGCTCCAGGTCCCCGAGGTGGTACCGGTGCATCACTCAGTTGGTCCTCTGCTGATCGAAGTTCTTTTTTTGCGGGAATGGTCGAAGTTCTTGTTGGTGTGCAGCACCAGAACCTTTTTGCTGCCCGTCTGCCGACCATTAACCATCACCGGCAAGGTATTACCGGTCTTGTGCCACATCGCGTGCATGCCGCACTCCGACTGTATCTTGCGACGCGTCCATGTGCCCCTTTTGAACGCCCTGAAATTGCGCTGGAAGAAATGCTTGCTTAGGCCACTAAGTGTGATACCTGCAATATTGTCGAATACATGTTTTAGTGTACGTAGTTGGCATTTTCATAACATCTTTGGCATGTTGCAGTCACTTGTTTCACTTTTTATTAACTGTCAAATTGTAATTGCTTCACTAGGTCTGCGTCTAAAAAGAAAAATAGAGCTATAAACAAAGGAATATGTTTGTGCAAGTAGACGGCCGATCGGTGTCTTACCTGGAAGTTTCTCAGGATGGGTGTAGCATATGCCGTGCTCGCTGTCGATGGTTGGTATGAACAAATCGATGAGAGGGTGAGATCTCGCACTGTCAGCACTCACTTTGGCCTCAAGGTGCTCGATCAGCTCCTGATCCATGGGATCGAAGTTGAGCCAGCCGGCAGCACCGGCCAATCCTTCTTGGAGTTGCATCGGTTAAATCCAGTTATATGGTACTCAATGTATGATCAAATCGACTGTTTTAAGTGGATGGTGAAAGATTTCGACAGATAAGTGGTAGTACTCCATATCTGAAGTCCACAATACCCGAACATGTCGTTGGGATTCTTGTGTCACCTCACGCGCAACGTGTTGTCACGTCAATTCAATGTGAGGACATGATGCATAATTTGACCGATGTATACTAGTACTGCTACTGTAGTACTTACTAGTCGTATTTAGTGTCACATTTTAACCATAGGTTTAACTAACAAAATGTCAATGCATGTCACCAAAAATTATTCCATTGGAAACTATGTTCAAATACGAATAAAACGATATAATTTTTTGTGACATGCATTAACATTTAGTTTGTGAAATTTATGGTCAAAATTTGACACAAATTACGAAGGGGACCAGTAAACCAGGAGGGAGGTAGTAGTACGAGTAACGCAATATACGGTATAGAGGACTAGTACAAATCTAGAAATGGGGTACGAAGTTACAAGGCTATGCGACAGACTTTGTAGGCTACATGAGTAATACAAACTATAATTCCCATTGGACAACACTTTCACCAACAAGTACACACTTGAAGCCTAATTAACCCACCATATATGTATATACATATATATATAGGTTTATTCTAACAACACCCCTTAAGAGTCTTATTCTGCTAATAGTAGCTTATTCTGCTAACACCTCTCTCCCCACCGCCCCATGAACTGAACCACCCCACTACCACTAGCCAAACTGCAACAAAGCCCACCCCCAACCCCGCACGACACCCACCTCCCTCTTCCCCCGATCCAAACCCCCACCTTCCTCCACCTTCTACCGGCGCCACTGCCACCAGAGCACCACCTCACCTTCTTCCACCTTTCCCCCGCCTCGCCCCTACCTTCCTCCACCGCGCCCACCCCGGCGAGCCCCGCCGCGCCATGACTCCACCACCTCGACCTTCTTTTCCAACCCCGTGCCGCCGGATCCCCACCACACCATGCCCCGCACCTCACTGCCCCGACCCGTCGTTGGACCGGGCTCGCACCGCCCCGCCGCCTCCCTCCTCCTGGTTCCCCTTGCCAGCGTGCCCCAGTGGTAGCCGGATCCAGGCACCTCCATCTTCCATAGTGCTGCCCCGCATCACCAACCCCCAAGTTGTCCGACGCTAGATCGGCGTTCGCAGCATCCCAGCATCCATCGTCGGTGCCGCCCCTTCCAGCCTTTCCCCATGGCGCCCACCCTCCCGACCGACCAGTGCTATGCTGGATGGTCGGTGACGCCCTCCCTTCCCTCCTGACCGGCCGGTGCTGCGCTGGATTGACGGACCCCACGCTGCTATGGCCAGCAATGCCCTCCCTTCCCTCCCTCCCCTCGTCTCCCCTACCCAGCGACGATCTTGACGGCGGCCTCCCCAACTACATCGTCACCGGCCAAGGCTCACCGCAGTGCATGACCGACAGATCTGGGGGATTAGTCGCTCCCTCACGCTCATCCCATCCTCACCCGGCGACGAGGAGTCTTCTCCGACCTCCGCCAACATCCACGGCCACCACGCCACCCCTCCCTTCTAATCCCTCCCTCCTAGACCGTGTGTGTAGTACGACACCCCCGTGTGTACAGTACGACACCCATGTGCGTGCAGTTTGATTCTACTGCCTCTAAACCTGATTGCGTTTTATTCCAGATCGGGACCTTCTTTTTCTTCAGATTTTGCTTGTCTGTAGTTTGCCTCTCGTCTCGGCGTGGTGCGGTGCATGTGCCAGCGGCCACTTTCTATGTGGTTGGCCACACTGCCCTTTGCAGATCGCCGGAGGGAGAGAGGAGGTACTCTGCATGGTGCGTTGCAGTTCCTAGTGGCACTCCAGTGCAACTCGGTTTGTGCACAGAAGTGCAGTAGTTTTTTGTAGTTAATTTTTTGCTAGATAAAATGTCTTTGCGCGGACTGCAAATCTTAGAAAAATAGAATAGGATGAATGAGGCTCATTGGTCTTTGTATTTTCCTAAAGATAGGTGGTGCTGTTCGGTTCAATGCCTGATGCCCTGTTACTCAAAAAATAATGTTGAAAACTGCACTTCATTGTAAAAACTTGGAATGCCATGTGGTGTAGTTTGGCTGGGGGGCAACAATGCAATACTTTTGTTGTGTTTTGTGCGGTTCAGTTAGTTGCTCATGGTGCTTGAGATCTAATTGTGCCATTAGAGGATGTATGTATGAAAAAAGTATTTCATTCCATTTTTGCAGCAGCTCATTACCCCTCTGTATGAAGTGCAAATTGTTTTGTGTGTCTCAAAATTCAGTCGACACATCAACACTTGCATTGCGTTTGGTCCTCAGATGTGGTTCACTTTTAAGAGTGATGTTGTTCACTTGCGCCCAACATAAAAGTGCCAAAAATTTAGCGAACAACAAGATAGTAATGCGGTTCACTTTGACATATGTCGCGGTTCACTTGCCCTCGTCTCTGCTGTTCACCCTCGTTCATAAAAAATGTTGAAAAAAAGACAACAAAAACTCATCTCAAAAAATTTACGTCCGACAAAAGGAATCATGAAGTTCAGTTGACTGTCTAATGCAGTGCAGTTGTCAGTGTGAAGCAGTACGTTCTTCTGTCTGATGCAGTACACAAGTCGATTTGGGTGTCGCGAAAAACAGAGTTTCCGCATTTCGGTAAAATCAAAACCGCTCTTAAACCTAAGGAATTAGAGAGAGCATTTTATATGAAAAATTTGTGTCTCGACGATATCTTTACAACGATGTATCGTTTGGATCATTCCGACAAGCGGTTTTAGAAAAATTACGAAAAAACGGACACTGTCACTCGTCGTTCACCGCACGATTTTCAAAATTAACTAGAAACCATAAGGAATCTTAAAAACATTTTAACATATGAAAGTTGCGCCTCGTCCATAGCTTTTCAACGGTATATTACATGCCTCGTTTCGATAAACGGTTAGAAAACTAGAGCGAAAACAGTACCAAAAATTTGAATTTTTTTTAAAAACAGAATTCCGCAATTTAGTGAATTTGAAACTACTCTTAAACCGTAACGAATTAGAGAAAATAATAGATATGAAAAAGATGCGCCTCGACGATATCTTTCCAACGGCGTATCATTTGCTTCATTCTGACGAGCGGTTTAGAAGAAATCGCGAAAGAAACGCTCGCTGCCACTCATCATGGGACGCACCATTTTCAAAACTATTCTTAAACCGCGATGAATCTCGAAAAGTGTTCAACATGTCGAAGTTACGCCTAATCCATAGCTTTCCAAGGATATATTACACGCCTCGTCCCGATAAACAGTTAAAAAATTAGAGCGAAAATAGTACCAGAAAAACACGGCGTGCAGTTTTTTTGTGACGGGAAGTTCACTCGCGTGAGTACTGCAACACACTTGGTTCAAACAATGACGTGCACTTGTGTTGAGCGGACAGTGCGGAAGTGTTGCCAGAATATATATGGTCGCGCTATTCGTCACACTGGGTGAGGAATAGTTATTCTTCACCCCCCTCTATTTTACCATTAATGCACCGTAATTTTACGTTCCGTAAGTTTTGTCTTATTTGCGACGCAAAAAGAGACCATAAGAAAATATATAATCACCGTAAAAAATATTTTGTATTTCATACGTAAAAAGAGAACGTAAGAAAATATATACTCGCCGTAAAAATATTTTATGTTACGTAAAATTACGAACGTAAAACATAGTGTAAAACATACATAAAATGCGATATCTGTGGTCTTATAATGTATTTTTTTGTTTTCTTATATCAAATTGTGCATAGTGAATCAATATAAATGTAACTATTTGTATTTCAAACGTAATTTATTTATGAAGCGGTCGTAAGATTACGTCAGGTGAAGAATAACTTATTCTGCATTCTGGGTGATGAATAGTATCACTATATATATATATATATATATATGACTCCTCTTCTATACTCCTCGGAGTATGTACTCCCATTCTCAATATACCTCATATACGCATTAATTATACCTCTTTATTATTCTCAATATACTTCATTAAATATTCTAAGATACCCCAATATGAGTTTTGTTGAAAAAATATCATCTGCGATGTACTTTTTGTAATATACCTTTTTACGTACAAACACATCAGTATATATGTAAACATTTAAAAATATGTAGACTCACATGAATTTTTTCATGAAACTCATTTTGGGGTATCTAATAATTACTAATGAAATATATTAAAAATAATAAAGTGGTATAAAAAATTCATCTATGTGGTATATGAGAAGCGGGAGTACGTACTCCCAGGAGTACACAACCATTTTCCTATATATATATATATATATATATATATATATATGGTTTCTGCACAACATCTCCATCATCATTATCAGTACATCCTACACATGTGAGTTAGGATGCACTTGATCCCAGAAAGGTATCTATTCTTCAAACCAGAGGAGTGCTTCAAACTAACAACAATACATAATATCCAACAAAAAAGGGCCATGCTACAGCAGCAGTATACATGGCTTAGTCTAGATATCGGTACAAATCAAGTTGTGCATATTTGCTGCTGGCTTGAACCACATCGCCGCATGTCGGGTTTGCAAAATCCATCCATCGCATGGAAGCTTGATGTCTTTAACACACTGAAGATTATCTGGCAACAAGCTGTGTCAACGAATCTCTGGATATGGTGATTCATGAAACTCATGGTATGATGTGTAAACACAGTTCCCCTTGGCGAATGGGAGTTGCATAGCACGGTAATCATCACCGGTGATATGATCGATGATTGGTTGGATGATCGGATAATTGAGCTCGAGGAACATGGAGTGGTTGCCGAAGCTGTAAACCCGCCTCCAGTTGAATACGCCTGGCCCAACGGAGCTGGGATCTTTCTCGAACATGAAGCAGCCATAGCCATCAATGTCATGAATGCCCCAGGCATTGTACTGCATGTGGTTTGATGAAATGACTTGGTTATTTTGGTATGTGCAAATGAGCATCAAATGACTGTCGTCAGCTGAACGAGTGATAAACCACCACCCATCGGCTGGCATGATTCCAGGTCCTGGAATCATGAAGGCCAGCGCATTTGCGTCTGCTGCAACAATTCAAATTGGAGACCAAAAGGACAAAAATAAACAATCATGTTCAGAGTATGTGTGGAATTAAGATTATTATAATAGTGACACATATCATAGACAGAGAATTGCAATGTCGTGGTCATAAACATACCCCAAGTTAAAAAAATAAGCCAATGGCTTTCATATTCTCTACTCCTATAAAAGACTCAGTTGGTGATGATGGTGTGTTTGCCATCCGTCATTTCTAACCATCAGATCTGCATCTAACGACTATGATGTAAGTCGTGGCATTTTTGCAACAAGACCCCACTCTTCTGCTCCAATTTGCAGAAACCCCTTAGTATCTTGAAACCAACCACATCCCTCCCCCACCTCATCAAAACAACCACAAGGAATATATTTTGAGTGAAACCTAATACGAGTATACTTTTAGTGATATATACACCAAACTATAGTGTTTTTCTTTCAAGTTTGTGAACATGTATTATTTTATTTTGGATCCATTGCAACGCACGGACACATTGCTAGTCTAGCAATATATCATGGTTCAAATATCATGTAACAATGAGAGGAAAACATATATGACAGTGCCTACTCATATTCTATCATAGCACTTACTACAGTTATCATATCAACTCTAAGCAATAACATGTGTTGTTATAAAAATCCTGGAAATGAGAGTAACATATAGCAATCATGTGGAATACTCATAATATCTATTCTAACAATCATTAGATGCCAATTGTTCTCATATCAACTCTAACAATAACATGTGTGGTCATAAAAATCTAGGAAATGAGAGGAACATATAGCAATGATGTGGTTATAGACATACTATATATTCTAAATTCATAACAATGAATAGGTAGTCGTATTCTTAAGGTAAAGATGAGATGGGATAGAACAATTACACAATGATAGATTCCACCAGTATAGGCAGCCAATATGTGCGTTGACCGCATAAACGATGCCATCGTGCACTATAGCATTAGACAGAAATGTTGAGTGAAGAGGATCGACGATGAGCCATAACCATGTATGGCGACCGGATTCCATATAGAGATAGACTAATCCCATGTTGAACACGACAACGAGCTTGTAATCCATGTAGTCTTGTGATGGTGTGGGCACTTCGCAGATTACAACCTTCAGCAAACAGAGGTCGAGCCATTTGCTTGACGCGTCTCGTGCATAGTAGGCAGAAGTGTCCGGCGGGCCGCGAGGCTCGATGGCGGCGGTATCCAACGATGGAAGGGTGATCTCTCGCTGGGTGTAGATATCCACGAGATGCCACAGACTACCGGATTGGTGGATGAGGACAATCCAGTTGGCCTTCATGCCCGCCTAGTAGTGGCCGCGCATGAAGGACATGTGGACGGGTAGTGGTAGCATGTCGAGGGGCACCATGGCAACCTTCGTAGGATCGTCAAGTCGGTGTCTGGGCCACCTGCGAGGATCAGGCATCAGCAAGCAGGGTGTCTTGAAAAGAGCCGGCCGGTTGCAGACGAGTAGACGGTACAAAGACATCGAGAATGCGGCCAGACGGACGGTGCTGAGTAGGTCCATACGATTACAGATCTGCTCCAAGAGAACATCGGGGAGGGAATTCCAATCGTGGCTCTGCGTGTCAGTCGGTTCTGCCATAGGTTTTTGGGCGCTGAGTGACTGGGGTTTTTGGTGCCTGCGAGCCAGCGGGGAAGTGGATTCGGGCGGGCGAGCAAAGAAGATGGCGTGTGTGGCCGAGCAGTGAGCGGGGGGATATGGTACGCGCGAGCTACCAAGGAAGATGGCGCGGGCGGGCGAGCTGTGAGCGAGGGGAAATGGTGTGCGGCCGACGATGGGGAAGAGAGGAGGAAGAAGAGTGAAAGACGGGGAAGAAAGCGCATTAAATCTCAATTCTACTAGTACTACTACCAAGATATACCGTCCTTCGGAGTGTAAATAGTTATGCTGATGACATGTGGGTCTACCTCAAGAGGGCCCATATGTCAGTTAATGGAGGAGAGAGGTGCGTAGTCATATTTGCGGAAGCGTGCTCCACTGGCAAACATGATGGCAATACTGGGTAAGGCTGATTTAGTAACACCAACACGCTGGTTCAGCTTATTAATCAAGTGTCCCATCTGTTGCAGCGTGTATTGTCACTTCACCGTGAAGACTAATTGAATAGTTCTCTCTAACCGAGATGGGGAATAATGGATCGCAAAGACTTCCTATCTACAGTATCCCTATGCCTGTACGCTCGGGCCCCTCCCAATGCTCCACCTTGTACAGGTGCTAAGGTTGCCATGTAGGCAAAAAGTCTGATGCGGCAAGGTAATTAAGAGGAGAGATAAGTGCGGTGACCCTAGAACTAAGCGCGAGAACCTAGACAAAATACTTAAATGTAAGAATCCCACCAATGCATGAAGAACTTTAGTTACAAAATCATTAAATAAAGGATGCTTAGCACCAACAAGTTAAGCACATATACATGTAAGCATTGGGAGCTTTAGTTGCTAAAGTTTTTAATGTGCTTAGCACCCCATGTAAGCACCGATGCATCCTGTCCAACAAGATGAAACATTGGACAAGGCACCTGGCGCCAATAATGTAGGAGTACTAGTACTACCTCCTTTCCGGTTTATAGGGCTCAGTTCAAAAATCTCATCAACCAAGGTAGATGATGAGTGGTGGAATAATTTTTGTAGTTTGCAAAAACACTCACTTAATGCACTCGTTTTCCTCAAAAAATTATGTTTACCAATGCATTAATTTTGTGTCTAACTTTGACCATCTACTCCCTCCATCCAGGTGAGTCATCTTTGGTTGTGCACTGTGACCAAGGAGGGAAAAACAAGAGAACTTAATGTTTATTTGCTACTCCCTCCGTTCCTACATATTGTCTTTTTAGACATTCAAACGGAATACAACATACGGATGTATGTAGACATATTTTAGAGTCTAGATTCACTCATTTTGCTCCATACATAGTCACTTGTTGAAATCTCTAGAGAGACAAATACTCCATGGGAACAGAGGGAGGCTTTTACTCCGTATTTGGGAACAGAGGGAGTATCACAATATGGAGGGAACGGAGGAAGCTTGAAATATGAACATGTCAATGGGAGGGAGTAAAAGCCTCATGCATACATGCAACATGCAACACTCACACGTACACATGGACACACGCAACACTTATGCACCCATGCGGCACACAGCACGCGACGCAACACAGACGCTCACGCTCAAGTGCTCAACCTACTCCCTACGTCCGTGAAAGACTATACATTTAGAGATTTACACATTGACCAGGGCATAATTAACGCCCAAAAGTAGCAGATTTATGTGTGCATGCGACCATTGAAAGAAGAAGATTAAATGAAGGTTGTTGCATGCTGTAATTAAGGATAGACATATAGCCTATAGCTAGAGCACAAGTTGGTGCATTAGTCAATCAATATCGATTTTAGATTAAAGGCTAAATGCATTGAAAGTCTAGATGTACACTCTTTGTTGGAAGACCGATGGAGTACACATGCATGCACTCACATACACAACCAGGGTGGTTCACGCGCAAGGGTTGGACTCCTGTCGCGCCTGCGTAAAGTTTTGTTCGACTGATTTCTTTGCTCTGCCAACTGACAGGTGGGACCCAGAAACTAGGTGACAATTTAACCAGTCAACAAAGTGCCACGTCGACCATATGGCCGGTCAGTAGGGTGCAATACGGTGCTCTACGATGAGCTAGTGATTGTATAATCACCGCAAAACTATATATAGTGACCATAAAAAGCGTATTGTTACATACATTGACCGCCCGTGTATTTTTCTCATTTCAAATTAAGCCATATTTAACCGGAAAGGACTAGTCCTTATATTGCTTTGATGTGTCCCGTCAACTCGCCGAACGAGGAGAAGCTTGCTTACTAGGCCTCTCCCTCACCCACGCGCGCGGTGGCTTGCAGGACAAGGAGAGGGTTTTGACTACAACGCCCTCTCCCTCTCCCTCTCGCTCGCCCTCACCCTCACGGCGGACGTGCAACAGTTCAATCAGTGTCAGATTGCCAGAAGCATATTCCGTTTGTAATCTCCCGTACCGTAGGATGGCAACCAGATGAAACAAGTCCCCTGGCTTGTCACCGCGAAGATGCGACCTAGATGGCGCACAATGTCTTTGAACGTGTAGGGGTACAAATCTGCTGGGGCCAACATGCGCCAGCCTCTGCCATTACTACCTCTTGCATTGATGGCAATCCTTATGTCGAACACCGCGATGAGATAGTAATCGTCATAGCTGCGTCGCTTTGTCGGTGGGTCTGCAATTGCTATCTTCTTCAATCTCATGTAGGCATCATCATATGTATTCAAGCCCAGCCAGTCCGGAAGGCCGATCCCAATGGTTGAGAAGGGTTCTACGGGAAAGGCCGCACTACTGTGGATGTTGTGCAAAATGATGGTGGTATCCGGCTGGAGGTATGCAAGCCAATCTTCGTTGGCACCGACCCTGACCTATATATAAGACGGTGGGCAGCGGAGAAATTATGGGATGGAAATGTAATAACTAAGTACTACATGATCAAACTCCATGACTGACCTGCTCATCGGACAAAATCCGACTACCTCTCAACGTCGGCAACTCTAGCGGAGTCAAGGTGCAACCATGGCCAGGGAGCGGTGGACTGTTCGAAGGATTATCCATAGAAGAACCTTCTCCTCGAGGATGCATGGAAGACCAACAAGCATGGCCTTTTCCCAAGCCTGTTTAAGCATCATCTTGAAAAATATGGTGCAGGAAGCACCGAGTCTTGTGGCGGTGAGGACATCAGACCGACGTGCGATTTATCCTAGAGGATCGTCGTCCAAGGTCTCCCAGCCCCGACGAGGAGGAGAACCGCCTGGCGAATCCATGGGAGCAGCGACGGACTGCCTTCTCTTCGGGGGAGGGGAACTGGCGAGGAGGAGATAAGAGCATAGTAACCGCAGGGCCTCGTCCCTTCCAACTGTAGCTCCTCGATCGTTCCTTAGTGAAGGGGTGAGGCTATTATTTACTACGTACTCCTACTGTAGTAGTACTAGTACTACTTTCTCAACTAGTAGTGCGATGTACTATGTTTCTAGTATAGTGCACCAGTTTTGAACTCTTAATCTCAGGGCCAAGGAGCTACAGTTGGAAGTGGAGGGTAGTACTGTTCTCTAGAACCATCGCTGTACTACCAATGCAGGGAAAGTACACCTGCGTAGTGGGTACTCTTGGTGCTCTATTCAAGCACGTAGTTGGCCTACTCAGCCGCTCCTCTCATGCACACACCAGCAGCCTGTTTATTAGTGATGGTTACTACGGGGGTAGAACATTTGAGTTATTTGATACAATGATACTAGGCTTTTCGCTTCCATTTGTGGAGGTGTAATGGATCTCGTCGAACTTTGTTAGTAGTTCCTTCTTTATGAATGAGATGAGACAAAGCTTTTGCCTCCGTTCCAAAAAAAAAATCACGTTAAGAGGAATTTCTTTTATAGAGCCGATAATGGAGTGAAGTCCATGCGTGCAATGCCACAAGCTACAGAGTACTAGTAGAGTACTAGCACTTTACGTGCAGAGCCATATTGCATAGTTCCCAATGCCGCACCGGGCTTTTCCGGCTCCTCGGGCTTAATTGGGAGGCGCTAGTTTAAATATGCTACTAGCTGATGAGGAAGTTGCAAGCGAGGTGAGGCTAGGGCGAGCACGTGAGCCACGAGATGATGGGAAGGAAAACCTGTTCACGTGGCTGGGCTATCCAGCGCACCCAGATTATGGTGTGACATGTCCGTTCGACTTCAAAACTCAAACTACCCGTGTACAATATTGGCTCACAGCGAAGTTACTATTTAAAAAAGGCCGCCGTGCGTTCGGCCGGGATCGAACCCACAAAACGAGGTATACACTCCCGCGACCACTAGTAGTACTCGTTGGATTACAACGCAACCTAGAATTGCCTTTTGTCGCTAGTAGTACATTGTTCCTTACAAGAAACCACTAAGGGCATCTCCAATGGTTGTAAGATAGTTGTTGGTAGATTTTGCCAACATAGGATTTTTGATGATGTGTCATACAATAAATGAGGGAAGAGAGGAAGGTTGTATGTACATGAACCAACACCCCTTGCACAAGCTCCAATGTAGAATGAGAGAGCACCTTATTTATTATCTCACATCCTATTGGGCAAACTAGATACAATTCATTGGAGTTGTTGTATTTTAAGGTGTTGGTTGATGACATGGCATATTTTACCAACAAGCTAACATACAAACTGTTGGAGATGCCATAATAATGCAAAGAAACCACTAGTAATGCCAAGAAACTACTATCACTTGCATATGTGGCAGACTTAAAATAAGACTACCTTATCAACCATTGTACATGCCCCTACCAACCAGCCCTACCAAGAAACGACTACTCTACAAAGTGTCGTTATAGGAACATTTCAATCCATGTCGCCTGTCGGTGTCAAAACCGGCGGATCTCGGGTAGGGGGTCCCGAACTGTGCGTCTAGGCCGGATGGTAACAGGAGGCAAGGGACACGAAGTTTTACCCAGGTTCGGGCCCTCTCGATGGAGGTAAAACCCTACGTCCTGCTTGATTAATATTGATGATATGGGTAGTACAAGAGTAGATCTACCACGAGGTCAGAGAGGCTAAACCCTAGAAGCTAGCCTATGGTATGATTGTTGTTGTGTATGTTGTCTATCGACTAGCCTGGCCCTGGTTTATATATGCACCAGAGGCCTAGGTTAACAAGAGTCCTAGCCGAATACGCCGGTGGGGAGAAGTCCTTGTCTTGATCGCCAAGTCCTGCGAAATCTTCCTTGTATGCGGCAGCTGTCCGAACTGGCCCATGAGTATACGGCCACGGGGGTCCTCGGCCCAATCTATCAGATCGGGAGATGACGTGTTGAGTACCCCCTAGTCCAGGACACCGTCAGTAGCCCCCTGAACCGGTCTTCAAGTTAGGGACGCTCCTCGATTCTTCCGAACTATTCTTCATCTTCGGTCATCAGTCTTGAAAACCGGTTCAACAAATCTTCTCATCTTCGATCTTGAGGATCGCCGAAATGCATTCGACGAGTTTACACGTCGGGTATCCGAGGAGCCCCTTTAAGTTTACGGCCTTTATCAATGCCTTGTTATTTTTATGCCACACCTCGGGTTTGAAGTTGTTCCCGGGCGGCAGCGTCCTCTTGCGTCCGAGCTCCAACGTTGGACTGTATTCGAGGTATCTTTTGCGACTAAGCACCAATGCTGGACCGCTTCCCAGCTCTAACGCCGGAATGTATCCGAGCTCCAACGCCGGACTATGTATCCGAGCTCCAACGTCAGACTGTATATCCGAGCTCCAACGCCGGACGGTATCCAAGCTCCAACGCCAGACTATATCCGAGGTGTCGTAAATCACCTTGGTTCAAAGAAGTTTGAAGGAGTTTAGCCGAGCTTAATGCCGGAAATGCCCTCTATGGAGCCAGCCACTAGCGACCGAGCTTTATGTCGGACTGCTTCCGAGGTGGTGCACCACCCCGAATGTGGGCTGATTTTTGTCAATATTTTTGATTGGTGCAATTTATTCTCTGCCGAGATATATAGCCAGTAGCCCTCAAGGTGTGTATCGGTCTAAAACCCGAGATGCACCTGAAGGATGACGTAAGACCGCTGATCCCAGTAGCCGCTGAGACTCAGGTTGATTTGCAAAATCGGCCTGAGGATCAAGTCCAAGCTCGGCAGAATACTTTGGTACACTAAAAGCAGCGTGCTCAGTCCTCGAGACTCAGGTTGGGTGCGGCCGACCAACCTGAGGATCAAAATCTCCTCGGAAACTATATTGCACATAAAATTTTCTGCATTGGATAAGCAATGCAGTAGCCCCCGAGACACTGGTCGGGTGGTAACACCAGATCAGGGGATCAATGTGCCCCTTTAATATTTGTAAATAATAAGCCCGAAGCCCAGTAGCCCCCGAGCCTTAATGCGGGCACGGGTGGCCGAATTAAGGATCAATATCCATAGTAAAATCACAAATTATGTATAATGACTCTATGTATCCAAGTACTTTACGTCATTAATGCTCGGATCCGCATTGTACAAAACTTTGTTGACCGACCATCGGCTTCCACCTCCTCGGCTAGTAGCCGAGGAGTGTTTGTCCTACTTTATAAAGCCTTTATGAGGGCAAAGATTTACAACAAACAAGGCAATCTGGCCATACGGTTTTATAAACAAAGGTACACAGAGAGTTATATTACTGTTTAACAGAAGAAATGTCTTCCAAAGAAAATAGTCCCGCTATCGGTTCCTTTCTTTGGGTTGTCATGCTAAGCACGATCATTAAACCTTAGCTCTAATGTAAGAGCAAAATATTGAGGATTTAGTTTGGGAGGCCAGTTAATAGCCCCCGGTAGTGTTCGGCGACAGTCGGGGTCAAGCCGTAAACACTTCGGCCAATGTTATGAACGGCCCATCATTTAACATAGTCATCGGATCGCTGACCAGTTTACGCTTATTGTGAAAGTCAGATTTCGGCTTTCTCCACTAAGGTGCTTAACCATGTGAGCTGGAAGCACAATCGCAGTGGTTCTCCCTTTGCACGCCTAGCCGAACAAAACGGAACGTAGGAAGCAAGTGCAGGAGCCGGGCAACCCAACTATTGACCGAAGACACAATTCGAAACCGATGCATATATAGCAATATCTGAGAATGTTTTTGCTGAATCCCTAAAGGTGTCCGGCGTTGCACTGCGAGACTAATACTGGAAAAGCACAAATAGTTTAAAAGTGCCAAAAAGCTTGGAAAACCAAGAAACGTCAGTAAAAACATGACGTCCGAACAATATCAAGTGTTCGGTGCCAATCCGAAAGTTGGTCTTAGAAAAAGGAAGTGCTTCTGTCATGCTTTAACGTGATACATCCTATCTCAAGACTTCGAGCGGGTCAGCCTACGGCTTCAACCTCCTATCCCGAGGGCGGAGTACTTCTCATCAGGTCAGTTTAGCAAACTAAACTCTAGCGGCTTTGAGAGAGAAATTAGGCTCCCCGGCTAGTGACCGCACACTCCTGTCGAAAAAAGGAGTGATAAATAATAATAAAACTTTGCAATGACTAAGAAGAAGAACACTTATTATAAAACGGCTCAAATAAACTTAAGAGCCCCCAAGTGACTTGGGTAGAAGAATGATTGCATGTACCAAAGTACTTATATCATATCTATGTTCAACCGAACTTGAAACGCGTCTTAACCGACCGTCAGCTTCTCCCTCTTCGGTCAAGGACCGAAAAGTGTTATGTACTCCATCAGTCGAGAATATCGACGGTGTTTCCAATAACCAGGCAATCAGGCCATAAGGCTGTAACAGACAAAGCGCGCTCAGGGAACTTATGCTATATTACCGTGAAGTGTAAGAAGCATCTTCGAAGAAAATAGTACCCCCACTGATACCTTTCTTTGGTGCTCATTGTTATTATGAGACTTGTGCAATAGATTTTTTGTACTCATGAGTTCCGTTGTGTGCTGACCATCATTGAAAACTATAAGAGCGCTAGCTTTCGGCTTCACCCAGTCTGAGGTCCGGCTTAGGCGACCCGATCGTGACAATCGCAGAGGTGCTCCCTTTACTCCCTAGCCGAACAATCGGGAACATGGGGGTAAACACAGGAGCGAGGCAACCCAGCTTGCAAATCGCTTAAGTCAATATGGTGCATATTGTGGCGTAATATACGAACAAGGAACGAAGCCGTACAAGTATAATCATATGCAACAGGAAAAGCTTCATAAAGGAAGCCCCCAAGTAAACGGAGTATTTGAATTTATGCGTCACAAACAAAGTTTGGACAAGGAAATTTTTTACAAGCAACTTTTTCCAAAAAAGTATAATGCTTGGTCGAACCGAACACAAGTTAGAAATTAAAGCTTTGAGCATGAAAGCGACTTAGCTGGTTACTATGTTCGGTATTGATGACGTGGTCCGAGCTTGATGCGGGGCAAGGTTCCATCCCCCAAGCTGGTCCCGAGGTGGCGGAGCGGAGAGCTCGACACGCCGAAGTGGTGACATAGCACGGTCAATGCAGACCGGCAGAGTGACACCGAAGTCCCCGGATCATTTTCTTGTGCACAAAAAATAGTGCAAACCAGAGATAATAGTAATAATGATAATTAAAAAAATGTTGCATAATAAATAATTTATGCAAAGTGAGGAATAGAAGAAATATGGCCTGGCGCCGAAGTCGATGCAGGGCGTCGGCGTGATGTAGTAAAGGCGTGGCAAAGCCTGAATTCACAGGTCGGTCCGAGCTCCGGATGCGGCGTTCACCAGACTATGTACGGAAACTGATCGAACCACCACGCGACCATCGTTAATGCGGTCACCATTTGATAGACCTGTGTACATATCATGGACAAACCAGAGTAATAATTTCTTGGGAAAAATGCACCCAAACAAGCAAAAAATACTGGGATTAATAGCACCTGGTTTATTTGTTGTAGCAATCCGAAGGAAGGTGATTCCCAAAATTGGGACTCGCTCCGCACACCCATTGCCTGATGGGTGATAAAATGACGGCATGGCAATGCTGGTAAAGGTTGACTCGCCGAGGCAAAGCCCTCGGCCTAGCTAACATGACGGAGCTGGTCGGCTAGTGACGCCGAAGTGTCTGGAGTAGGTTGATGAAGATATGGCGAAGCCCCCCGGTCCAGCCGAGATGTCGAAGCCTCGACGTCAGCCAATGAGTCGAAGTAGGTCAGCGTGATGGACACCAGTTTGAAGAAGCAATAGTGCGGCCCTGTCGATGGAGGTCGTGACGTGGTCGATGCCGACTTGATGAAGCGACCGTGCGGCGATGCCGGTATGCCCGCTCCGTGTAATCCGTGGGGCGGCGATGTTGATGATGATTTATCCTTTGCGATGCCGGACTCTTGTTTGGCTTGCCTAGATGATGATCCGAAGAAGTTGAGCTCGGCTAAAGTGACGACGTGTCTAGCGCAGGTCGGCAGTCGTGGAGTAATATTGCCGGACTGGTTTGACACCAGCATGATGTTGAAGATCATGTTCAAAAGATCTTAAAGTTAGTGGGATGTGTTCGGGAACAAAACACAATACCCCATACAAAACTTCCTTCAAAAGGGATGTCCGAAATCCCGTTCATAAAAAAGATGAACTCGGGTCGGATTCGTTTTCGCGCAGAAAACAGATCCGAAAAGTGATGCACTAATCGAAAGGTTCCCGGAGGTTGGACGGTCGGATCAAGCTGAAATTTTGAGAGGTGGTAGATATAGGAATTCTGCAGCCGATCAATGGTTGGATCTTCCAAAGGACGTCCGAGCTAGAAGCTGGACACCACGCCCTAAACTCATCTAAATTCCCGTCCGGATTTGACAGGGCTCCGGTATATCGTGGATTGCCAGAGATTCCTGCATCGGAACTCGACGAAATTTTCCAGGGTTGTTATAGACTCAATTCCGCACAATTCCACCAAAGAGATCGTCAAAGCGATACTCGAAGAGGTGGTGGCGGCAGATACGAGTTCGCTGTCCAAAAAAATAGCACGGTCGCTTGAGGGCAATGTTGACGTTGAGCCCCTGAGCTCCATAAATGATTCCTCCGTGATCTTGATAGAGATCGAAGTTGACGTTTGATGAAGGCCCTCGTCCGAACATGGTGATCCGAACACGGGGCGCAATTCTTGGTCGAACCAAGGTGACCAGTCGAGCTGGTGATGAAGATGCCGAAGTCACAGTTGATCTGCAGGCGAGCCATTAATCCTTTTGTCGATCACACAGCGGAACTCTCAATGAAAGCACCAATGTCGGTGTGAAAACCTGCGGATCTCGGGTAGGGGGTCCCGAACTGTGCGTCTAGGCCGGATGGTAACAGGAGGCAAGGGACACGAAGTTTTACCCAGGTTCGGGCCCTCTCGATGGAGGTAAAACCCTACGTCCTGCTTGATTAATATTGATGATATGGGTAGTACAAGAGTAGATCTACCACGAGATCAGAGAGGCTAAACCCTAGAAGCTAGCCTATGGTATGATTGTTGTTGTGTATGTTGTCTATCGACTAGACTGACCCTGGTTTATATATGCACCAGAGGCCTAGGTTAACAAGAGTCCTAGCCGAATACGCCAGTGGGGAGAAGTCATTGTCTTGATCGCCAAGTCTTGCGGAATCTTCCTTGTATGCGGCAGCTGTCTGAACTGGCCCATGAGTATACGGCCACGGGGGTCCTCGGCCCAATCTATCAGATCGAGAGATGACGTGTTGAGTACCCCCTAGTCCAGGACACCGTCATCGCCCCTTGTCGGTGTCAAAACCAGCGGACCTCGGGTAGGGGGTCCCGAACTGTGCGTCTAAGGCGGATGGTAACAGGAGGCAGGGGACACGATGTTTTACCCAGGTTCGGGCCCTCTTGATGGAGGTAAAACCCTACGTCCTGCTTGATTATTCTTGATAATATGAGTAGTACAAGAGTTGATCTACCACGAGATCAGAGAGGCTAAACCCTAAAAGCTAGCCTATGGTATGATTGTATGTTGTCCTATGGACTAAAACCCTCCGGTTTATATAGACATCGGAGGAGGCTAGGGTTACACAAGGTCGGTTACAAAGGAGGAGATATGCATATCCGTATTGCCTAGCTTGCCTTCCACGCCAAGTAGAGTCCCATCCGGAGACGGAACGAAGTCTTCAATCTTGTATCTTCATAGTCCAACAGTCCGGCCAAAGGATATAGTCCGGCTATCCGGATACCCCCTAATCCAGGACTCCCTTAGTAGCCCCTGAACCAGGCTTCAATGACGATGAGTCTGGCGTGCAGATTGTTTTCGGCATTGCAAGGCGGGTTCCTCCTCCGAATACTTCATAGAAGATTTTGAACACGAGGATCGTGTCCGACTCTGCAAAACAAGTTCCACATACCACCGTAGAGAGAGTAATATTTCCACAAATATGATCTGCTGACGTACCCCATAGCGTGGCATCACACCACAACCAGGTCTTTATTCGAATCGTTTTTCATAACCTATCTCAGCGTGTTTCGCGAGGCGGTTTCCTTAGCACGTCTTGTCGAAGCAGAGATCGTGTCCCCTTATTACGGGATTCCCATCAATACGGACGTGGGTAACCCAACTGCGCCATCAATTACGGCACTTGGGGGATAAGCGAGTTTTACCAGGCTGATGGGGGTGCATAGTTTCGTCCGCCCTTATAAAGGGATAAGGTTTCACCTTCTTCTACCCACGCCTTCTTCCTCCTTGCTCATCCAGTCTTGCGCACTCGAGCTCTAGCGCCCAGGTCCACATCCTTCTCCTCAACCCTCTCCAACATGTCCAGAGCGGGAGGCAAGTGGATGGTCTCCTCCGTCACGGAGAGAGACATCAAAAAGCTGCGCGGGGCCGGATACTTAGCCGCGGATATCGCGCACCGGCTGCCAGCCACGGGGCAGATCGTCCCTACCCCGGAACCTCACGAATGGGTGGTTTTACTCCTCCACTTCATCCGCGGACTGGGGTTTCCCCTCCATCCATTTGTCCGTGGCCTTATGTTCTATTATGGGCTGGACTTTCATGATCTGGACCCGAATTTCATCCTCAACATCTCGGCGTTTATCGTCGTGTGCGAGGCTTTCCTCCGCATCCAGTCCCACTTCGGCCTGTGGCTGAAGACCTTCAATATCAAGCCGAAGGTAGTAGGCGGCCAACAAGCGGAATGCGGCAGAGCCATGGTGGGCAAAATGCCCAACGTTACGTGGCTCGAGGGCTCCTTCGTGGAGACCATAAAGGGGTGGTAATCGGGGTGGTTCTACATCACCGAGCCACGCGACACCAACTGGGTGGCGGCCCCCGAGTTTCGATCCGGAATCCCCACGCGGCTCACTTCCTGGAAGGAGAAGGGCCTGTCCTGGGGTTCATCGATGGAGCTGGACGGACTCCAAAAGTGTATCCGGAAGATGATAAGCAAGAAACTTAAGCTTGTCAACATAGTCCAGGTGATGCTCTTCCGCCGGATCCTCCCGTGTCAACAGCGGGCTTTCAACTTATGGGAGTTCGAGCTGGCCCAGCACCAGACTCTACGCGAGCTCTTCGACATGACGCATAAGGACGTCTGGAAGGTGCTGTTCAAGGGCGCCGAGGTCCCTCCTTCTCTTACCGAGGACCGCGGGCTAAGCGCGAAGCGCCCTGCGAATTCGGTAAGTTCTGTACATCTGGTAGGGTATTTATTTCCCATAGCTTAACCATGTGCAGGGTCTGAGCTCCCATGCCTTTGACAGGACTGGGTGGAGGCATCGGGGCATATTAACTGTCTGGCCCCTCTACCCGAAGACCCTGCAGACGCTCTCTTTTCAGAGATGCGGACTCCGGCTCCTTACGAGGTGCCGGAGAAGACCAAGAAGAAGGCCAAGGGAACCTGAAAGAGTTCCGGGCGCCAGGTGGTATCGGACTCATCGTCCGATAACTCCAAGACGCACTCCTCCCATGAAAACAAGGAGGAGGAAGATGAAGACTCTCCCCCTCCAGCCGGGGGAGACAAGAAAAGGAAGGCCGCCCCAACCGGGGAGGTCGAAGGGTCCAAGAAGGAAGGACTCTCCTTCCGGACTGTTCCACCACCGCCGCCGACGGTGAAGACGAGTGGTTACTCAGGGCCAAGCCCCTGGCTAAGTCGTAAGTATTCGGATACCAGAGTAACTCATAGAAAACTTTTATCGCACTGCTCCTCCTAAAGTCGAATATGATCATGCAGTCCGCCCCGAGCCCATATCGACGTATCCTCGTCAGACGGTTCCTTGGGCTCGTCAGATATGGATAGCGACCCGCTTCCATCCGCCTCCTCTCCACGCCCTACGGACAATGCTGAGGTATTGTCTCAAGGGGCACCGAGACGGGGGGAGGTAGTCCCGGAGGCGCCTTAAGGCGAACTTCCGGACTCCAGGCGCGAAGGGAGCAAGACTCCCAAGGGCTCCGAGTTCGGCCCCCAGCCGAACGCCGCGCCGGAACCTCCAGTGGTTTCGGACTTCGGCAGGCGGCCCCCTTCCAAGAGGGGCAAGCTGCCCGTGCCGGTGACTCCCTCACCCCTTAAGCCAACGTCGTCTATTCGACTGGCAAGTTAGGTGTTATGACTTGTGGGACCTACATGTCAGTCTACACAAAAATCCCCCAGTGACCTCCTACCTCCGGCCCGTCCACCTAGTTGTCCTCGGCATGTAGGGGTGGAAACGGATCGGATGCGGATCGGATAGTGCTCTTACCACTTCCATTTTCATATTTTTAAAACGAATACGAATCCGAATACGGATATTATCAGATACGGATGCGGCTCGGATATTATTCAAATACGGATATGTATCGGATATTTTCTTGATTCGGAACGGATACGAATAATATCAACATATTGCTCAAGTAAATTAGTCGATAGCTATGTGACCTAAAATAATCAACTTGTGACATACTTATTTGGATTTATGTTGGATAATTGGAATTTTGGGCCTAGAATTTTAAAATTACCTCGCATAATATTATTCGGATACGGATATATATCCACTTCCATATCCATATTTGTGTCAAAATCTCCTACCATATTTTATTTTTTTATTTGTTTAATAAATTCGGATACGGATAATTTCCATTTCCATTTTGGTTTGGATGCGGATGTTTGAGATACGAATAGGCATTTTTCTCGAATATGAATATCGGATATTTCAGATTATCCGCTACCACTTTCCACCCCTATCGGCATGGGACACAGCAACCGCCGCCGGCAGAAGGCGAGGTCAAAACCGCCGGCGGTGCGGAGCCCATCTTGCGGCAGCCCGGATGCCAGCTTTGTCCGGCACTCGCGGCCGCTAGCTAGCCAAGTTAGCTCTGTCCAGCTGCTTGTCTTCAAGGTTTGCTAGCTAGATTGGCATGGCGGCGCGGCGGCTTGCTCGTGCGCGCCGCGCTAAGGACAGCCATCTGGCTCGAGCGAAGGCTAGCGCGGCGGCTTGCTCGTGCGTGAGTCACACTCGGGCCAGCCTGCCAACCCGTGCGGAGGCCAGCGCGGCGTCCGGCCCGTCCAGCGGAGCGGCGGCCAACTCCCTCATCACCGGCACCACCGACGAACACGCATAAGTATTGTTTGAAGTAATGTTCAGGAAAAATAATGATTCGAGGGGGAGTATAACAGGATAGAAGGTCAGATGAGGGTCCCTCATGTCAACAGTCAAACAAAATGTGTTGGTTCAAGCTGCCTCGTCAGCACAGACGTGTGGTCCAACCCTGTCATAAACGGGTTTAAACGAGCCTAATCGGCACTAGGTAGTAGTTTTTGGCACGGATTAAGAAATTTTGGGTATGTTTTTGCTATTTTTTGTACAATAGTTTCTTCCTAGGGCTGGTTGAAAGTGGTAGTTTTTTGTTAAATACTCTACATATTGTAAGTAGGAGTGAAAGTTAAGCTTTGGAAGCCAATAAGCAAGGCTAGTTAAATATTGCCTATGTGTACGTGATTGAAAGTAAATATCAACCATGGGTGACTAATATCTTGATGGAAAACTCGAAACTATGGAAATACTAGCATTTTTTTGGAATGATTGGAAATACTAGCAATGTTCACGTGCATTGCAACAGATCATAATTAGAATAATACTTATTCACAAACTTGATACAAAACACTCTAATTTTGATATACATACTAGCAAGAGGCCCATGCGTTGCATGGAACATCAAGATGCATTTATATGAGTTGTTTATCTCATGGGAGACAAAGATGAACGAGGGAAGTCCTTATCTGCAAATGTGGAGAGGGGTGCGGGTATCTTTTTTGCAAAATTGTCATAGTTTGCTTTCTATATGTCAGATATAGATTGGACGGTCTATATTGAAGGATGGCAGGCACACCATCATCACCAACTCGGTTTTTTATAAGAGTGTAGATATCAGTAGAGATATATTATGTTTCAATCAGAAAATATTCCTTGGGCTATTTTGGTGAGGTGAGGGAGGGGTGTGGTTGGTTTTAAGATACTAATTATGGGTTTTTCTGCAAATTGGTAGATAAGTGGGATGTTGGTGAGAAAAGGCAACAACTTACCTCACAGTCGTTAGATGTAGATCTAATGGTCAGAAAATACGGATGGCAGACACACCATCATCACCAACTTAGTCTTCTGTAGGAGTACTAGCAAGATGTCCATGCATTGCACGTAACATCAAGATGCATATTTTTATAAAACACTTGTTGTGATTGACCCATGTAGGAGTAATCCCATGTGTAAAAACTAATGATATCTCGTGAAATAGGAGATAAGATGAAGAGTAGTGGGGCGTGGTGGTGATTGGTGGTCGGACTGAGTGGAGGCAAGGGGATGGACGATAACGGCAGCGGCCACCAGGCCAGTTTGTTCCAGAGGCTTCCTTTTTTAATTGCTCAACAATGAGGTTGTTGGAGATAAGGATGAACGAGGGAAGGCATTGTCTGCAAATGTGTAGAGAGGTGCGGGTATCTTTTAGTTTAATTTCCATCCGTCAGATATAGATCGGACGGTCTATTGCAAGATGGCACACATACCATCATCACCAACTTGGGTTTTTTATAAGAGAAGAAATATAAGTATGGAGATACAAATGTATTATCGATACTATCTTGTTTCCGTAAACTAGGATCTACATTCTATTCAACAGCTCAGCATGTGGGGCCTTAGCACAATGACTTCTCGACTGTGTAAAAGAAAGGTTTTCCCGTCGCCGATAAGGAGGGGGTGACGGCGGCGCGCTTTCGGCTTGCTCTAGTCCTAGTAGTCATACTAGGTGGTCTACGCACATGTAGATTTATTCTTTTTCACATCTCGTGTTCGCCATACTGCCACGACTGTTGATGAATAGACGGTAAGTTATTCATGGGGAAACCCTTGTTGAGCATGTTTGCGAGAGAGAGAGACAGTGTGCGTGTGTGATATGTCTAGAGACTGAGGGAATGATAATAGATTCTTTGTGTCTATGTGTGTGGAGGATAGATAGAGACATGTACATGGGGCTTTGTGTTGTGTAACGTGGAGACACATAGACATAATCAGAGAGTGAGTGTGTGAGATACACATGAGTGCATGGGAGAGATGTGTGAGTTAGAGAGATGGAGAATTTTGGTGTGCATCTGA
>NC_041388.1:134657800-134665672 GCF_002162155.2 Triticum dicoccoides | reverse complement strand
GGGGGGGTATATACATATCTGGAGCTGTAGAGAATATGCAAGGTGTGTGTCTTAAAAGAAGGATCTAGATAGCTAGATGGGTGTTTGTGCGTGTTTGTGTGTGTTTGTGCGTGTGTTTGTGTGTGAGAGGGAGTGTGTGTATGTGGAGTAGAGAGACCACTAATGATGTAAACCTAGTATAAGGGAAGGGGGAATGGTGTGACATGTGTGTCAAAGAGAGACAAGGGCATGTGTAGTAGCGGGATAACATGGGTGCGGGTGGGGGGCAAACTATTTGGAAGAGACATCGAGTGTGTGTGGGAGAGGGGTGTGAGAGCGAGAGAGAGAGCTAGCGACAGAGAGAGAGAGAGAGGGAGAGAGACAGAGGAAAAGAGGGGGGAGAGGGGTCGTTTGTGTCCATAAGTGGCGTATAGATAGGGAGACAATGTTGATGCACTACAAAAAAAGTACACTTCCGTGATGATACGTGTTTGTCACAGTAGGTCATGTTTTTTGTCACGCATGTACATCCATGACGATTTTATGACAAAATCAAGATAGTCATACCTGTGCTGTCGTAGAATGTTCCGTGACATTACCAAAATTATCATCACGGAAGTGTCCACTTCCATGACAATAAATCACGCATCACAGAAGTACTTTCGTCAAGGGTGACCGACACGTGGCATCCACCATCATGGAACACCGTTAAGCTATCGGGTCCGGTTTTGGATCCGATGACCCGTTAACAGCCCGGACCAATGGCGGTTTTCCACGTGTAAAATCATCATTGCCCGGAGGAAACACATGTTGCCTCACCGTTGGGAAAGATGTCTGCTACCTCTTGAGCACTGCGTTGGTTTTCCCCGAAGAGGAAGGGATGATGCAGCAAAGTAGCGTAAGTATTTCCCTCAGTTTTTGAGAACCAATGTATCAATCCAGTAGGAGGCTACGCGCAAGTCCCTCGTACCTGCACAAAACAAATAAATCATCGCAACCAACGCGAATAGGGGTTGTCAATCCCTACACGGCCACTTACGAGAGTGAGATCTGATAGATATGATAAGATAATATTTTTGGTATTTTTGTGATAAAGATGCAAAGTAAAAATAAAGGCAAAGTAAAAAGCAAAGGAAATAACTAAGTAGTAGGATATTAATATGATAAAGATAGACCCGGGGGCCATAGGTTTCACTAGTGGCTTCTCTCGAGAGCATAAGTATTCTACGGTGGGCGAACAGATTACTATTGAGCAATTGACGGAACTGAGCATAGTTATGAGAATATCTAGGTATGATCATGTATATAGGCATCACGTCCGAGACAAGTAGACCGACTCCTGCATGCATCTACTACTATTACTCCACTCATCGACCGCTATCCAACATGCATCTAGAGTATTAAGTTAAGAACAGAGTAACACCTTAAGCAAGATGACATGATGTAGAGGGATAAACTCATGCAATATCATGAAAACCCCATCTTGTTATCCTTGATGGCAACAATACAATACATGCCTTGCTGCCCCTACTGTCACTGGGAAAGGACACCGAAAGATTGAACCCAAACCTAAGCACTTCTCCCATTGCAAGAAAGATCAATCTAGTAGGCCAAACCAAACTGATAATTCAAAGAGACTTGCAAAGATAACCAATCATACATAAAATAATTCAGAGAAGATTCAAATATTGTTCATAGATAGACTTGATCATAAACCCACAATTCATCGGTCTCAACAAACACACCGCAAAAAGAAGATTACATCAAATAGTTCTCCACAAGAGAGGGGGAGAACATTGTATTGAGATCCAAAAAGAGAGAAGAAGCCATCTAGCTAATAACTATGGACCCGTAGGTCTGAGGTAAACTACTCACACTTCATCGGAGGGGCTATGGTGTTGATGTAGAAGCCCTCCGTGATTGATGCCCCCTCCGGTGGAGCTCCGGAACAGGCCCCAAGATGGGATCTCATGGATACAGAAAGTTACGGCGGTGGAATTAGGTTTTTTTGCTCCGTATCTGATCGTTTGGGGGTACGTAGGTATATATAGGAGGAAGGAGTACGTCGGTGGAGTAACAGGGGGCCCACGAGGGTGGAGGACGCGCCTGGGGGGGGGGGGGTAGGCGCCCCCCCCTACCTCGCGGCCTCCTCTTTTGTGTCTTGACGTAGGGTCCAAGTCTCCTGGGTCTTGTTCGTTGTGAAAATCACGTTCCCGAAGGTTTCATTCCGTTTGGACTCCGTTTGATATTCCTTTTCTTCGAAACCCTAAAACAGGCAAAAAACGACAATTCTGGGCTGGGCCTCCGGTTAATAGGTTAGTCCCAAAAATAATATTAAAGTGGAAAATAAAGCCCAATAATGTCCAAAACAGTAGATAATATAGCATGGAGCAATAAAAAAATTATAGATACGTTGGAGACGTATCAATCATCCCCAAGCTTAATTCCTGCTCGTCCTCGAGTAGGTAAATGATAAAAACAAATTTTTTGATGCGGAGTGCTACTTGGCATAATTTTAGTGTAATTCTTCTTAATTGTGGTATGAATATTCAGATCCGAAAGATTCAAGACAAAAGTTTAATATTGACATAAAAATAATAATACTTAAAGCATACTAACAAACCGATTATGTCTTCTCAAAATAACATGGCCAAAGAAAGTTATCCCTACAAAATCATATAGTCTGGCTATGCTCTATCTTCACCACATAGAATATTTAAATCATGCACAACCCCGATGACAAGCCAAGCAATTGTTTCATACTTCTGGTGTTCTCTAACTTTTTCAATCTTCACGCAATACATGAGCGTGAGCCATGGATATAGCACTTATAGGTGGAATAGAATGATGGTTGTGGAGAAGACAAAAAGGGAGAAGATAGTCTCACATCAACTAGGCGTATCAACGGGCTATGGAGATGCCCATCAATAGATATCAATGTGAGTGAGTAGGGACTGCCATGCAACAGATGCACTAGAGCTATAAGTATATGAAAGCTCAACAAGAAACTAAGTGGGTGTGCATCCAACTCGCTTGCTCATGAAGACCTAGGGCATTTTGAGGAAGCCCATCATTGGAATATACAAGCCAAGTTCTACAATGAAAAATTCCCACTAGTATATGAAAGTGACAACATTGGAGACTCTCTATCATGAAGATCATGGTGCTACTTTGAAGCACAAGTGTGGTAAAAGGATAGTAACATTGCCCCTTCTCTCTTTTTCTCTCATTTTTTATTTGGGCCTTTTCTCCTTTTTTATGGCCTCTTTTCTTTCTCTTTTTTTTTATTTTTCGTCCGGAGTCTCATCCTGACTTGTGGGGGAATCATAGTCTCCATCATCCTTTCCTCACTAGGACAATGCTCTAATAATGATGATCATCACACTTTTATTTTTCTTACAACTCAACAATTGCAACTCGATACTTAGACAAAATATGACTCTATATGAATGCCTCCGGCGGTGTACCGGGATATGCAATGAATCAAGAGTGACATGTATGAAAGAATTATGAATGGTGGCTTTGCCACAAATACGATGTCGACTACATGATCATGCTAAGCAATATGACAATGATGGAGTGTGTCATAATAAACAGAACGGTGAAAAGTTGCATGGCAATATATCTCGGAATGGCTATGGAAATGACATCATAGGTAGGTATGGTGGCTGTTTTGAGGAAGGTATATGGTGGGTGTATGATACCGGCGAAAGGTGCGCGGTATTAGAGAGGCTAGCAAAGGTGGAAGGGTGAGAAAAGTGCGTATAATCCATGGACTCAACATTAGTCATAAAGAACTCATATACTTATTGCAAAAATCTACAAGTTATCAAAGCAAAGTATTACGCGCATGCTCCTAGGGGGATAGATTGGTAGGAAAAGACCATCGCTCGTCCCCGACCGCCACTCATAAGGAAGACAATCAAAAAATAAATCATGCTCCGACTTCATCACATAACAGTTCACCATACGTGCATGCTACGGGAATCACAAACTTTAACACAAGTATTCTTCAAATTCACAACTACTCAACTAGCACAAATTTAATATCACCATCTTCATATCTCAAAACAATTATCAAGCATCTAACTTCTCATAGTATTCAACACACTCAAACGAAAGTTTTATTATTAATCTTGTATACCAAGCATATTAGGATTTTAAGCAAATTACCATGCTATTTAAGACTCTCAAAATAATCTAAGTGAAGCATGCGAGATCAATAGTTTCTATAAAACAAATCCACCATCGTGCTCTAAAAGATATAAGTGAAGTACTAGAGCAAAACTACATAACTCAAAAGATATAAGCGAAGCACATAGAGTATTCTAACAAATTCCAAATAATGTATGGCTCTCTAAAAAGGTGTTTACAGCAAGGATGATTGTGGTAAACTAAAAAGTAAATACTCAAATCATACAAGACGCTCCAAGCAAAACACATATCACGTGGTGAATAAAAATATAGCTCCAAGTAAAGTTACCGATAGAAGTAGACGAAAGAGGGGATGCCTTCCGGGGCATCCCCAAGCTTTGGCTTTTAGGTGTCCTTAGATTATCTTGGGGGTTCCATGGGCATCCCCAAGATTAGGCTCTTGCCACTCCATGTTCCATAATCCATCAAATCTTTACCCAAAACTTGAAAACTTCACAACACAAAACTTAAAGTAGAAAATCTCATGAGCTCCGTTAGCGAAAGAAAAGAAAAGACCACTTCAAGGTACTATAATGAACTCATTATTTATTTATATTGGTGTTAAACCTACTGTATTCCAACTTCTCTATGGTTTATAAACTATTTTACTAGCCATAGATTCATCAAAATAAGCAAACAACACACGAAAAACAGAATCTGTCAAAAACAGAACAGTCTGTAGTAATCTGTAGCTAGCACACGATCTGGAACCCCAAAAATTCTAAAATAAATTTCTGGACGTGAGGAATTTATATATTAATCATCTTCAAAAATAATTAACTAAATATCACTTTCCAAATAAAAATTTCAGTAGTTCTCGTGAGCGCTAAAGTTTCTGTTTTTTACAGCAAGTGTAACAAGACTTTCCCCAAGTCTTCCCAACGGTTCTACTTGGCACAAACACTAACTAAACACAAAAAACACAACCAAAACAGAGGCTAGATAAATTATTTATTACTAAACAGGAGCAAAAAGCAAGGAATAAAAATAAAATTGGGTTGCCTCCCAACAAGCGCTATCGTTTAACGCCCCTAGCTAGGCATAACAAGCAAGGATAGATCTAGGTATTGCCATATTTGGTAGGCAATCCATAAGTGGATCTCATAATAGATTCATAAGGTAATTTAATTTTCTTTCTAGGAAAGTGTTCCATGACTTTTCTTAATGTAAATTGGAATCTAATATTTCCTTCCTTCATATCAATAATTGCACCAATCGTTCTAAGGAAAGGTCTACCAAGAATAATAGGACATGAAGGATTGCAATCTATGTCAAGAACAATAAAATCTACGGGCACATAATTCCTATTTGCAACAATAAGAACATAATTAATTCTTCCCACAGGTTTCTTAATAGTGGAATCCGCAAGGTGCAAGCTTAAAGAGCAATCATCAAAATCACGGAAATCTAACAAATCACACAAAGTCTTTGGAATCGTGGAAACACTAGCACCCAAATCACATAAAGCATAGCATTCATGATCTTTAATTTTAATTGTAATAGTTGGTTCCCACTCATCATAAAGCTTTCTAGGGATAGAAACTTCCAATTCAAGTTTTTCTTCATAAGATTGCATCAAGGCATCAACGATATGTTTAGTAAAAGCTTTATTTTGACTATAAGCATGAGGAGAATTTAGCACGGATTGCAACAAGGAAATACAATCAATCAAAGAGCAATTTTCATAGTTAAATTCCTTGAAATCCATAATAGTGGGTTTAGCACCATCTAGGGTTTTAATTTCTTCAATCCCACTTTTATCAATTTTAGCATCAAATCAAAAAAATTCCGAATTCTTGGAACGCCTTCTAGGTAAAGGTGGATCATATTCAGTCCCATCATTATCAAGATTCATATTGCAAAACAAAGATTTAATAGGGGACACATCAATAACTTTTAGATCTTCATCATTATTTTCATAGCAATCCGGTTTAGCGGCCATCCTATTAACTAAGGTGGCCTGCTTATCCGAAATTTCAGCAGTCATTTTCTCAAGATGAGCAATCTGGGATCTTAAACCATCTAATTCTTTAGACATACCATCAAGCTCTTTATTCATAAAACTCATAAAACTATTCTGTTCCTTAAGCTTGTTTTTGAAGAAACTATTATGCTCAAATTGCAAAACCATAAAACTCATGACATTGCTTTCGATCTCTTCTAACCTTTTAAGGTGGAGATCACCAAATTTAAGTAGAGCCATTGAGGCAAGCAAGCAAACTAACACACAAGCAAAAAAAACAAGTGGGCAAAAAGAGGCAAATAGAGAAAGAGATGGAGGATAGAGAGAGAGAGGGCGAATAAAACGGCAAGGGTGAAGTGGGGGAGAGGAAAACGAGAGGCAAATGGAAAATAATGTAATGCGGGAGATAAGGGTATGTGATGGGTACTTGGTATGTTGACTTTTGTGTAGACCTCCCCGGCAACAGCGCCAGAAATCCTTCTTGCTACCTCTTGAGCACTGCGTTGGTTTTCCCCGAAGAGGAAGGGATGATGTAGCAAAGTAGCGTAAGTATTTCCCTCAGTTTTTGAGAACCAAGGTATCAATCCAGTAGGAGGCTACGCGCGAGTCCCTCGTACCTGCACAAAACAAATAAATCCTCGCAACCAACGCAAATAGGGGTTGTCAATCCCTACACGGCCACTTACGAGAGTGAGATCTGATAGATATGATAAGATAATATTTTTGGTATTTTTGTGATAAAGATGCAAAGTAAAAATAAAGGCAAAGTAAAAAAGCAAAGGAAATAACTAAGTAGTAGGAGATTAATATGATAAAGATTGACTCGGGGGCCATAGGTTTCACTAGTGGCTTCTCTTGAGAGCATAAGTATTCTATGGTGGGTGAACAAATTACTATTGAGCAATTGACAGAATTGAGCATAGTTATGAGAATATCTAGGTATAATCAGGTATATAGGCATCACGTCCGAGATAAGTAGACCGACTCCTGCCTACATCTACTACTATTACTCCACTCATCGACCGCTATCCAGCATGCATCTAGAGTATTAAGTTAAAAACAGAGTAACGCCTTAAGCAAGATGACATGATGTAGAGGGATAAACTCATGCAATATGATGAAAACTCCATCTTGTTATCCTCGATGGCAAAAATACAATACGTGCCTTGCTGCCCCTACTATCACTTGGAAAGGACACCGAAAGATCGAACCCAAAGCTAAGCACTTCTCCCATTGCAAGAAAGATCAATCTAGTAGGCCAAACCAAACTGATAATTCAAAGAGACCTGTAAAGATAACCAATCATACATAAAATAATTCAGAGAAGATTCAAATATTGTTCATAGATAGACTTGATCATAAACCCACAATTCATCGGTCTCAACAAACACACCACAAAAAGAAGATTACATCGAATAGTTCTCCACACGAGAGGGGGAGAACATTGTATTGAGATCCAAAAAGAGAGAAGAAGCCATCTAGCTAATAACTATGGACCCGTAGGTCTGAGGTAAACTACTCACACTTCATAGGAGGGGCTATGGTGTTGATGTAGAAGCCCTCCGTGATCAATGCCCCCTCTGGCGGAGCTCCGGAACAGGCCCCAAGATGGGATCTCATGGATACAAAATGTTACAGCGGTGGAATTAGGTTTTTTGCTCCGTATCTGATCGTTTGGGGGTACGTAGGTATATATAGGAGGAAGGAGTACGTCGGTGGAGCAACATGGGGCCCAC
>NC_041388.1:134637997-134657500 GCF_002162155.2 Triticum dicoccoides | reverse complement strand
CCTCGTGGCCTCCTCTTTTGTGTCTTGACATAGGGTCCAAGTCTCCTGGGTCTTGTTCGTTGAGAAAATCACGTTCCTGAAGGTTTCATTCCGTTTGGACTCCGTTTGATATTCCTTTTCTTCGTAACCCTAAAACAGGCAAAAAACAACAATTCTGGTCTGGGCCTCCGGTTAATAGGTTAGTCCCAAAAATAATATGAAAGTGGAAAATAAAGCCCAATAATGTCGAAAACATAAATAATATAGCATGGAGCAATCAAAAATTATAGATACGTTGGAGACGTATCAATGTCATCCACTCATTGGACAGGAGGCGCCTATGATAGGTCGACACATGGCACGACCCAACAGTGGCCCATTCCCGTGAAAAAGGCCGGCCCAGTAAAAGTTAGCAGGCCGGCCCATATAAGGCCTACTTGTGTCAGGTCCATTTAAGCCCACGACCCATATGAGATGTGCCAATTCGGCCTGTCAACGGCCCGTTAAAGATTTGACACCATTGCAGCCCATCGCCAGTTCGAGCCCGTTAACAGCCCGCTATATATTTGGGCTAAATATCGGCCCGATGAGATTTCGGCTTGTGAATGGCCCATTCAGTGGATGGGCCAATTTTCACGATGTACATCTTTCGGCCTTTTAGCGACCCATTTAAATGTTGGGCTAATTTCCGGCCCAGTGTGTCTTTCAGCCTATTGGCGGCCCATAAATCAGTTGGGCCATTTGTAGTCAGACCTAAGTTTCGGCCTTTCAGCGACCCATTTAAGTGTTGGGCCAATTTCTGGCCCGGTGTGTCTTTCAGCCTGTTGACGGCCCATATATTTGTTGGGCCATTTGTAGTCGGACCTGAGTTTTGTCCTTTTAACGGCCCATGCCCTTCATGGTCCAATACCAGCCCGGTTTCTCTTTCGGCCTGCTAAAGGCCCACAACACAATTGGACCATTTACAATACGACCTGACTTTCGGCCTCTTAGCGGCCCATGCTCTTCATGGTCCAGTACAAGCCTGCTGTCTCTTTCGGCCTGCTAAAGGCCCACAGTATAGTTGGGCCATATGTATCCCGAACTTAGTAATGGCCTGTTAACGGCCCGTGATATCAATTGGGCCCACCTATTGCCTGCTTCGATGTCGGCCTGTTAACGACCCGAGAGTTAAGAGGGCCGACCATTAACTTTCGACCTAGTAAGGGCCCATTAACTTAATGGGCCCACTAAGGTTCGTACATGTCTTTAGGCCAAATTAGATAATTTGAGCCCATTACGACGAGCAATTATGCACAGGACCAAAACCGATCAAACAAAGGTACGACATATAGGGAAAAACGTTGCACATCCAGCATATATTACAGGAAATTACATCCACTTGGCAGTCAAAGATTGATGCCAGTGCAATAAATGAACAGAACCTAACGATCTACAACGTCACAATCTGCAACCTCAGCACGGATGACGACCATAAGCATGTGGGCAAGTTCTTGCTGCTTTGCTACACTGTGTCTGAAAACATTGATGAGTTGGTGTGTCGCATGACTCTGCACCTCTGATTCCTCCACCATTTCCATCATTCCTTCAGCCATTAATTGGTTCACAAACATACATTTTTTCCATTGCATTCGAGACAAAGGATACTGAACAGATTCAGTTGGCGATTTTGGCAGGCTTGTATTATTGATAGTGGAGAGTGTCTCGACCACTGCATCATAACATAAATTAGGAGGGGAACCAAACAAATTAATCATGAGTTATTGCCATATTACCTGGCCTAGATTTATTGGAAAGAAACAATGGGGTTGACTTGCTGTTTTCAGAGTTTGTCTTCTTATCTTCAGCAGCCTGCACCAAATTAAGACACTAGCATTGCTATCATTGGCCAAGTCAGATAATAGGAAAGCAACATTGCACAACGAATGTTTGGGCAACTAGCCAACACCAAATTAACACAATATAGAGCTATCATCCGCGAGGTAAGGTAATACGAAAGCAACATTGACACAATGAATGAATGGGCAACCAGAGCAGCATGATACGTCTCCAACGTATCTATAATTTTTGATTGCTCCATGCTATATTATCTACTATTTTGGACATTATTGGGCTTTATTATCCACTTTTATATTATTTTTGGGACTAACCTATTAACCGGAGGCCCAACCCAGAATTGCTGTTTTTTGCCTGTTTTAGGGTTTCGAAGAAAAGGAATATCAAACGGAGTCCAAACGGAATGAAACCTTCGGGAGCGTGATTTTCTCAACGAACAAGACCCAGGAGACTTGGACCCTACGTCAAGACACAAAAGAGGAGGCCACGAGGTAGGGGGGCACGCCTACCCTCCCTAGGCACGGCCTCTACCCTCGTGGGCCCCCTGTTGCTCCACCGACGTACTCCTTCCTCCTTTATATACCTACATACCCCCAAACGATGAGATACAGAGCCAAAACCCTAATTCCACCACCGTAAATTTCTGTATCCACGAGATCCCATCTTGGGGCCTGTTCCGGAGCTCCGCCGGAGGGGGCATCGATCGCGGAGGGCTTCTACATCAACACCATAGCCCCTTCGATGAAGTGTGAGTAGTTCACCACAGACATATGGGTCCATAGTTAGTAGCTAGATGGCTTCTTCTCTCTTTTTGGACCTCAATACTATGTTCTCCCCCTCTCTTGTGGAGAACTATTCTATGCAATCTTCTTTTTGTGGTGTATTTGTTGAGACCGATGAATTGTGGGTTTATGATCAAGTCTATCTATGAACAATATTTGAATCTTCTCTGAATTCTTTTATGTATGATTGGTTATCTTTGCAAGTCTCTTCGAATTATCAGTTTGGTTTGGCCTACTAGATTGATCTTTCTTGCAATGGGAGAAGTGCTTAGCTTTGGGTTCAATCTTGCGGTCTCCTTTCCCAGTACCAGTAGGGGCAGCAAGGCACGTATTGTATTGTTGCCATCGAGGATAACAATATGGGGTTTTCATCATATTGCATGAGTTTATCCCTCTACATCATGTCTTCTTGCTTAAGGCGTTACTCTGTTTTTAACTTAATACTCTAGATGCATGCTGGATAGCGGTCTATGAGTGGAGTAATAGTAGTAGATGCAGGCAGGAGTCGGTATACTTGTCTCGGACATGATTCCTATATACATGATCATGCCTAGATATTCTCATAACTATGCTCAATTCTATCAATTGCTCAACAGTAATTTGTTCACCCACCGTAGAATACTTATGCTCTCGAGAGAAGCCACTAGTGAAACCTATGGTCCCCGGGTCTATCTTCATCATATTAATCTCCTACTACTTAGTTATTTCCTTTGCTTTTACTTTGCTTTGCATCTTTATCATAAAAATACCAAAAATCTCATCTTATCATATCTATCAGATCTCACTCTCGTAAGTGGCCGTGTAGGGATTGACAACCCCTTATCGCGTTGGTTGCGAGGATTTATTTGTTTTGTGCAGGTGCGAGGGACTGGCGCGTAGCCTCCTACTGGATTGATACCTTGGTTCTCAAAAACTAAGGGAAATACTTACGCTACTTTGCTGCATCATCCCTTCCTCTTCGGGGAAAATCAACACAGTGCTCAAGAGGTAGCAAGAAGGATTTCTGGCGCCGTTGCCGGGGAGGTCTACGCAGAAGTCAACATACCAAGTACCCATCACATACCCTTATCTCCCGCATTACATTATTTGCCATTTGCCTCTCGTTTTCCTCTCCCCCACTTCACCCTTGCTGTTTTATTCGCCCTCTCTCTCTATCCTCCCTCTCTTTCTCTATTTGCCTCTTTTTGCCCGCGTGCTTTTTGTTTGCTTGTGTGTTAGTTTGCTTGCTTGTCACGATGGCTCAAGATAACACTAAATTGTGTGACTTCACCAATACCAACAACAATGATTTTATTAGCACTCCGATTGCTCCTCTTACCGATGCTGAATCTTGTGAAATTAATACTGCTTTGCTGAATCTTGTCATGAAAGATCCGTTTTTCGGCCTTCCTAGTGAAGATGCCGCTACCCATCTAAATAGCTTCATTGATTTGTGTGATATGAAAAATAAGAAAGATGTGGATAATGATATTGTTAAATTGAAGCTATTTCCTTTTTCGCTTAGAGGTCGTGCTAAAGCATGCGATAGAAGAAATTAATGTTTTGAGTGGAAAGATGGATCAACTTATGAAATTATTTGCTAGTAAGAGTGTTTCTTATGATACTAATGATATTCCCTTGTCTACTTTGATTGAGAATAATAATGGATCTATGGATGTGAATTTTGTTGGTAGGAACAATTTTGGTAACAAGGCATATAGAGGAAATTTCAATCCTAGGCCTTATCCTAGTAATCCCTCTAATAATTATGGTAATTCCTACAAAAATTCTTATGGAAATTATAATAAGATGCCCTCTGATTTTGAATCTAATATTAAAGAATTTATTACTTCGCAAAAGAATTTTAATGCTTTGATTGAAGAAAAATTGCTTAAGATTGAAGAGTTGGCTAGGAACGTTGATAGAATTTCTCTTGATGTTGATTCTTTGAAACTTAGATCTATTCCTCCTAAGCATGATATCAATGAGTCTCTCAAAGCCATGAGAATTTCCATTGATGAGTGCAAAGAAAGAACCGCTAGGATGCGTGCTAAGAAAGATGCCTTTATAAGAGCGTGTTCTTCTAGTTCCTATGAAAATAAAGATGAAGATCTAAAAGTTATTGATGTGTCCCCTATTAAATCTTTGTTTTGCAATATGAATCTTGATAATGATGGGACTGAATATGATCCACCTTTACCTAGAAGGCATTCCAAGAATTCGGAATTTTTTGATCTTGATGCTAAAATTGATAAAAGTGGTATGGAAGAAATTAAAACCCTAGATGTTGCTAAACCCACTATTATGGATTTCAAGGAATTTAACTATGAACATTGCTCTTTTATTGATTTTATTTACTTGTTACAATCCGTGCTAAATTCTCCTCACGCTTATAGTCAAAATAAAGCGTTTACTAAACATATCGTTGATGCCTTGATGCAATCTTATGAACAAAACCTTGAATTGGAAGTTTCTATCCCTAGAAAACTTTATGATGAGTGGGAACCAACTATTAAAATTAAAATAAAAGATCATGAATGCTATGCTTTATGTGATTTGGGTGCTAGTGTTTCCACGATTCCAAAGACTTTGTGTGACTTGTTAGGTTTCCGTGATTTTGATGATTGCTCTCTAAACTTGCACCTTGCGGATTCCACTATTAAGAAACCTGTGGGAAGAATTAATGATGTTCTTATTGTTTCAAATAGGAATTATGTGCCCGTAGATTTTATTGTTCTTGACATAGATTGCAATGCTTCATGTCCTATTATTCTTGGTAGACCTTTCCTTAGAACGATTGGTGCAATTATTGATATGAAGGAAGGAAATATTAGATTCCAATTTACATTAAGAAAAGGCATAGAACACTTTCCTATAAATAAAATTAAATTACCTTACGAATCTATTATGAGAGCCACTTATGGATTGCCTACCAAAGATGGCAATACCTAGATCTATACTTGCTTGTTATGCCTAGCTAGGTGCGTTAAATGATAGCGCTTGTTGGGAGGCAACCCAATTTTATTTTTATTCCTTACTTTTTTGCTCCTGTTTAGTAATAAATAATTTATCTATCCTATGTTTTGGTTGTGTTTTTTGTGTTTAATTAGTGTTTGTGCCAAGTAGAACCGTTGGGAAGACTTGGGGAAAGTCTTGAGATCTTGCTGTAAAAAACAGAAACTTTAGCGCTCACGAGAACTGCTGCCATTTTTATTTGGAAATTGCTATTTAGTTAATTATTTTTGAAGATGATTAATAGATAAATTAATCACGTCCATCAATTTATTTTAGAATTTTTGGGGTTCCAGATCTTGCGCTAGCTACAGATTACTACAGACTGTTCTGTTTTTGACATATTCTGTTTTTCGTGTGTTGTTTGCTTATTTTGATGAATCTATGTCTAGTAAAATAGTTTATAAACCATAGAGAAGTTGGAATACAGTAGGTTTAACACCAATATAAATAAATAATGCCTTCATTATAGTACCTTGAAGTGGTCTTTTGTTTTCTTTCGCTAACGGAGCTCACGAGATTTTCTACTTTGAGTTTTGTGTTGTGAAGTTTTCAAGTTTTGGGTAAAGATTTGATGGATTATGGAACAAGGAGTGGCAAGAGCCTAAGCTTGGGGATGCCCATGGCACCCCCAAGATAATCTAAGGACACCTAAAAGCCAAAGCTTGGGGATGCCCCGGAAGGCATCCCCTCTTTCGTCTACTTCTATCGGTAACTTTACTTGGAGCTATATTTTTATTCACCACATGATATGTGTTTTGCTTGGAGCGTCTTGTATGATTTGAGTCTTTACTTTTTAGTTTACCACAATCATCCTTGCTGTACACACCTTTTGAGAGAGCCATACATGATTTGGAATTTGTTAGAATACTCTATGTGCTTCGCTTATATCTTTTGAGTTATATAGTTTTGCTCTAGTACTTCACTTATATCTTGTAGAGCACGGTGGTGGATTTGTTTTGTAGAGACTATTGATCTCTCATGATTCACTTAAATTATTTTGCGAGTCTTAAATAGCATGGTAATTTTCTTAAATAATCATAATAATGTTGGTATTCAAGAATAATAATAAAACTTCCTTTTTGAGTGTGTTGAATACTATGAGAAGTTTGATGCTTGATAATTGTTTTGAGATATGAAGATGGTGATATTAAAGTTGTGCTAGTTGAGTAGTTGTGAATTTGAGAAATACTTGTGTTAAAGTTTGTGATTCCCGTAGTATATGAGTTCTTTATGACTAATGTTGAGTCCATGGATTATACACACTCTCACCCTTCCACCATTGCTAGCCTCTCTAATACCGCGCACCTTTCGCCGGTATCATACACCCACCATATACCTTCCTCAAAACAGCCACCATACCTACCTATTATGGCATTTCCATAGCCATTCCGAGATATATTGCCATGCAACTTTCCATCGTTCCATTTATTATGACACACTCCATCATTGTCATATTGCTTAGCATGATCATGTTGTTGACATAGTATTTGTGGCAAAGCCACCATTCATAATTCTTTCATACATGTCACTCATGAGTCATTGCATATCCCGGTACACCGCCGGAGGCATTCATATAGAGTCATATTTTGTTCTAAGTATCGAGTTGTAATTGTTGAGTTGTAAGAAAATAGAAGTGTGATGATCATCATTATTAGAGCACTGCCCTAGTGAGGAAAGGATGATGGAGACTATGATTCCCCCACAAGTCGAGATGAGACTCCGGAAGAAAAAAAAGAGAAAGAAAAGAGGCCATAAAAAAGGAGAAAAGGCCCAAAAAATGAATGAGAGAAAAAGAGAGAAGGGGCAATGCTACTATCCTTTTACCACACTTGTGCTTCGAAGTAGCACCATGATATTCATAGTAGAGAGTCTCTCATTTCGTCACTTTCATATACTAGTGGGAATTTTTCATTATAGAACTTGGCTTGTATATTCCAATGATGGGCTTCCTCAAAATGCCCTAGGTCTTCATGAGCAAGCAAGTTGGATGCACACCCACTTAGTTTCTTTTTGAGCTTTCATATACATATAGCTCTAGTGCATCCATTGCATGGCAATCCCTACTCACTCACATTGATATCTATTGATGGGCATCTCGATAGCCCATTGATACGCCTAGTTGATGTGAGACTATCTTCTCCCTCTTTTTGTCTTATCCACAACCACCATTCTATTCCACATATAGTGCTATATCCATGGCTCACGCTCATGTATTGCGTGAAGATTGAAAAAGTTTTGAGAATGTCAAAAGTATGAAACAATTGCTTGGTTTGTCATCGGGGTTGTGCATGATTTAAATACTTTGTGTGGTGAAGATAGAGCATAGCCAGACTATATGATTTTGTAGGGATAACTTTCTTTGGCCATGTTATTTTGAGAAGACATAATTTCTTGAAGTATTATTATTTTTATGTCAATATGAACTTTTGTCTTGAATCTTTCGGATCTGAATATTCATACCACAGTTAAGAAGAATTACATTAAAATTATGCCAAGTAGCACTCCGCATCAAAAATTCTGTTTTTATTATTTACCTACTCGAGGACGAGCAGGAATTAAGCTTGGGGATGCTTGATACGTCTCCAACGTATCTATAATTTTTGATTGCTCCATGCTATATTATCTACTGTTTTGGACATTATTGGGCTTTATTATCCACTTTTATATTATTTTTGGGACTAACCTATTAACCGGAGGCCCAGCCCAGAATTGCTGTTTTTTTGCCTGTTTTAGGGTTTCGAAGAAAAGGAATATCAAACGGAGTCCAAACGGAATGAAACCTTCGGGAACGTGATTTTCTCAACGAACAAGACCCAGGAGACTTGGACCCTACGTCAAGACACAAAAGAGGAGGCCACGAGGTAGGGGGGCGCGCCTACCCTCCCCAGGCGCGCCCTCCACCCTCGTGGGCCCCTTGTTGCTCGACCGACGTACTCCTTCCTCCTATATATACCTACGTACCCCCAAACGATCAGATACGGAGCCAAAACCCTAATTCCACTGCCGTAACTTTATGTATCCACAAGATCCCATCTTGGGGCCTATTCTGGAGCTCCGACGGAGGGGGCATCGATCATGGATGGCTTCTACATGAACACCATAACCCCTCCAATGAAGTGTGAGTAGTTCACCTCAGATCTATGGGTCTATAGTTAGTAGCTAGATGGCTTCTTCTCTCTTTTTGGATCTCAATACAATGTTCTTCCCCTCTCTTGTGGAGAACTATTCGATGTAATCTTCTTTTTGCGGTGTGTTTGTTGAGACCGATGAATTGTGGGTTTATGATCAAGTCTATCTATGAACAATATTTGAATCTTCTCTGAATTCTTTTATGTATGATTGGTTATCTTTGCAAGTCTCTTTGAATTATCAGTTTGGTTTGGCCTACTAGATTGATCTTTCTTGCAATGGGAGAAGTGCTTAGCTTTGGGTTCAATCTTGCGGTGTCCTTTCCCAGTGGTAGTAGGGGCAACAAGGCACATATTGTATTGTTGCCATCGAGGATAACAAGATGGGTTTTCATCATATTGCATGAGTTTATCCCTCTACATCATGTCATCTTGCTTAAGGCGTTACTCTGTTTTTAACTTAATACTCTAGATGCATGCTGGATAGCGGTCAATGAGTGGAGTAATAGTAGTAGATGAAGGCAGGAGTCGGTCTACTTGTCTCGGACGTGATGCCTATATACATGATCATGCCTAGATATTCTCATAACTATGCTCAATTCTGTCAATTGCTCAACAGTAATTTGTTCACCCACCGTAGAATACTTATGCTCTCGAGAGAAGCCACTAGTGAAACCTATGGCCCCCGGGTCTATCTTCATCATATTAATCTCCTACTACTTAGTTATTTCCTTTGCTTTTTTACTTTGCTTTTACTTTGCTTTGCATCTTTATCATAAAAATACCAAAAATATTATCTTATCATATCTATCAGATCTCACTCTTGTAAGTGGCCGTGTAGGGATTGACAACCCCTTATCTCGTTGGTTGCGAGGATTTATTTGTTTTGTGCAAGTACGAGGGACTGGCGCGTAGCCTCCTACTGGATTGATACTTTGGTTCTCAAAAACTGAGGGAAATACTTACGCTACTTTGCTGCATCATCCCTTCCTCTTCGGGGAAACCAACGCAATGCTCAAGAGGTAGCACAGCACTACAATTCAGTAATGGGCATGATATGAGATAGTACACTCATGCATCTCAGTATGCAAAACTACCAGGAAGTTTTCTTTACAAAAATCAACATTGGCGCCTTTAACATTTTGCTACAACTAATTTTAGATTAGATAAATGTTGGATTCACGCCGATTAACAAAATACATGCTGATGTAAAAATATAGTGATATACAACAGGTACTTACATTAGCATTGGAGCACAGAGAATTCCCGCAAGATATTTTCCTCGAATGCAATCCCAATGAAGGAAGTCTTCTATCATTTAACCTTATTTTCTAAAAGAGATGGGTAAGAAACATGTAGAAAATATGATCAGAATGCTATAAATTTTCATGATGCGAGGATACACACACGCTTCTTAGAATGGAGTTGACATTCTTTTGTTCGACGGGAGCAGACTAGTTCTTTGGCCACTTGAATCTACTTATTATCAGTGGGAGTTGGGTTTCTCTGTGCTGGAGCAGTATCTATGAAAAATGGAGTTGGTTTATTATCTCCTAGCGTTTGGATCTTTTGCAAAGACCTGGTTTGTAACCCTTCAGATTCTAACATAGCCGTCTTCCCCTTGCATGCCTTATATAGAAGAATGGTGCTTCAATTATAAAACATGCTATAGCAGAGATGGAATAGGTACCGAAGAATAGAAATGCATGACATATTGACATGTATTCCCTCCATCCAGAAATAAATGGATGGGTCTAGGTGTATTGCAGTTCTAGATACATCCAGTTTTATCCATTTCTACGACATGTAATCCGGACGGAGGGAGTATGATGTAAGAGCTAGGGATACGACAGGACAACACAGTAAAAAAACACTAAAAACCCACTGCAGAACCAAAGTAATCAAACCCACTGATATGAGATAGTACACTCATGCAACTCAGGATGCAAAACTACCAGGCAGTTTTCCTTACAAAAATCAACATTGTGGCCTTTAATCATACATTTTGCTACAACTAAATTTAGATTAGATAAAGGATGGATTCACACCGATTAGCAAAATACATGCTTATGTAAAAATATAGTGATATACAATAGGTACTTACATCTGCATTGGAGCACAGAGAATTCCCGCAAGAATCTTTCCTCACAGACGATACCAGTGCAGAAATTCTTCTATCTGTTAAGCTTATTTTCTAAAAGAGAGATGGGTAAGAAACATGTAGAAAATATGATTAGCATGCTGTAAAATTTCATGATGCAAGGATACACACATGCTTCTTAGAATGGAGTTGACATATTTTTGCTGGACTGGAGCGGACTAGTTCTTTGGCCACTGGAATCTGCTTATTATCAATAGGAGTTGGGTTTCTTTGTGCTGGATAAGTATCTAGAAAAATTGGAGTTGGTTTATTATCTCCTGGCATTTGGATCTTTTGCAAATACCTGGTTTGTAACCCTTCGGATTCTAACATAGTCGTCTTCCGCTTGCATGCCTTGTATAGAAGAATGGTGCTTCAATTATAAAACATGCTACAATAGAGAGATGGAATAGGTACTGAAGAATAGAAAGGCATGACATATTGACATGCATTCCCTCCATCCGGAAAAAAGTGGATGGGTCTAGGCGTATTTCAGTTCTAGATACATCCTTTTTATCCATTTCAGCAACATGTAATCCGGACGGAGGGAGTATGGTGTAAGAGCTAGGGATACGACAGGACAACACAGTAAAAAAACACTAGTTGAATGTAAAACTGTATGCTAGCGGAATACGTACAAAAAAACTAAGGCAACATACACGTGTATGATTGGGAAACTAAGATGGCATTGCAACAAAGCACTAGAGCAACACTTCAATGTAAAAAACATGGTATGGTAGACAGATGAAGTACATACTGATGAATAACAATGCATAAGATATTCAGAAGAATGATGTCCAAATTAAGCAGATGGCATTGCGATAGAGTAGAATGACAGTACTTGAATTTGAAAACATGTTATCATGAATGGAATAGGTACTGAAAAATAGGAAGGAACGACAAATTTACATGCATGATCAGCATGCTAAGCACATGGCATTGCAACAGAGTAGATACACTCCAGGACATTATATGCATGTTGTACCCATATCACGGGCCAAGTTAGAGCAAGGACCTTGTGGGGTGAAGAGGATTCAACATCTTTATGCAAGTCTTCTAAAGAACTACCTTTACATGTTCCATCATATTGGGTATCATTGACATCAAGTTTATTGGCCTTTACATTGCTCCGTGAGGTTCTTGTGGATATATCAGTGTGTGCAATTATATCTGACATGCATGGAAGACAACTAGTAGTTAGATTTATGTAATGAGTGCCTGTAGGAGATGACATAAATAGTAGGACCGGGGTTAACTAGCAACAACAGGTCTCAAAAACTAAAGGGAGAACCCAGATGAAAGCTACAAAATATGTATCGTTTGTACTCGAGATTAACTAGATGGAACACAAAAGTATTAAAGAACAACATAGGTAATACTAGAAGTGGTATAATACTATAATCACCAGCCTGTGGGATAGCATTGGCTGATGGATGATAACTATGGAACATCGTTACCTAAAGAACAAGTATCTTAGCTGAACTATGGAACATCGTTAACTCCTGAACAAGACCCGTAAGAGATCAGCATGAAATATATAGTGAAATGTGATAATCTATTTTCCATTCTTAGATGAATAACAAAGCCATAAATGTTGCACACAAGTAAGATGAGGGTACAACCTATCTGGCCGCCATCCATAGGAGTGAGCATCATGTGATGACTTGTCGATGGCCCTGCAGTTGTTGTGGCTGTCCATGTCGGGCACGCGCATTCGATGCAGGGAACTGTTGAGTGGGGACTATAGCTCCCTTCTGGTGTATGCTTCCCTTGTTGGAGCAGCTATGGTGAGTCGGAAGTCGGTGTGGTTGAAGATGCAGATAACACATAATGTTAAGAACGACACATCTCTTTGATCTAAAGAAGTACACTAAGAGATCAACAGCAAGGTACAAGAGTGGTCACACGTCTGTTGACTGAAGACTAAATTGGGGTCACACGATTTTATTTTATTTTGGTACTGTCCGATCTACGCCGGATGGCTTGATGGCCGTCTTGTGCCTCCCGGCTGACACTGTTAGGAATCTTCCCCGAAGAGCCAGCGACCAATGGCAGAGCAGCCTGCCTCTACCGTCCGTGGCCCCGGCCAAAACCCCGCTCCCCGCCCCACCGCACTGCCATGGTTGCGCCACCCCCGGGCCAATCCACAAAGACTCTCCGTCATCTAGATCCGGCGGCGGCAGTACCTTCAACCCACACAACTCTAAGATAGCCATCTAAGCGCTGCTTTTGCGGCGAACTTGCGGCTTTGCACCCTTACGTTAGGCACCAGCCAACCGGCAGCCTAGGAGCTCCGCCGCCTCGAGGGGTGCTTCTTCCCATTGGGAATCAATTGGCCTAGAATAAAAATTCAGACAACTGACGCCTAAATAAAGTGATTTGAGATGAGGGTGCGACCTATCTGGCGGCATGGTGAAGTAGGCAGGTCCAGCTGCCGAGTCGGTGAGGCCGGCGTAGTTGCAGTGGCGACCGGCGGTAGGGAAACAGCGATGTCGCGACGGTCGATGGCTATGGGGAAGCAGCGCCGGGACTCTGGACGGATCCGAAGTTGGAGCCGCTCCGGCGCCGTGAACAACGGCGGGGGTGAATCGGCTCCGGTACGGTTCACGCGGCCATCGTCGAGGCAGCTCTTGAAGGAAATATTCCCTAGAGGCAATAATAAAGTTATTATTTATTTCCTTATTTCATGGTAAATGTTTATTATTCATGCTATAATTGTATTAACCGGAAACATAATACATGTGTGAATACATAGACGAACAGAGTGTCACTAGTATGCCTCTACTTGGCTAGCTCGTTGATCAAAGATGGTTATGTTTCCTAACCATAGACATGAGTTGTCATTTGATTAACAGGATCACATCATTAGGAGAATGATGTGATTGACTTGACCCATTCCGTTAGCTTAGCACTTGATCGTTTAGTTTGTTGCTATTGCTTTCTTCATGACTTATACATGTTCCTATGACTATGAGATTATGCAACTCCCGTTTACCGAAGGAACACTTTGTGTGCAACCAAACGTCACAATGTAACTGGGTGATTATAAAGGTCCTCTAGAGGTGTCTCCAAAGGTACTTGTTGGGTTGGCGTATTTCGAGATTAGGATTTGTCACTCCGATTGTCGGAGAGGTATCTCTGGGCCCTCTCGGTAATGCACATCACTTAAGCCTTGCAAGCATTGCAACTAATGAGTTAGTTGCGAGATGATGTATTACAGAATGAGTAAAGAGACTTGCCGGTAACAATATTAAACTAGGTATTAAGATACTGACGATCGAATCTTGGGAAAGTAACATACTGATGACAAAGGGAACAACGTATGTTGTTATGCGGTTTGACCGATAAAGATCTTCGTAGAATATGTGGGAACCAATATGAGCATCCAGGTTCCGCTATTGGTTATTAACCGGAGACGTGTCCCGGTCATGTCTACATAGTTCTTGAACCCGTAGGGTACGCACGCTTAACGTTACGATGATAGTTATATTATGAGTTTATATGTTTTGATGTACCGAAGGTTGTTTAGAGTCCCGGATGTGATCAAGGACATGACGAGGAGTCTCCAAATGGTCGAGACATAAATATTGATATATTAGAAGCCTATGTTTGGATGTCGGAAGTGTTCCGGGTGAAATCGGGATTTTACCAGAGTACCGGGAGGTTACCGGAACCCCCCGGGGGCTTAATGAGACTACATGGGCCTTAGTGGAAACAGAGGGCAGCAAGGGGAGTGTGGGGCGCGCTCCCCCAAGGCCCAAACCGAATTGGTTTAGGGCAAGGGGGGCCGGCCCCCTCTTTCCTTCTCCCCCTCTCTCTTTCCTTCTCCCGAATCCTATTCCAACTAGGAAGGGGGGGGGGGGAGTCCTACTCCCGGTGGGAGTAGGACTCCTCCTGGTGCGCCCTCTCCCTGGCCGGCCGCACCCCCTTGCTCCTTTATATACGAGGGCAGGGGGGCACCCCATAGACACAACAATTGATCAAGTTGATCTTTTAGCCGTGTGCGGTGCCCCCTCCACCATAGTCCACCTCGATAATACTGTAGCGGTGCTTAGGCGAAGCCCTACATCGGTAGAACATCAACATCGTCACCACGCCGTCGTGCTGACAAAACTCTCCTTCAACACTTGGCTGGATCGGAGTTCGAGGGACGTCATCGGGCTGAACGTGTGCTAAACTCGGAGGTGCCGAGTGTTCGGTACTTGATCGGTCGGATCTGAAGACGTACGACTACAACCACGTTGTGCTAACGCTTCCACTTTCGGCATGTCATACTTTGGTTCGGCGGTATTGTTGGATGAAGTGGCCCGGACCGACATTACGCGTACGCTTACGCGAGACTGGTTCTACTGACATGCTTTGCACACAGGTGGCTGGCGGGTGTTAGTTTCTCCAACTTTACTTGAACCGAGTGTGGCTACGCCCGGTCCTTGCGAAGGTTAAAACAACACCAACTTGACAAACTATCGTTGTGGTTTTGATGCGTAGGTAAGAATAGTTCTTGCTAAGCCCGTAGCAGCCACGTAAAACTTGCAACAACAAAGTAGAGGACGTCTAACTTGTTTTTGCAGGGCATGTTGTGATGTGATATGGTCAAGACATGATGCTAAATTTTATTGTATGAGATGATCATGTTTTGTAACCGAGTTATCGGCAACTGGCAGGAGCCATATGGTTGTTGCTTTACTGTATGCAATGCAATCGCCCTGTAATGCTTTACTTTATCACTAAGCGGTAGCGATAGTCGTAGAAGCATAAGATTGGCGAGACGACAACGATGCTATGATGGAGATCAAGGTGTCGTGCCGGTGACGATGGTGATCATGACGGTGCTTCGGAGATGGAGATCACAAGCACAAGATAATGATGGCCATATCATATCACTTATATTGATTGCATGTGATGTTTATCTTTTATGCATCTTATCTTGCTTTGATTGACAACAGCATTATAAGATGATCTCTCACTAAATTTCAAGATAAAAGTGTTCTCCCTGAGTATGCACCGTTGCCAAAGTTCATCGTGCCCAGACACCACGTGATGATCGGGTGTGATAAGCTCTACGTCCATCTACAACGGGTGCAAGCCAGTTTTGCACACGCAGAATACTCAGGTTAAACTTGACGAGCCTAGCATATGCAGATATGGCCTCAGAACACTAAGACCGAAAGGTCGAGCGTGAATCATATAGTAGATATGATCAACATAGTGATGTTCACCATTGAAAACTACTCCATTTCACGTGATGATCGGTTATGGTTTAGTTGATTTGGATCACGTGATCACTTAGAGGATTAGAGGGATGTCTATCTAAGTGGGAGTTCTTAAGTAATATGATTAATTGAACTTTAATTTATCATGAACTTAGTCCTGATAGTATTTGCATATCTATGTTGTAGATCAATAGCTCGCGTTATTGCTTCCCTATGTTTTATATGTGTTCCTAGAGAAAACTAAGTTGAAATATGATAGTAGCAATGATGCGGACTGGGTCCGTGATCTGAGGTTTATCCTCATTGCTGCACAGAAGAATTATGTCCTTGATGCACCGCTAGGTGACAAACCTATTGCAGGAGCAGATGCAGATGTTATGAACGTTTGGCTAGCTCAATATGATGACTACTTGATAGTTTAGTGCACCATGCTTAAACGGCTTAGAATCGGGACTTCAAAGACGTTTTGAACGTCATGGACCATTTGAGATGTTCCAGGAGTTGAAGTTAATATTTCAAGGAAATACCCGAGTTGAGAGATATGAAGTCTCCAACAAGTTCTATAGCTAAAAGATGGAGGAGAATAGCTCAAGCAGTGAGCATGTGCTCAGATTGTGTGGGTACTACAATCGCTTGAATCAAGTGGGAGCTAATCTTCCAGATAAAATAGTGATTGACAGAATTCTCTAGTCACCATCACCAAGTTAGTAGAACTTCGTGATGAACTATAATATGCAAGGGATAATGGAAACGATTCCCAAGCTCTTCGTGATGCTGAAATCGACGAAGGTAGAAATCAAGAAAAGCATCAAGTGTTGATGGTAAACAAAACCACTAGTTTCAAGTAAAGGGACAAAGGGAAGAAAGGGGAACTTCAAGAAGAACAGCAAGCAAGTTGCTGCTCAAGTGAAAAAACCCAAGTCTGCACCTAAGCCTGAAACCGAGTGCTTCTACTGCAAAGGGACTGGTCACTGGAAGCGGAACTACCCCAAGTAATTGGCGGATAAGAAGGATGGAAAAGTGAACATAGGTATATTTGATATACATGTTATTGATGTGTACTTTACTAGTGTTTATAGCAACCCCTTAGTATTTGATACTAGTTCAGTTGCTAAGAATAGTAACTCGAAACGGGAGTTGTAGAATGAACAGAGACTAGTTAAGGGTGAAGTCACAATGTGTATTGGAAATGGTTCCAAGATTGATATGATCATCATCGTACACTCCCTATACTTTCGGGATTAGTGTTAAACCTAAAATAAATTTTATTTAGTGTTTGCGTTGAGCATGAATATGATTGGATCATGTTTATTGCAATACAGTTATTCATGTAAGTTAGAGAATAATTGTTGTTCTGTTTACATGAATAAAACCTTCTATGGTCATACACCCAATGAACATGGTTTGTTGGATCTCGATCGTGGTGATACACATTTTCATAATATTGAAGCCAAAAGATGCAAAGTTAATAATGATAGTGCAACTTATTTGTGGCACTGCCGTTTAGGTTATACTGGTGTAAAGCGCATGAAAAAAAACCCATGATGATGGGCTTTTGGAATCACTTGATTATGAATCAGTTGATGCTTGCGAACCCTGGTGTAAAGGCAAGATGACTAAGACTCCGTTCTCCGTAACAATGGAGCGAGCAACAGATTTGTTGGAAATCATACATACTGATGTATGTGGTCCGATGAATATTGAGGCTCGCGGCAGGTATCATTATTTTCTGATCTTCACAGATGATTTGAGCAGATATGAGTATATCTACTTGATGAAACACAAGTCTGAAACATTTGAAAAGTTTAAAGAATTTCAGAGTGAAGTGGAGAATCATCGTAACAAAATAAAAGTTTCTATGATATGACCACAGAAGTAAAATATTTGAGTTACGAGTTTGGCCTTCAGTTAAAACAATGTGAAATAGTTTCACTACTCACGCCACCTGGAACACCATAGTGTAATGGTGTGTCCGAACATCGTAACCGTACTTTATTAGATATGGTGCGATCTATGATGTCTCTTACCAATTTACCACTATTGTTTTGGGGTTATGCATTAGAGACAACTACATTCACGTTAAATAGGGCACCATCTGCCGGGGTTCTGATCCACGAGCACCTATGGGACCGGCGGACCGAGTCCCTTTCGGTTCGGCGGGGGCGGAGGTCGCACGAAGAGCGGATCGAGGCGAAGCACATGAGCGGTTTACCCAGGTTCGGGCCGCACGGATGCGTAAAACCCTACTCCTGCTTTGTGGTTTGTATTGAGTTCTTGCTTGGGAGAGCGGAGTGCTACAGTACACTCCAGCGGCTAACGAGACCGAGCGTGAGTGTTCTCTTCCTCTTCCAGCCCACCTCCTCTACGTTGCGCATGGGCCTCCTTTTATATGCTCAAGGGCTCACCGACAGGTGGCAATGTAGACAAGGGTAAAAATGGAAAGGTGCTGCGGTAGGTACAGCTACCTGCTACAGTGTATCATACCTAACCCTGACGGCAGGGGACAAGGGCATTAAATGCCCGTCTGCGTCATCTAAATAGTGCAAAAGGGACCGTTAGGGACGCCACCGCTCACCACGATGGCGATCTTGTCAGCGCCGCTTGCCACCGCGCACCCCTGGCTGCACAGCCTCCCGCCACGTACGCCTGGAAGGGTCCCAGAGCGACACGTTGGTGGATGTGCTGGAGCGCGGGCGCAGAGTGGCGGCTTGCCGCGGCAAGCGCCTTGCCGCGGTCGTTGTCTTGTCGCGTCCGGGAGCTTGTCGCTCACCGGGCCTTGCCGGGACGCGTGGCGCGTCGCGGCAAGTTCCTTGAGATGCCTTGGTTGGCCTTCCCGGCAAGCTCCTCTTGCCGGGGTCTTGTCTCCTTGGCTTGGATACTTTGTTCTTGAATGGCTCCAAAGGAACCACGGAGGACCTTGGCGGTCACCCGGCAAGCCTTGCCGCGGGATGCTGCGACTGCATTTGCACAAGTTCGGGATACTAAGGTACCCCTACTCTAGTACACCGACAGGAGCCCCCGGGCCTGGGCCATACACGGTGCTGAGCGCTGTTGGGCCAGGCCCAAAACAGGGCACGGGCACGCGCGGCCTAGGTTATGCCGTATCTCTCCCCGTATCCACGCGTTGAATGCGGCGTCGTGGGAGAGATCGTGGGTGGTTTCTTTATTCGGAAATGCGGAACGTCCGCCCTCTCCCTCTTTATAAGCAGGGGAAACAGGGGTAGTTCGCCCATTCGCCGGTTGCTGTTTCAATCTCGGAAATCTCCGCCGCTCCCTCGTCTTCCCGAATCTGAAAGAGAGTAGCGCCCCGCCCCCCATCACCACCAGCACCACCGACGCCGTCGACCTCCTCCACCACTTCCGCCATGGCTCCGAAAGCCGACAAGGGGAAGGTTGTGAAGTCGACCGAGGCGCAGCGGCTTGCGGCGCTG
>NC_041388.1:134607444-134637733 GCF_002162155.2 Triticum dicoccoides | reverse complement strand
GAGGGAGCTGAGGGAGAACTACTACCTCTTCTGGTCGACGGAGACGCCAGCGCACCCGCGCACGAAGGTACTTCCAGCCGCCGCTTGGAAAACGGCTCCAAATGGATATCCATTCTTCGCCTTGTTCTTCTACTGCAGGCTCTGCCCGCCCTTCTCTGAGTTCTTCTGCGATATCATGAACACCTACGGGTTCCACCTCCTTGATTTCACCCCCAATGCTGTTCTGACCATGGCAGTTTTCGCGCATCTCTGCGAAAACTTTGTCGGAGTCCATCCCAATGTAGCTCTTTTTCGCCACTTCTTTATGCTCCGAGTAGAGAGAGGAGAGCCTTTATCCGGTGGAATCGCCTGAATCTCAAGGGCCGGCAAGAAGGACACTTATCTGGAGGGAGAGTTCCGCGGCAAGTGGGAGGAATGGAGAGCAGACTGGTGCTGGATTGACGAGGAGAACCCGCAGCCGTTTACCGCCTGGCGCCAAACCCCAGTAGCGTGCGGCAGCGATTGGAGTGACGTGGCCCCGGAAGACGATAGGCTGAAGATTGCCGTCACCCGGATTCTACGCCTCAGGCTTGCCGGGCTTACTGTAGGCGCAGATTTTCTTCGCCGCCGCATCGCCCCCCTGCAGGAACCGGGGAGACCCGCCTGGGAATTCAAGAATGCGGCGGATATCATGAGGCTGCGTCCGGATCTCAACTTCAACTTCACTGTTCTGGAGCTCAACGCGATGCTCCAGGAGCTGTTCAAGTACGACCCTCAACATCCCTAAGTGTTCAGGTTGCCGGGGGGTGTCGTTCCGCTGTGCAACAACTCCTCGCTTGACCGCATCCGTGCAATGATGCCGCTGTGCGATTCGCATGGAATTGTCCCAACTTGGCAAGAGCCTGCAGACGACGTCGTGCAGGAGTTCTTCGATGGCTTGGTAGAAGTGCCGATCCGCTCCGACAAAAAGGATAGCCTCACCCGCGACACCACCGATGCGGAGATGACACGCATCGCCACTAGGCTGGAAGAGGCGGCGACAGCCGCAGCCGCGGGTGAATTTGGATTCACCGTGGAGGAGGCAGATGCAGCAGAGGCGGCAAGCCGTGCCGAGCGAGGGGAGCCCGCCGGCGAGAAAGAGCTTGCCGGGCAGAAAAGGCTTGCCGGGCATGGCGTCGAGTCGAGCGAGCCCGCCGAGGATGCGAGCGGCTCGCTGGAGATCAACTCCTCTTCCTCCTCATCTTTAGGCAGCTCGCCGCAAGCAGAGCCTCCATCCCCACCAAGAAGGCGTCTCCGCAAGGCCGGTGACGCAGCGGAGTGGCAGGCGAGTCAACAGTTGCCGCGCCGCGTGACACGCTCCACCGCGGCAAACACTGTTGCCGCGGGAGCACCTCACGCAACGACGGCAACTGGAGCGGGGCCTTCCCGGACCACCGCTTCTGCTCCTGCCGCTTCTCACGCCGCGGCGGCAGCCGGAGCGGGGTCGTCTCATACCACCGCCACCGTTCCCGCCAAGCGGCCAAGGGAAACCACTCCTCCGCCTCCTCGCGCCGGACGTGAGCCAGACTTCGACTTCTCCACGTTCAGCTCCGACGAGGAAGAAGAAGAGTAAGATTCTCTTGTTGTGCTTGTAGTTCTTCAATTCTTGCTGTTTGTCTTGTATCTCATTTGCTTTACTCTGAACTTATTCCTTTTTAGGACTCTGGCTCAGAGAGCAGAAAAGAGAGCCAAGGTCCCGGTGATTGTCGTTGAGGACGAACCCACTGCGACAGCAGGGGGTGCGCCCGAGACAACCTTGCCGGACCCGGCAACTTTTCTCCAGAGCAGCCCCCAGCGTAAGTATATGGTTCGCTTTCCGCTGTGAAGTGTGCATGGATATTTTTCCTTTGCTGACATCTGACTGTTGGTTTGTGTAGGAGTAGAGCAGCCCCACTAGGAGCCAAGGGAGAGTCCTCCGGCAAGGGAGAGTTCTCCGGCAAGGGAGAAGTCTCCGGCGAGGGAGAGTTCTCCGGCAAGGGACAGCACCAGCGGCCCCTCGACGGCGGAGACCACGACTGCAGGACCCCGTACAGGTACTCTTCTCGCTTCAAAACTTCCCTTGGGTTCTTCTTCTTTTGATCTTTTTCTCTTTTCTTGGATATTTGCTTAACTCTTCTCCCTTTTCCAGCCGTCAGACCCATCTACTGCGGAGCCGATGGAGATCGAGGTTGCCGCCGCCGCTGCCGCCGCCAAGGCTGCCGCCGCAGTAGCTGGCGAGGGGTCTGGCGATCGCACTGACGGCCCTGAGGCCGCAGGAGTGCCAGGCGCTACGTCGACCGCCGACCCGTCCGCCACTGCCGCAGCGCCAGGCTCCGAAGAGCCCCGGCCGGGCGTCTACTTGAAGGCCGGCGATGGCGTCTTCATCAACCTCCCCTGGGCGTCGAGCTCCAGGGCGCCGGTTGAAGGGGAGAGCTTCGACGGAGAGGTACTCGCCTCCGCTGGGCTGACGCTGGTTGACGCGCCGAGCAGCAGCAGCAACGAGCCCGAGGAGGAGCGGCTGCTGCGGAAGTTGTTGTCGCTCTACCGTGCGCGGCAAGCCAAGCTGGAATCCCGCGAGGCGCTTGTCGCGAAGGTGGGAGTAGACATCGAGAAGCGCGCGGAGGAGCTCCGAGGTCTCCACCAGGAAGCTCTCCGGTCCCTGGCGGAGGAGCGGGAGCAACTCGCCGAAGAGCAGAAGGCCTTCTTCCTTGAGAAGGCTGAGGTTGAGGAGCAACGGCGGCTTGTCGCTGAGAAGCTGTTTGCGCAGGAAGGCGAGCTGGCGCAGCGGAAGGTCAATCTTGACGCCCACGAGGAGGAGCTTGCCGTGTGCGAGGAAAAATTTGGCGGAGCCCTCAAGCAAGCGGAAGATGCTGCCGCAGCCGCTGAGGCCGCCAAGAAGGAGCTGGAGACGAAGGTGGCGCAGCTAGAGGCCGATCTCGCCGAGAAGGGCAAAGAGCTCAGTGCCGCCAAGGTCTCCAATGTGGATCTTGAGTTGAAGCTGACCACTTTGACCAAGACGCTGGACGGCGCCAAGGAGCAAGAAGCGGTCTTGAAGGAGGAGATCAGGGCCGACAAGGCGCTGCTGGAGAGTGCTGCCGCCACCCAGAATGCTTTCAGGGAGACTGTGGAGCACTGGACGGAGAGTCTTGTGAGTGTTGCCGCAGACATTGACAGGGAACTGGCGCAGCTGGGGATGGAGGATCTCGGGTATCCCTCCGACGAGAACCTCCAACCCAGCGCCAAGCTTGTCTTGTTCTTCAAAGGCGTGGCGACGGCCCTCCAGCGACTCTAGGAGAGGATCCCAAAGCAGCTGGTCGACAAATCGCGCAAGATCTGCGCGGGAGCTCTTCAGAAAGTGTTGGTGAAGGTGGCCTTCCGCAATCCGGGCCTCAACCTCACCAACGTCCTCAAGACCCTGCCGCCGGATGCTGATCTGGAGGCGCTCAAGACCCTTGTCACACCCATTGTGGACAAGGTGAGCGGGATCAAGAGGATCGAGGGCGATCGCGTAGACTAGGCCGCCCGCTTTCTTCTTTTCTTGTCGCTGTTTGTCATGTTATGAAAACAATCTGTTAGAGCCGCGACAAGCTATCTTGTAATATAACTCTATTCCGGGTAATGATTGCAATGTTATTCCCTTTACTTGATTCCTCCCTTTGTATGTTTTTTTACCCTATGCTTTTAGGGAACTTGCCGGTGCAGGCACCTGAGCCGCGAGCGCTGAGTGCGGGACGTCAGCAGCCTGCTGGCGGTGCCGCTACCGACAAGAAACCTTGTCGCAACTAGTTGCAGCTCACTTAAGTTGTTGAGCGGACTCAAAACAAAGTAAGGGCGCAACTAGCTACGAGTTGGTTCCTCCGCGCACAGGTTTTCCATACAAAGTGCGGTCGTTCAAGGGAGATAACTTAAAAATTTAAAAAATCTGATTGCTCAAACTTTGGCAACTTAGCTTTTCAGTTGTTTGCTTCCCAGTAAGGCGAAACTTTCTTGAACGATGCCTGGTCCATACCATTATCTTCTCCTTCCCCCTCGGCAAACTTGTGGGCGAGGGAACCTTCCTTTCCTTGAGAAAAAAGAAAGAAGAGAAAATAAAGATATGGAGCCTTACGGCTCGTTATTGCTTACCGGGGAGTAGGTGCTGCACAAAGTGTCAGATCACATATGCAAAAAATAGAAAGCATGAAATCGACAAGATGTGCGGAGCACATGAGCTTTACTTATGCACGGGGTCTGCACTCGGCTTTGTACAAAGGATTACATGCAACAGCGGCAAGACTTGTACAAAAGGTGGTTGCCGGAACAGGTTCCGGCAACCGCGCCTTATGGGTAAAACTTACGAAGATGCTCAATATTCCAGGAATTGCTCACCGGAATGCAATCTTCGGTCTCAAGGCGGACGGCGCCAGGCCTAGTGACTCGTTTCACCCGGTAAGGGCCTTCCCACTTCGGCGTCAACTTGTTGGAATTCTTGGCGGACTAAACGCTCCGAAGAACAAGGTCGCCTTCCTCGAGACTTCGGGCGTTAACTTTGCGGCTATGGTAGCGGCGCAAAGCTTGCTGGTAGCGAGCAGCTCGTACAGCAGCCTGAAGACGATCTTCCTCAAGGAGCAGCGCGTCATCTTGTCGCAGCTGCTCTTGCTCAAGCTCATCATAAGCGAGCACTCGAGGTGACCCGTATACGAGTTCCGTGGGGAGAACTGCCTCTGCTCCATAGACTAGAGCGAAAGGTGTCTGGCCAGTGGCTCGATTTGGCGTCGTCCTGATCGACCAAAGAACCACCGGTAGCTCCTCGATCCAGTTTCTTCTGCACTTGTGCAGCCTGTTGAAAGTTTTGGTCTTGAGCCCGCGCAGCACTTCAGCATTTGCTCTCTCCGCTTGACCATTGCTTCTCGGGTGAGCAACAGAAGCGAAGCAGACCTTGGCGCCAAGATCTTGGATGTACTGCTTGAAGGTGCGGCTCGTGAATTGCGTACCGTTGTCGGTGATTATCCTGTTAGGGATTCCGAAGCGGCAAACAATCGACCTGAAGAACTTGACTGCTGACTGTGCTGTCACCTTCCTCACTGGTTCCACTTCCGGCCACTTTGTGAACTTGTCGATTGCAACGTACAAGTACTCAAAGCCCCCGACTACTCAGGGAAAGGGGCCGAGGATGTCGAGCCCCCAGACCGAAAATGGCCAGGATAAAGGGATTGTCTGGAGAGCTTGAGCTGGTTGGTGTATCTGCTTGGAATGGAACTGGCACGCTTCACACTTGGTTACTTGTGCAGTTGCATCCTGGGGGGCTGTCGGCCAAAAGAAACCTTGCCGGAATGCTTTGCCGGCAAGTGCTCTTGCGCCAATGTGGTGACCACATATGCCTCCATGTATCTCTGCCAACAGCTTTTGTCCGTCTTCCCGGTGAATACACTTCAATTTCACACCATTGAGTCTTCTTCTATACAGTGTCTTGTCGACAAACTGGTACATACTTGACTGCCGGGGTACTCTTTCCGCTTCTTCTTGCTCTTCGGGAAGTTCTCCTGTTTGAAGGAAACGGACAATCTGCTGTGCCCACGCTGGAGCTTGTGGCTCGACAACAAGGACTAAAGGCAAATCTGGTGCTGCGGGAACATCCGCTTCTACGGCGAGAACCTGCGGCTCCGCCGGAGCTTGACGTTCCTCGACAAGCTTGCCGGAGCAAAACTTGTCGGGAGTTTCTGCTTCAACGGAACAAACCCTAGGGCTTGCCAGAGCATATTGCTCCTCAGCGCAAGGTAAATCTGTTGCTGCGGGAACGTCCGCTTCTACGGCGAGAACTTGCGGCTCTGCCGGAGCTTGACGTTCCCCGGCAAGTATGCCGGAGCAAAACTTGTCGGGAGCTTCTGCTTCAATGGAACAAACCCTGGGGCTTGTCGGAGCAGACTGCTCCTCAGCGCTCTTAGCGTTGATCTTGGGGACCTTCTTGGCGGCGGCTTCGGGAAGCTCTGCCAGCAAATAGTCACCAGAAATCAACTTCCTCTTCTTGCTCTGTCCAGTTGATGGCGTTACAGACGGTTGAGTCAGCTTGAGCACAAAGATCCCTGGTTCCACAGGTAACTTAAGTGCGGCGCGCTTTGATAGGCCATCAGCAATGGCATTCTGAGCTCTTGGAACATGCTCCATCTGTAGGCCGTCAAAGTGCTCTTCTAGCTTTCTCACTTCGTCGACGTAGGCTTCCATCAACGGACTCTGATAGCTCTTGTTCACTTGGCGGACGACAAGCTGCGAGTCACCCCTGACAATGAGCTTCTTGATCCCAAGGTCTGCCGCGATCCTGAGACCGGCAAGCAAGCCTTCATACTCCGCAGTATTGTTTGTTGCTTGCTCCTTGGGAAAGTGCATCTGGACTACGTATTTGAGGTGCTCTCCGGTGGGTGCGACAAGCAGCACGCCAACGCCGGCGCCTTGCAGCGAAAAGGCACCATCAAAGTACATCAGCCACTCTTTGCTTGCTTCTTTGACGGGGATGCTCGTTTCAGGAATTTCTTCATCTGGTGTTGGCGTCCATTCTGCTATGAATTCTGCCAATGCTCTGCTTTGGATAGTTGAAGTACTCTCAAACTTGAGGCCAAATCTTGACAGTTCCAGTGCCCACTCAACAATCCTGCCTGTCGCTTCTGGATTCTGTAGTATCCTCTTCAGCGGAAAACAAGTGACAACTGTGATCTCATGTGCTTGGAAGTAATGGCGCAGCTTTCTCGAGGCCATGAGAAGGCCGAAAAGCAATTTCTGCACGCCATAGTACCTTGACCTAGCCCCCTGTAGAAGGGAACTGACAAAGTAAACTGGGCACTGCACCATTCTCGTCTGTATCTCCTAGCGCGTCTACGCAGATCCATCCTTGTCGGGGCTAGAGCTTGTCGGGGGAGCCCCCTGCTTGTCGCTGGATGCGCCTGCCGCGGTTGCTGGTTCGTCATCTGCCTCCCTCTCCGCTACTAATGCAGCACTAACCACTTGACTGGTTGCCGCTATATACAACAGCAACTTCTCTTGTGGCTTAGGTGCGACAAGTGTTGGAGCGGAGGACAGGTATCTCTTCAAGTCTTGCAGCGCAGCCTCCGCTTCCAGAGTCCATTTCATTGGACCTTCCTTTTTCAATATTTTGAAAAACAGCAGGGCGCGCTCAGCAGACCTAGAGATAAACCTACTGAGAGCAGCCACACAACCGGCAAGCCTTTGTACACCCTTGACGCACTTTGGTGCTTCAATCTGCTCAATGGCCTTGATCTTGTCAGGATTGGCTTCGATTCCCCGCTGAGACACAAAGAATCCGAGAAGCTTGCCGGAGGGGACTCCAAACACACATTTCTCGGGGTTGAGCTTGAGGCTGATCTTGCGCAGATTTGCAAAGGTCTCGTCTAAATCTTGAATCAGAGTTGCCTTGTCCTTGCTCTTGACCACTATGTCATCCATGTAGGCTTCCACATTTCTGTGTATTTGTGGCTCAAGAGCGACATGGACTACCCTTGCAAATGTTGAACCAGCATTTTTTAAACCAAAAGGCATCCGTATGAAACAGTACGTGCCACATGGAGTAATGAATGCGGTCTTCTCCTCATCCTCTTCTGCCATGAAGATTTGATGGTATCCTGAGTATGCGTCAAGAAATGAAAGCAAATCACATTCGGCCGTGGAGTCAACAATCTGGTCAATGCGCGGCAAAGGAAATGGGTCTTTGGGACAAGCTTTGTTAACATCGGTAAAGTCAATACAAAGTCTCCATTTCCTGTTCGCCTTGCGCACGACTACAGGATTGGCCAACCACGTAGGATGGAGCACTCCTCTGACAAGGCCTGCTGCTTCCAACTTCTTGATCTCTTCTGCGATGAATTCTTGGTGCTCCACTGCTTGCTTCCTGACCTTCTACTTGACGGGCCGCGCATGAGGACAAACGGCAAGATGATGCTCAATTACTTTCCTGGGAACACCGGGGATGTCAGACGGTTGCCACGCAAACACGTCGACATTCGCCCGCAGGAAAGCAATGAGCGCGCTTTCCTATTTAGGGTCGAGAGTGGCACCGATGGTGAAGGTACCACCAGTGCCGTCCTCCTTGGCGGACACCTTCTTGGTCTCCGGCGGAGCTGCCATTGTCTTCTTACCCTTGCCGGTGGAGCTCGATGGTGCGTCCTCGACGGTAGCGCAGCACTCTGAAGAGGTGCGCTTGCCGGAGTGGGCATCAGAACTCTTGCCGGACTTGGTCCTCTTCTTCCCCCCGGGAGCTTCAACGGCAGGTGACTTGCGATCTTTTGCGGCTGCCGCTTCCCGGTAGATCTTGTCGGCGCAGATAAGAGCATCCTTCTTGTCGCCAGGGACAGAGATGACGCTCATCGGGCCTGGCATCTTCAGCATGTTGTATGCGTAGTGAGAGGCTGCCATGAACTTGGCGAGTGCTGGAAGGCCGAGTATCCCATTGTAAGGCAATGGAAAATCGGCAACGTCAAAAGTGACCCTCTCAGTCCTGAAGTTCACCTTGCTGCCAAATGTTACTGGCAACGTGACCTTCCCCTTCGGCTTGCTCCTTCCCGGGTTGATTCCTTGGAATGTGCCGGTCTCTTCAAGCTCGCTGTCAGGGATCTGGAGTTTCTGGAGTACAACGGAGGAGATCAGGTTCAAGCCGGCCCCGCCGTCAACTAGCATCTTAGTGACCTTGAGGTTGCAGATAGTTGGTGAAACCAACATAGGCAAGCACCCGACCGCAGTTGTGCGATCAGGGTGGTCCTCAATATCAAAGATGATAGGCGTGCTGGACCATTTCAGAAGCTTGCGTGACTCGACAGGCGGTTCTGCCGCATTGACTTCCCGCACCCACTGCTTGAGTTGGCAGTGCGAAGTATGCAGAGAAGCACCGCCGTCAACGCACAAGACCTCTGTGGCTTTCTGGAACTCCTGCTCACTGGTCTCGACATCATCCATGTCTTCGTCGTCGTCGTCGTCTTCATCCTTGTCGTGGCCGCGGGGAGGTCTGTCTCCTTGCCGCTACTTGGCCTTGCCGCGGCGTCCTCCCCGGCCGGCGCGCTTCTTGCCGGATTCTCCAGCGCCTCCTTGGGCCCTCTCTTTGTCACGTAGCTCGTATTCAGCCTTTTGCTGCTGGACAAGCTGTTCGACCTTCTTGCAGCTCTGGAGGTCATGGCCCTTGGTGCGGTGGATCTTGCAATACTGCTTGTCGGTGCCATCCTGCTTGTCGGCGACCGCCACAGCCTGGCAGTTGGTGCATGCGACAATCTCCTTGCCGGAGCTACCAGCTTTGGCTTTCTTGGCGCCACCTTCGTTGCCAGACTGCTCAACGACTAGCACATCTTTGCCTTTCTTCTTCCTGTTGTTCCGCCGCCGGTTTTTCTTTGCCGGGGCAGCATCCTCGCTGTCAGATCCCCCTGCTCCTGTATTCTCTCCGGGGAGTTTCTCCCTTCCTCAGCACGTGCACACTTGTCGGCCAGGGCATACCGCTCACTGTCGTCTCTGATCTTGCACATCGCCATCTCCTCCCGCATACTGCGGTTACGCACGTTCTGATGGAATGCGCTGATGACCGCGGCAGGGTGGACATCTGGGATGTTGTGCTGTACGCGGCTGAATCTCTGAATGTACTTGCGCAGGGGCTCTCCTTCCTTCTGGGCGAGCAGATGAAGGTCACTCTCTTGGCCATGAGGTTTGTGGCCGCCTGTAAAGGCGCCGACAAACTGATGGCATAGGTCTGCCCAGGAGGATATGGAGTTGTCCGGCAAGTGCATGAGCCAGAACCTGACGTTGGGCTTGAGCACCAGCGGGAAGTAGTTGGCAAGGATCTTGTCGTCCCGCCCCCTGGCAGCCTACACCGCGATGGTGTAGATGCTAAGGAACTCCGACGGATGCGACTTGCCGTCGTACTTCTCTGGTACGTCTGACTTGAAATTCTTCATGCTGGGCCACTGGACTTGCCGCAGCTCACGAGTAAACGCAGGGCAACCTACCGCGTACGGCAAGCCGCCTAGTTCCCCTGGCGCATGCATGTCGACAGAGGGCCCAGCGCGCTGGTCCGATTGACGTCGCGCTTCTCTTTGGCGCTCGATGCGAGTACGAGCGTCTTCTTGCTGTCGTTCGTGAAGAACTTGGTGCTGATCGCGACGAGCTCGTGGATCTGATGACGCGGTGGAGTCGCTGTCGAGGTGGATCCGGCGAGTCGGCGATCTTGGCCTTCGGGGCGGAGAGTGCACATTGGTCGCACCCCCACCAGTCTTGTCGCCACCGGCTCATGCCTGGCTGACTTTCCGCGGCTGCGACGTGCTCGGCTGCCGTTGAGTGTCGCCGTTAGCGAAGCCGATGAGACTCTGAATGGTGGCCCTCCAGTCGTCGATCTTGTCTGCCGTTGGAGGGTAGTCCAGGAGCAGTTGAGCTCGCGCCAAAGCTTCTGCTGGAGTGGCGGGTGGCGGTGGCGAACGGTGCAAGGAGTGGGATATGCTCGGACTTCTAACTGTGTTAGAAGGAGCAGTATCCCGTCCAGGCGACCGTGCCTCGCTCATGCCAACATGTTGGCGTGCATGTTGGTCTTGAGCACTCCGAGATCCACCAGCTCGATCTTGGTCCAGCAAACGCATGGTACTGTGAGCACCATGACGCTGCCGGTCCCGCGCCTCCTGAGATGGGCGCGGTGCATGTACGGACGCCGAGGTCTTGGAGTGCGCCCGGTCGTTGTGGGAGCCGGCTACGCCGCCGATGGGCAGCGCAGCCTTGTCCTTGGACCTGGCAGCACCGTGAACTCCCTCGTCGACGCCCGTTCTTCCGCCGGCGTCTGCCCCATCAGCCGTTTGCTTCGGCGGTGGTGGGTTCGGCGCGGATGGAGCAGCCGCCTCCGAAGCCTTCTTCTTCGGCGGCATGTCGATGAAGATGATGAAGATCTAGCTGGTGTGAACGCCGGATCTGGTTCACACAACCTCGACGCCCCCTACTTGGCGCGCCAAATATGCCGGGGTTCTGATCCACGAGCACCTATGGGACCGGCGGACCGAGTCCCTTTCGGTTCGGCGGGGGCGGAGGTCGCACGAAGAGCGGATCGAGGCGAAGCACACGAGCGGTTTACCCAGGTTCGGGCCGCACGGATGCGTAAAACCCTACTCCGGCTTTGTGGTTTGTATTGAGTTCTTGCTCGGGAGCGCGGAGTGCTACAGTACACTCCAGCGGCTAACGAGACCGAGCGTGAGTGTTCTCTTCCTCTTCCAGCCCACCTCCTCTACGTTGCGCATGGGCCTCCTTTTATATGCTCAAGGGGTCACCGGCAGGTGGCAACGTAGACAAGGGTAAAAATGGAAAGGTGCTGCGGTAGGTACAGCTACCTGCTACAGTGTATCATACCTAACCCTGACGGCAGGGGACAAGGGCATTAAATGCCTGTCTGCGTCGTCTAAATAGTGCAAAAGGGACCGTCAGGGACGCCACCGCTCGCCACGATGGCGATCTTGTCAGCGCCGCTTGCCACCGCGCACCCCTGGCTGCACAGCCTCCCGCCACGTACGCCTGGAAGGGTCCCAGAGCGACACATTGGTGGATGTGCTGGAGCGCGGGCGTAGAGTGGTGGCTTGCCGCGGCAAGCGCCTTGCCACAGTCGTTGTCTTGTCGCGTCCGGGAGCTTGTCGCTCACCGGGCCTTGCTGGGACGCGTGGCGCGTCGCGGCAAGTTCCTTGAGATGCCTTGGTTGGCCTTCCCGGCAAGCTCCTCTTGCCGGGGTCTTGTCTCCTTGGCTTGGATACTTTGTTCTTGAATGGCTCCAAAGGAACCACGGAGGACCTTGGCGGTCACCCGACAAGCCTTGCCGCGGGATGCTGCGACTGCCCGTGCACAAGTTCAGGATACTAAGGTACCCCTATTCTAGTACACCGACACCATCTAAATCTGTTGAGACGACACCGTATAAACTATGGTTTGGCAAGAAACCAAAGCTGTCGTTTCTTAAAGTTTGAGGTTGCAATGCTTATGTGAAAAAGTTTCAACTTGATAAGCTCAAACCCAAATCGGAGAAGTGTGTCTTCATAGGATACCCAAAAGAAAATGTTGGGTACACCTTCTATCACAGATCCGAAGGCAAGATATTCATTGCTGAGAATGGATCCTTTCTAGAGGAGGAGTTTCTCTCAAAAGAAGTGAGTGGGAGGAAAGTAGAACTTGATGAGGTAACTGTACCTGCTCCCTTATTGGAAAGTAGTTCATCACAGAAATCTGTTCCTGTGACTACTACACCAATTAGTGAGGAAGCTAATGATGATGATCATGTAACTTCAGATCAAGTTACTACCGAACCTCGTAGGTAAACCAGAGTGAGATCTGCACCAGAGTGGTATGGTAATCCTATTCTGGAGGTCATGTTACTTGACCATGACAAACCTACGAACTATGAGGAAGCAATGATGAGCCCAGATTCCGCGAAATGGCTCGAGACCATGAAATCTGAGATGAGATCCATGTATAAGAACAAAGTATGGACTTTGATTGACTTGCCCAAAGATCGGCGAGCCATTGAGATTAAATGGATCTTCAAGAGGAAGACGAACACTGATAGTAGTGTTACTATCTACAAAGCTAGAATTGTCACAAAAGGTTTTCGACAAGTTCAAGGTGTTGACTATGATGAGAGTTTCTCACTCGTATCTATGCTTAAGTCTGTCCGAATCATGTTAGCAATTGCCACATTTTATGAAATCTGGCAAATGGATAAACAAAACTACATTCCTTAATGGATTTATTAAAGAAGAGCTGTATATGATGCAACAAGAATTTTTTGTCAATCCTAAAGGTGCTAACAAAATATGCAAGCTCCAGCGATTTATCTATGGACTGGTGCAAGCATCTCGGAGTTGAAATATACGCTTTGATAAGTTGATCAAAGCATATAGTTTTATACAGACTTGCAGTGAAGCCTGTATTTACAAGAAAGTGAGTGGGAGCACTACAAAATTTCTGATAAGTATATGTGAATGACATATTGTTGATCGGAGATAATGTAGAACTATTCTGCAAAGCATAAAGGAGTGTTTGAAAGGAGTTTTTCAAAGAAAGACCTCAGTGAAGCTACTTACATATTGAGCATCAAGATCTATAGAGATAGATCAAGACGCTTGATAATTTTTTTCAATGAGTACGTACCTTGACAAGATTTTGAAGTAGTTCAAAATGGAACAGTCAAAGAAAGAGTTCTTGCCTGTGTTACAAGGTGTGAAATTGAGTAAGACTCAAAGCCCGACCACGGTAGAAGATAGAAAGAGAATGAAAGTCATTCCCTATGCCTCAGCCATAGGTTCTATAAAGTATGCCATGCTGTGTACCAGATCTATTGTATACCCTACACTGTTTTTGGCAAGGGAGTACAATAGTGATCTAGGAGTAGATCACTAGACATCGGCCAAAATTATCATTAGTGGAATAAGGATATGTTTCTCGATTGTGGAGGTGACAAAAGGTTCATCGTAAAGAGTTACGTCGATTCAAGCTTTGACACCGATCTGGATGACTCTAAGTCTCGATCTAGATACATATTGAAAGTGGGAGCAATTAGCTAAAGTAGCTCCGAGCAGAGCATTGTAGACATGAAAGTGCGTTATATCGACTAGAGGGGGGGGGTGAATAGGCGATTTTTATGGAAGTCTTCAAAACATGGGAGTTATGAAGACAAACGATAGAAATAAACCTAATACCCTGCAGCGGAAGGTAGACTACACTAGGCAAGCCATAGTCAAGTATTCAATAGAGTGAAAGCACAGTGACTAATAGCAGCAATGTAGTAAGGATCAGGTAGGAAGATATTGTGAAGCCAGACAGAACACGCAGTCACTCAGTGAAGACAAAAGATAGTGCAAACATACAATGACTTCACAAGGAGTAACAGTAAGTAAAGGGAAGGGAAGATGAAACCAGTGACTCATTGAAGACAATGATTTGTTGGACCAGTTCCAGTTGCTGTGATAACTGTACGTCTGGTTGGGGCGGCTAGGTATTTAAACCTTAGGACACACAGTCCCGGACACCCAGTCCTGAACACGCAGCTCAGGACACCCAGTCCTCACCGTATTCCCCTTGAGCTAAGGTCACACAGACCTCGCCCAATCACTCTGGTAAGTCTTCAAGGTAGACTCCCAAACCTTCACAGACTTCGTTCACCGGCAATCCACAATGTCTCTTGGATGCTCAGAACGCGACGCCTAACCGGCTGGAGGATGCACAGTCCTCAAGTGTAATAAGTCTTCAGATCACACAGACAAGAAGACTTAAGTGATGCCCAATTCTCTCTAGCTCTGGGTGGTTAGGGCTTTATCCTCGCAAGGAATTCTCTCTCAAAGGCTTCGAGGTGGGTTGCTCTCAAATGACAAAAGCCGTACTCTCAATCTGAGCAGCCAACCGTTTATGGTTGTAGGGGGTGGGCTATTTATAGCCACTTGGCAACCCGACCTGATTTGTCCGAAATGACCCTGGGTCACTAAGGAACTGACACGTGTTCCAATGGTCAGATTTCAAACTCACATGGCAACTTTACTTGGGCTACAAGCAAAGCTGACTTGTCCGACTCTGGACAAGATTCGCTCTCATAGTCTTCACTCGAAGACATAGGTTTTTGGTTAGGCATCACTTCAGTCATTCTGACTGGTTCTCTTGGACCCCACTTAACAGTACGGTGGTTCCTATGACTCAACACAAAAGAAAAAGAACTACGAAAGATCTAAGTCTTCGAGCTCCATAGGCTTCATGTGGTGTCTTCTCTTGTCATAGTCTTCAATATGAATATCTTCACATACCACCATTGACTTCAATGTCTTCATACATTTTTAGGGGTCATCTCTGGTAGTAAAACCGAATCAATGAGGGACTTCTACCTGTGTTATCCTGCAATTCTCACAAACACATTAGTCCCTCAACTAGGTTTGTCGTCAATACTCCAAAACCAACTAGGGGTGGCACTAGATGCACTTACAATCTCCCCCTTTTTGGTGATTGATGACAAACTAGTTGAAGTTTTCAACAGGGAATATAATCTGTGAAATTGTAAAGGATAAGGAATTGTCTTCATAAGTTGCAAGGGCTCCCCCTGAAGATGTGCATATAAGTAATTTGCTTTTGGAATGCAAATGCACATGGCAGGTTGTACTTGTGGAGATCCACTTCAACTTATGATGACAATCCACTATGCATGTGGAAGTATATGAAGATAATGACATGCATAATGGACAATGGGCATCTGCAGAATGATCTAAGTGCGGAATTTATCGTCGCACATGCGGAATTTATCATCGCAAAACAAAGTGGCAGATAAGTAGCAGACGACCATCGAGTTTAAGTGTTACAACTCAAAGAACCAAATGTAGCAAAGCGAGAGTTGTAAGCACGAAGCAAAATATAAAGTACCCGCCCATATGGACCCGCTTGAAGACTATCAACCTCATATGCTTCTCCCCCTTTTGTCAGTAAGGACCAAAAAGGTTTGAAGAGATAGAGCATCTACTCATTCCCATGCGGAGTAGGTGAAGTAGCAGGGTCGTTGGTGGTGTTTGGCGGTGCAGAAGAGCTTGGAGCAGAGTTGAAGCGTGCTGAAGGAGGTGGCGGTGAAGTAGCATTGTCTTCATCCTCGATAACTCTGGCAGTCACTGTTGCAGCAGAGGAAGAGAACTCAGAGTCTTCAAGGGATGGAGTTCCTAGCAGCACAACCCTTCGAGGAGGTGTGGAGTCAAACTTGAATCGCTCAGTGAAGCCATCCTCTTGAAGATCATCTTCAGAACACATCATCGTTAGCCCTTTCCATGTGCAGCGACAGGTTTCATGGGAAACGAAAGCATTCTTGGTGGCAAGATTGCGAATGCGATTAACATCCACTAAGAGGCTTTTCATCTGACGCTTCAGCCAGTCATGATGCCTATCCTTTTTCTGATGAAGAGCCACAAGAAGCTCTCGGTCGTTGAGAACACGAGTGCGCTTCTTGGGTCTTGGAGCAGTTGTACTATAAGTGGCTTCAGTGGAAGCAGGGTGTGGTGCACGTGTAGTGCCAGCCAGAGGATACACCTGAGTGACTGCTTCAACTCCTTCAATGTTCTGAGAGAAACTCTGATGCTCTGCATTCTGAAGACTTAGAGGTGCTTTGGCAGGCTCAGGATAGATGGCTTCAATAGAGATATCCACATCAGGCAGAAAAATCCGATGATTGCGAGCAGATGGCTGATATGAGATATCAGAGTGAAGTTTGATTAGCCGCATTATCCATGGGGCGTAGAACTTCAAGCCAAACAGATCAGAGCCTGATGCAGCAAGTTGGCGGATGAATAAGTCCTGTGCATTGAAGCATTTTCCATGAAGAATATAGAAGACCAAGGTCTTCATTGCACCCTCAAGCTTGGCATGTGGAGAGTGCCCTTTGATGGGCCAGAGAGTTCGCCTGATGATGTGATAGATGGTTCTTGGCAGATACTCAAGGTCTTCAACGAAGAACTTCGTGGGATAAGCAGCATCTTGGGGCAATGGCTTCATCATGCTGAGCATCTGACTCATATCAGGTTCAGGCTTCTTAAAGATGCTCTCAATAGCTTCACTATGCAGCTGACAGCCATGCTCGTATAGATCGCCAGGAGTGGGTAGGCCAGTGAGCTCAATGATGTCAAAGGCTTTGGCTTCGTGATGGACGTTTCCAGTCGTCCACTCCAGGACCCAAGTCTTCGGATCTCTGCTATACCCACGGATGTGAAGTGTGGCATAGAATTGGATCAGCAGCTCTTCATTCCAATGCTCTTGGTCAGTAACGAACGGCAGCAGTCCAACTTCCTTGAAGCAATCCAAAGCTTCTTCAAGACAGGGCAGACCAGCTATAGCTTCAATGTCAAGGCGCTTGTGTGGGAAGATGCGACCTTGGTTGTAAAGAATGCATGATTAATAGCTTCACTGAGGATAGCTCCAGAACCGGTCAGATGATATCCTTTCCCTTGAGTAGGGGTTCCTGGAGCTATCGAAGAATGTGTTGTCTGCTCTGAAGCCATTGATATTGAAGGAGCCAGGTGCTGATGCAGGACCTAGGAACCTTGGCAATCTTGGGATTGGCTTCTGTACCTGAGGCCTATGCTCAACATGATAGTCGAACTGGGGACCGGCAGCAGACTCAGGAACAGAAGTGACAGGATCAGTGGCTTCGCTGTCTTCTTCTTCCGTTGGGGAGGGCTCCACATTAGCTTCATTGGTAGTTGTGGCAGCCTCAAGATTTTCATCCTCCACTTGACGAGCTGGAGGGTCGGTCACAGGAACGTTCTCCTTGAGAACTGCTTCTTGTTGGGACAGGGGAGTGGGAACTTGTGGGACTTCTTCTTCCGCGGCTGATGCAGCCGGATTGTCTTCAACAGAGACTTAAGGCCTTGGACCTTTGCGAAGCCTGCGCAACGCGGGCGACGCCTGTGGAGTTTGAGTGGGCTGGGCCTCATAGTCTTCTTCCTCTTGTGGGCGATCCGCCCATGAAGCATCCTGTGCAATTGGCGTCAGTGGATGACCAATGCTGATGAGTTTGCTGTTCTCAAGCTGAGGAAGGACTGCACCATCTTCTACATGGTCCTGTTGACCAATGTCTTCAGCAGCAATGGGATCAGCTGTTGGAAAGTCTTCAGCTTCATGAGCCTCTGTGGAAGCAGGCTCATGGATTGTTAGTTGTCGTTCAGCTTCAGGATAGACCATCAAAATAGGTTCAACTATCAAAGGCTTTGTGGGAGCAGCCAAATCTTTCTTGGTCTTCCTCTTCTTCTTGGAGGGGGCAGTTGGAGAGGCTTCAGAGTGTTTCCTCTTCCTGGCTTCAGCCTCAGCAGTCCTTGTCTTCTTGAGCTCTGAAGCGGTTGACCGACTTTTTGGCTTCGAGCCAGTCAGTCTAGTTGGGAAGACAATCGGAACTGCTTCCTGCCTTGGTGCGTCAGGTTCAGCCATAGCAGGCTTCTTCTTCTTCTTTGTGGCCATCCTGGGGTCGATGCCAGGACGCCCAAGTGCCTTGCGCTTCTCAGCCTCATTATAGGCTTGCACACATCTGTCAGCCAGAGTCTTCATGCGCTCACGCGAACCCTGAGCTTCTGCATGTTTCTTTACAAAGGCTTCCTTGAGCTCGTGCATCATACTCTTGAAGTTCTTCATTTCCTGCACGTTGAGCTTGGCCATATGCTTCTTGAACTGAGCCTTTTCATAGTCAATCTTTTGCTTCAGTTCAACAATGCGCTGGGCAATAGCGAGCTCTGAAGCAATGGCGCCTTGGAAGGCGACACTGAGGCCAATGGGTAGCTGCAGATCTTCAAAGCTGATGTTTGGCGTGTCAAACCACTCGTCAATGAAGTTGTGGATGATGGTCACATCAAAGAGAGGCAGATCATTGAATATTTCTGCTTCTTCTTTGCTCTTGATGAGTTGCTCAAGAGCGTTATCTGCTAGATCTTCATCACTTGATAGATCAATGGCGTCATTGCGCAGAATGGCAGCAACAGTTAGCTCTTGGCCAGTGTGTGGCAGAGGCATCTTGGCCTTCTGGGGCTTGGAGATTCGAGATAAGTCTTCGGACTGCACACTGTCTTCAGGAGGTGCAGTTGCCAGTGGCTTCGCTCGTGAGATTTTTGGTGAAGGGGAAGGCTTTGAAGCTTTAGGCTTCTTCAGCTTCTTTGTCTTCAGCGCTGCAGGCGCTTCATCTGATTCAGCGTCAGCGGCAGGCTCATTCACTGCAGTCCCTTGAACTAAGATGCGGGTGATGAGGCCTTCAAGGTTGTAGAAAGGACCGATGACATTGGGTTCTGCATGTTGTGTGCCATCTGCCCTTGGTGCTGAGGGACCAGGGTTGAAGTCTAACCCCAAAGTCTTCTTGTTCTGCTTCGCTGATTTCTGGGAAAACTGGAAGTTGCGCTTGAACAGATTGTCGTCACGACACCATAGTAGTGACGATGGGTGTGCATCAGCAGGCTGTGGCCCACGGACCATGCAGGGATAGAAGCCTTGTTCAATGGCTTCATCTCTGGACCTGGGTAGAAGATTCTTGTATAGGATGTCTCCCCACGGTCTCTTGATGGCATTTTTCTCAGCATATTCCTGGGTTACAAATCAGTATTTGAACCATTGTTCTGCCCAATATCTTCGAATCCATTGGATTCGGGTCTTGCACTGATTGTAATCCTCTTCAGGATCTGTCTTGTATAGTTCTGAGAGTTCATCTGGCAGATCTCTGGATGTTTCTCCACGACGCTTTCTGCCACCCTTCCTTACTGATTTCTCTGAAGCCATAAACTTTAACTTGAAAGGCTTCAACATGTTCAAAGGCTTCAAAGGTTTTCGCTTGCTGGACCAACAGGAACTGGCTTCGGGAGAATTTATGTGATGCTGTAAGAATTCTGCAGATGAACGCAGACTATGAGAACCAAAGGATTCCCCCACGGACATGTACCTGTGACAGCATTAAGGTGCGATGGAAGGGGAAGAGGTCATATGCATTCTCAGAAGATTTTGAAGATAAATCAGTTTAGGAGACATTGACCTCATCGTGCGAAGACATTCACTCATAGATAAGGAGTTGGTTCCAGATTTGTACGAATCCACAGATCAGTACAAGTGAGGAATCTAACTACTTTGTGATGCATAAGTGAATATACTAGGCATGTTATGAGATGCAGTATGAGAGAGATCTAACTTGTGTGAATAGAAACTGCTTGTGGTAGAAAGTGACAAATCCATAGGATCAACGGTGCTGTAAAAAGGAAGTTTTATTTACCACACTAAGAACTGCTAGATGGAGTGGAAGATGAGGCCGAGCAGTTCGATCTTCCATGCCCTAACTTGGCGACGGAGGACACCTACGGCGACGGCGGAGAGGACGATGTCCGCGGTCGACGTGAAGACGGCGTCGGAGAGGTTGCGGCAGCGAAGCGCTTCGTCGCCGGCGTCGTCGAGGGCTAGCGGTGGCGCTAGGGTTCATGCGAGAGTGGAAGAAGAGATAATGACCGCTGTGAAGTGTGTATTTATAGGTACATGGGCGGCACTGCGCTATTACACAGGTGCCCCTGGCGGTTCGCATCTGAGGAACACGTGGCCATTATGCGGAATTTCGGGGTTTGTTTCACGTCCCACGCACGCCTTGATTGTCGGGTGGTCGTTCCTACTTCTTCGGGTTTCATGTGGAGGAATGAGCATTCAAAACGGACTTAATGGTTGTCTCTGTATCTTCTGCTGACAAGGACGCAGAGAAGACATTCGACAGTTTCAATAGAATGCATATGATTTGGAGAGATAGAATCTGAGATAGAAAGCATAGAGAGGTTAGGGTCCGATCACATTCACTTAGTTCAAAAGATTCAACAAGAAGACATAGCTATAAGTGAATGCTGTAGAGGACAGAACACTAGTATATATATATATCTATAATCAACATAGTGAAGATAATCATGAAGATATGTTGAGATCGAAGCCAAACCAAATGTGAAGACATTGCAAGGTAACTCCATGAGTGAAACACTTCAACTTAGAACGTTTGGTGGTGGCGTTACCCACCATATAGGAAGTATTAGACCCAGACATGGCGTACAATTATCGTGGCGCTCCGAAGTCAATTTCCACATTAATGTATTCACACTTAGAATGTATGTCTTCATTGATTGAAGATATACTTTACTTCGTGTGTTGCACATCTAAGTCATCAATATGCATAAGGGTTAGGATGTGTGCCTGATCACAGGACATTTGAGGAGTCCAGGATATTTAGCTCACACCGTAACTTGCAAAATCTCTTCTCATCCAAGGGCTTGGTGAAGATATCTGCCAATTGCTCTTCAGTGTTGACGTGTATGATATCAATGTCTTCCTTCACAACATGAACTCTGAGAAAGTGATGACGAATTTCAATGTGCTTTGTCTTCGAGTGCTGAACTGGGTTGTTGGCAATCTTGATGGCGCTTTCGTTGTCGCAGTAAAGTGGCACTTGCTTTAGATGAATTCCATAGTCCTTGAGTGTTTGCTTCATCCACAGAAGCTGAGCGCAGCAAGATCCAGCAGCAATGTATTCAGATTCAGCAGTGGAGAGAGATACATAGTTCTGCTTCTTTGAAGACCAACATACAAGTGATCGTCCCAGAAAGTGACATGTGCCTGATGTAGACTTGCGATCAACTTTGTCACCAGCATAATCAGCATCCGAGAATCCAACCAGATCAAACCCTGAACCCTTTGGATACCATAATCCTAGAGTTGGGGTGTGAGCCAAATATCGAAGAATTGGCTTCACAGCTAAGTGATGCGACTCCTTTGGTGCCGCTTGAAATCGAGCACACATGCAAACACTAAGCATAATATCTGGCCTAGATGCACATAGATAAGGTAAAGAACCAATCATGGAGCGGTATACCTTTTGATCGAACTCTTTACCATTGTCGTCGGGACCGAGATGATGTTTGGCTGGTAGTGGTGTTGTGAAGCCTTTGCAGTCTTGCATACCAAACTTCTTCAGACAATCTTTGAGATACTTCTCTTGAGATATGAAGATGCTGTTGCGTTGTTGTCGTAATTGAAGACCGAGGAAGAACTTCAGGTCTCCCATCATGGACATCTGATATTGCTCTTGCATCATATATCCAAACTCTTCACTGTACTTCTGATTGGTGCAGCCGAAGATAATGTCATCCACATATATTTGGCACACAAACAGTTCACCATCATATGTCTTCATGAAGAGAGTGGGGTCTAGGGAACCAGGTATGAAGCCTTTGCTCTTCAGGAAGTATTTGAGTGTGTCATACCAGGCCCGAGGGGCTTGTTTGAGGCCATGCAATGCCTTGTTGAGCTTGTATACCATGTCAGGATGTTTTGGATCTTCAAAGCCAGGCGGTTGTGCAACATACACTTCTTCTTCAATCTTGCCATTGAGAAAAGCACTCTTCACATCCATTTGATATAGAAGTATGTTATGATGATTTGCATAGGCCAGCAGTATGCGTATGGCTTCAAGTCTAGCCACAGGAGCAAATGTTTCATCGAAGTCAATGCCTTCCACTTGAGTATATCCTTGAGCAACGAGACGAGCTTTGTTTCTAACAACTTGACCATGCTCATCTTGCTTGTTGCGGTATATCATTTGGTGCCTATTATATTGTGCTTCCGTGGATCAGGACGCTTAACTAGTTCCCATACATTATTCAGCTCAAACTGTTGAAGCTCTTCTTGCATAGCTTGAATCCATTCAGGTTCCATGAAGGCTTCTTCAACTTTCTTGGGTTCTGTTATTGAGATGAATGCGAAGTGCCCATAGAAATTTGCTAGCTGAGTTGCCCTTGAATGAGTGAGTGGACATGGTGCATTGATGCTATCAATTATTCTTTCAATCTGCACTTCATTGGCAACGCGAGGATGTACAAGGCGAAGACTTTGCTCTTGCTGATCATTGTCGTTGTTAGAAGGAATGTCTTCAAGCTGAGCATTGTCTTCATGTTGATCAGGTGCTGAGATGATAAGTTCTTCTTCAGGATGAGCTTCAGAAGGTATAATTTCTCCAGTTCCCATTAGCTTGATTGATTCACTGGATGGAACTTCATCTGGCACATTTGGCAGTTGCTCTCTTTGTGAACCGTTGGTCTCATCGAACCGCACATCCACTGTTTCAACCACTTTGTAATGAAAGAGATTGAAGACTCTGTAGGAGTGCGAATCATTTCCATATCCAAGCATAAAACCCTCATGTGCTTTTGGTGCAAACTTTGAGGTGTGATGTGGCTCCTTGATCTAGCACCTTGCGCCAAATACTCTGAAGTAACTGACATTTGGCTTCTTGCCAGTAATGAGCTCATAAGATGTCTTGTTCAGAAGCTTGTGAAGATAAACACGATTGATTGTATGGCATGCCGTATCAATGGCTTCAGGCCAGAATTTTCTTGGGGTCTTGTATTCATCTAGCATCGTTCTGGCCATCTCAATGAGTGTTCTGTTCTTGCGTTCGACGACGCCATTCTGCTGTGGCGTGTACGGGGCTGAGAAATCATGTGTGATGCCCAAGGTATCAAGATATGTATCAAGGCTAGTGTTCTTGAATTCAGTGCCATTGTCACTTCTAATGTGCTTTATCTTGGCGCCATAATTGTTCATAGCTCGATTGGCGAAGCGTCTGAAGACATCCTGCACTTCAGTCTTGTAAAGGATTATGTGCACCCAAGTATATCTAGAATAATCATCAACAATGACAAAGCCATAGAGACAAGCAGTAGTAGTAAGAGTTGAGTAATGAGTGGGACCGAAAATATCCATGTGAAGCAGTTCGAAGGGTCGAGTAGTGGTCATGATTGTGTTCGAGGGATGTTTGGCCCTTGTCATCTTCCCTGCTTCACAGGCACCGCATAAGTGATATTTCTTGAACTTGACGCCCTCGATGCCTATGACATGCTTCTTCTTCGCAAGGGTGTGGAGGTTCCTCATGCCAGCATGCCCAAGCCTCCGATGCCAGAGCCAGCATTCTGAAGCTTTTGCTAGAAGACATACGGCAAGCTGTGGTCCTGCTGAGAAATCTACCACGTACAAATCATCTTTTCGATACCCTTCAAACACTAGAGACCTGTCAGATTCCATTAGTACAAGGCAACGATATTTTCCAAACATTACGATCATGTTCAAATCGCAAAGCATTGAGACAGACATTAAGTTGAAGCCAAGGGATTCAACAAGCATGACTTTATCCATGTGTTGATCCTTTGAGATTGCAACTCTACCTAGACCCAATACCTTACTTTTACCAGTGTCAGCAAATGTGATGTGGCTCTTGTCGAATGGACGTAAGGTTGAGTCCATAAGAAGACTTCTTTTGCCAGTCATGTGATTTGTACACCCACTGTCAATAATCCATTCTGAAGACGCTGGTGTCGTACCCTACAGTGCAGTTAGGGGGATAGGCTTCACCAAGAGCATTGTGAAGCAAAAACATTTGACGAACCAATGGGTTATGAAAGCTTAGATCCAGATTAGGACTAATAGGGAGAGTAGCAAGCGATTCAGGAATGAAGTACATAGTAAGACCATTCGGGCATTTGATCTTGCGCCCTACAAGATGTTTAAGGTCCCCAGCAATAGCGTCAGACGATTTTGGTTTTCTGCTGGAGACCTTTCCCTGCAAAAGAGAGTTAAGCTTTCTTAGCCACCCACATCTTCAAGGGTGGCTTAGAAGGAGTCTAAGTGTAGCATCTGAGAATTTTGGCTTTGGAGCCCTAGCAAACAGTTTTGCAGGCGGACAATAGTACTCATAAGAATAAGCAGAATAGTTCTTGTTCTTATGAACATGGCGGTTTGATGAACCGCTCTCATATTCATACGCCTGAGTATGGTTTCCCTGCAAAACATTTGCGTTAGTGCGACTCAGGTGAGTCCTCTGTCTGTATGAAGCCTTTGGACCGTATGAAGCCTTTGGTCTGAGGTTTGTCTTCTTCACGTGAGGTGTCATGATGACATTCACAGGAAGATTCTCCAAACACCTTTTCGGAACCTAGATCTTCTTCATAGGCGGTCCATTCCTGCAGTTAGTACCAATGTACCTGGCAAACACTTCACCATTCTGATTCTTAAACAGTATATAGTTTGCATCAAAGGATTCATCAATGATAATGGGGTTAGCACAAGTGAAGCCAGATAGATTGGATGGATCTGCTGAAGGTTCCTTTGCAGCAACCCACATGGTTTTGGGGTACTGCTCAGGTTTCCAGTAAGAGCCATCAGCATTCATTTTCCTTACAAACCCAACACCCTCTTTCCTCGGGTTTCGGTTCAGAATCTGCTTTTTGAGGACATCACATAGTGTCTGATGCCCTTTAAGACTTTTGTACATCCCTGTTTCAAGCAATGTCTTCAACCTAGCATTCTCATCAGCAATAGCAGTGGTATCCTCAGCAGAGGGGTTAGTTACCACATCAATAGTTGAAGATATTGCAACAGTAGTAGCAGTAGAACATTCAACAATAGAAGTAGCATTATCACGCTCAATGCATTTAAGACATGGTGGTTCAAATCCTTCCTGAGCGGGACTGATCTGTTTGGTGCAAAGTGACTCATTTTCCTTTTGAAGATCTTCATGAACCGCTCTCAATTTCTCAAGATCTTGCTTCCTTTGAAGATAATCATAGGAAAGCTTTTCATGAGTTGTTGAGAGAGTTTCATGACGACTTTCAAGTTCCTGATACTTAACGTGAAGATTTTTTATGTCTTCAATTAAGGATTCAGATCGAGTCATTTCAGCACCTAACAGATCATTGCTTCTGTCTAACAGTTTTTGAATATGTTCCATAGCTTTCTGTTGTTGAGTTGCAGTTTTAGCAAGTGTTTTGTAGCTGGGTTTTGAACCACAATCAGAGTCATCGTCACTAGATGTTTGATAGTGAGTAGTGCATGTGTTTACCTTGGCACCGCGTGCCATGAAGCAGTAGGTAGAAGCGGAGTAGTCCTTGTCATTTGCATTGGTGTCGGTGATGAAGTCATTGTCTTCAGTGTTGAAGATGGACTTGGCAACGTATGCTGTAGCTAGACTTGCGACGCCTGAATCGGACTCCTCCTCAGACTCCACCTCCGCCTCCTCAGAAGAGGACTCCTCCTCTGAATCCATTTCCTTGCCAACAAACGCACGTGCCTTTCCAAATGAACTCTTCTTGTGTGATGAAGACTTTGAGGAAGACTTGGAAGAAGACTTTGAGTATTTCTTCTTCTTCTTGTCGTCAGAGTCATATTCCTTGCTCTTCTTCTTCTTTTTGTTCTCATTGTCCCACTGTGGACACTCAGAGATGAAGTGGCCAAGTTTCTTGCACTTGTGACATGTTTTCTTCTTGTAGTCATGAGCAGAAGCTTCATCATTCCTTGAGCTTGATCGGGAAGACTTTCTGAATCCTTTCTTCTTGGTGAATTTTTGGAACTTCTTGACAAGCATAGCAAGTTCCCTTCCAATGTCTTCAGGATCATCAGAACTACTGTCAGATTCTTCTTCAGATGAGGAGACAGCTTTTGCCTTCAAGGCATGAGTTCGCCCATAGTTTGGACCGTAGATATCTCTTTTCTCAGAAAGCTGAAACTCATGTGTGTTGAGCCTCTCAAGTATGTCAAGACGGATCGAGTGTCTTGAAATCAGGATGCTCTTGAATCATCAGGGCTAGGATGTCAAACAAACTATCAAGTGATCTCAATAGTGTCTTGAGGACTTCATGTTTGGTGATCTTAGTAGCACCGAGGGCTTGAAGCTCATTTGTGATGTCAGTGAGTCGGTCAAATGTGTGCTGGACATTCTCATTGTCATTTCGCTTGAAGCGGTTGAAGAGGTTGCGAAGGACACTGATTCTCTAATCTCTCTGGGTTGAGACGCCTTCATTGACCTTGGAGAGCCAGTCCTAGACCAGCTTAGATGTTTTCAAAGCACTCACATGGCCATACTGTCCTTTGGTCAGATGACCACAGATGATGTTCTTGGCAGTAGAGTCCAGTTGAACGAATTTCTTGACATCAGCAGCAGTGACACCTTCTCCAGCCTTGGGAACACCGTTCTCGATGACATACCATAGGTCGATGTCAATGGCTTCAAGATGCATGCGCATCTTATTCTTCCAGTAGGGATATTCAGTTCCATCGAAGACGGGGCACACAGCGGAGACTTTAATTATCCCTGCAGTCGACATAGCTAAAACTCCAGGTGGTTAAACCGAATCACGCAGAACAAGGGAGCACCTTGCTCTGATACCAATTGAAAGTGCGTTATATCAACTAGAGGGGGGGGGGTGAATAGGCGATTTTTATGAAAGTCTTCAAAACGTGGGAGTTATGAAGACAAACGATAGAAATAAACCTAATACCCTGCAGCGGAAGGTAGACTACACTAGGCAAGCCATAGTCAAGTATTCAATAGAGTGAAAGCACAGTGACTAATAGCAGCAATGTAGTAAGGATCAGGTAGGAAGATATTGTGAAGCCAGACAGAACACGCAGTCACTCAGTGAAGACAAAAGATAGTGCAAACATACAATGACTTCACAAGGAGGAACCGTAAGTAAAGGGAAGGGAAGATGAAACCAGTGACTCGTTGAAGACAATGATTTGTTGGACCAGTTCCAGTTGCTGTGACAACTGTACGTCTGGTTGGGGAGGCTAGGTATTTAAACCTTAGGACACACAGTCCCGGACACCCAGTCCTGAACACGTAGCTCAGGACACTCAGTCCTCACCGTATTCCCCTTGAGCTAAGGTCACACAGACCTCGCCCAATCACTCTGGTAAGTCTTCAAGGTAGACTCCCAAACCTTCACAGACTTCGTTCACCGGCAATCCACAATGTCTCTTGGATGCTCAGAACGCGACGCCTAACCGGCTGGAGGATGCACAGTCTCAAGTGTAATAAGTCTTCAGATCACACAGACAAGAAGACTTAAGTGATGCCCAATTCTCTCTGGCTCTGGGTGGTTAGGGCTTTATCCTCGCAAGGAATTCTCTCTCAAACGCTTCGAGGTGGGTTGCTCTCAAACGACAAAAGCCGTACTCTCAATTTGAGCAGCCAACCGTTTATGGTTGTAGGGGGTGGGCTATTTATAGCCACTTGGCAACCTGACCTGATTTGTCTGAAATGACCCTGGGTCACTAAGGAACTGACACGTGTTCCAACGGTTAGATTTCAAACTCACACGGCAACTTTACTTGGGCTACAAGCAAAGCTGACTTGTCCGACTCTGGACAAGATTCGCTCTCATAGTCTTCACTCAAAGACATAGGTTTTTGGTTAGGCATCACTTCAGTCATTCTGACTGGTTCTCTTGGACCCCACTTAATAGTACGGTGGTTCCTATGACTCAACACAAAAGAAAAAGAACTACGAAAGATCTAAGTCTTCGAGCTCCATAGGCTTCATGTGGTGTCTTCTCTTGTCATAGTCTTCAATATGAATATCTTCATATACCACCTTTGACTTCAATGTCTTCATACATTTTTAGGGGTCATCTCTGGTAGTAAAACCGAATCAATGAGGGACTTCTACCTGTGTTATCCTGCAATTCTCACAAACACATTAGTCCCTCAACTAGGTTTGTCGTCAATACTCCAAAACCAACTAGGGGCGGCACTAGATGCACTTACAAGACATAGAAATTTGCGAAATACATAACGGATCTGAATGTGAAAGACCCGTTGACTAAGATTCTCTCACAAGCAAAACATGATCACACCTTGGTACTCCTTGGGTGTTAATCACATAGCGATGTGAACTAGATTACTGAATCTAGTAAACCCTTTGGGTGTTGGTCACATGGTAATGTGAACTATCGGTGTTAATCACATGATGATGTGAACTATCAATGTTAATCACATGGTGATGTGATCTAGATTATTGACTCTAGTGCAAGTGGGAGACTGAAGGAAATATGCCCTAGAGGCAATAATAAAGTTATTACTTATTTCCTTATTTCATGATAAATGTTTATTATTCATGCTAGAATTGTATTAACCGGAAACATAATACATGTGTGAATACATAGACGAACAGAGTGTCACTAGCATGCCTCTACTTGACTAGCTCGTTGATCAAAGATGGTTATGTTTCCTAACCATAGACCTGAGTTGTCATTTGATTAACGGGATCACATCATTAGTAGAATGATGTGATTGACTTGACCCATTCCGTTAGCTTAGCACTTGATCGTTTAGTTTGTTGCTATTGCTTTCTTCATGACTTATACATGTTCCTATGACTATGAGATTATGCAACTCCCGTTTACCGAAGGAACACTTTGTTTGCTACCAAACGTCACAATGTAACTGGGTGATTATAAAGGTGCTCTACAGGTGTAGCCAAAGGTACTTGTTGGGTTGGCATATTTCGAGATTAGGATTTGTCACTCCGATTGTCGGAGAGGTATCTCTGGGCCCTCTCGGTAATGCACATCACTTAAGCCTTGCAAGCATTGCAACTAATGAGTTAGTTGCGGGATGATGTATTACAGAACGAGTAAAGAGACTTGCCAGTAACGAGATTGAACTAGGTATTAAGATACCGACGATCGAATCTTGGGCAAGTAACATACCGATGACAAAGGGAACAACATATGTTGTTATGCGGTTTGACCGATAAAGATCTTCGTAGAATATGTGGGAACCAATATGAGCATCCAGGTTCCGCTATTGGTTATTGACCAGAGACGTGTGTTAGTCATGTCTACATAGTTCTCGAACCCGTAGGGTCCGCATGCTTAACGTTACGATGACAGTTATATTATGAATTTATATGTTTTGATGTACCGAAGGTTGTTCGGAGTCCCGGATGTGATCAAGGACATGACGAGGAGTCCCGAAATGGTCGAGACATAAATATTGATATATTGGAAGCCTATGTTTGGATGTCGGAAGTGTTCCGGGTGAAATCGGGATTTTACCAGAGTACCGGGAGGTTACCGGAACCCCTGGGGGCTTAATGGGCCTACATGGGCCTTAGTGGAAATATAGGGCAGCAAGGGGAGTGTGGGGCGTGCCCCCCAAGGCCCAAACCGAATTGGTTTAGGGCAAGGGGGGCCGACCCCCTCTTTCCTTCTCCCCCTCTCTCTTTCCTTCTCCCGAATCCTATTCCAACTAGGAAAGGGGGGGGAGTCCTACTCCTGGTGGGAGTAGGACTCCTCCTGGCACGCCCTCTCGCTGGCCGGCCGCACCCCCCTTGCTCCTTTATATACGGGGGCAGGGGGCACCCCATAGACACAACAATTGATCAAGTTGATCTTTTAGCCGTGTGCGGTGCCCCCTCCACCATAGTCCACCTCGATAATACTGTAGCGGTGCTTAGGCGAAGCCCTGCGTCGGTGGAACATCAACATTATCACCACGCCGTCGTGCTGGCGAAACTCTCCTTCAACACTCGGCTGGATCGGAGTTCGAGGGACGTCATCGGGCTGAACGTGTGCTGAACTCAGAGGTGCCGTGCATTCGGTACTTGATCGGTCGGATCGTGAAGACGTACGACTACATCAACCGCGTTGTGCTAACGCTTTTGCTTTCGGTCTACGAGGGTACGTAGACAACACTCTCCCCTCTCTTTGCTGTGCATCACCATGATCTTGTGTGTGCGTAGGAATTTTTTTGAAATTACTACGTTCCCCAACAGCTCCAGCAGCACGGAGTAAGAGGCACACGGCCCAGTGCATGATGGCAAATGGATAGCGTCTCCGGCATTAGGGAGGAGGGCGGCTGTGAAATTGGTGCGGTGGGGGCGCGACGGAGGAGGGGCTGAGGTTTCGCGGCTCGGGACAAGGGAGCTTCCGGGGAGAAGGTGATTTGGCGCCCACGAGGTATGAAT
>NC_041388.1:134593427-134607200 GCF_002162155.2 Triticum dicoccoides | reverse complement strand
GACGCATTTGTCTGAAATGTGAGGGGGCTTTATAGTTCTACCCCTGCCTTTAGGCTTCTCGGCTTGGGTCTGTGTACTGAGGGTCGGGGATAGTAGAGTAACTTTGCTTCTCCCCAAATAGTGGGCGGGAGCAATTTCGGGCGAGGAGGGCGTGCTTTGAAATATAGTGGGCGCGAGCGATTTCGGGTGAGGAGAGCATGTTTTGAAATAGTGGGTGCGAGCTATTTTGGGTGAGGAGAGCGTGTTTTGCCGACCATGGTTTATGAATTATTCGGCACATGTCATTTCGGCCGACGAGAAGGCGCGCTTGGATGAAGTTACGAACCTACCCTCGATGTACAACGGGCCAATTGATGCGTGTCCCACATAGGACGGTAATTTCGCGTCTCCCATTTATTTGCTCGGGCGAATTCCACCGAGCAGAGGATGTTTAACGGTTCGTTCAAAGCTTGGGAGAATGAGCATCCACGTCTACCTTACCAAGTCAATTCAAATCAAATTTTGAAATATTAGCTTGCCACTTCTTTTTTAGATGGAGAGATGATGCTCGGGAGTAATGTGTTTTTACATGCTCGTTGCTAGCGATTTACTATATGACAAATAGTTGACCCACTCAAAAACGGGAATCAAACCCAAAATGAAATATCTCAATTCAATGAAATAGCTCGTTCACCAGGTCAAAATAAATCCAAAATTGAACACCTCAATCGAGTAGCATGTTGTACAATACTATAGTACTCCATGAACATGTTGAAAGTCAAATTAATGAACTTGTTTGATATACGCTTATATCCGTTCATGTGTGGATTGCAGACAACATGTTCTCCAATTTAAATATTTGAATGCAAGTTTATATCAAAACATGGTTTATATGAGTCTTTGATGCATAAAACACGACCTCCCCCTCTCTCAGACTCCTGCTCTCTCTCTCTCTCTCGGACAATCTTCAATTCTGTCGTACGCATCCAACACACAAACCTTGTTGGTCCCTCTCGCTTTCTCTCTCTCTCTCTCTCTCTCTCTCTCTGTGTGTGTGTGTGTGTGGGGGGGGGGGTCTTTCTAGTTCGCATGCATATATACTCCATCTATAGGTCTCTCTCGCACACTATGTATGATTCTCTAGTCCAATCTAGATATCTTGGGTGCACTCATCGTACGCACACAAATTCCTTGGCTCGTTGCCCGTAACTCTCTCACGCACCACTCTGTCGTCTCGGAGCTCTCCCCCCTCTCAAACTCTCCATCTACCTGGGCCACACATACACATGCATATCTCACTCGCACTCGATAGGCCCATCTAAAACTCTATCTCTCTCCCTCGTTCTCTCTCCATCTCACACGCACACACACACAATCTCATGCCTAGCTAGCCAAGTATGATGGTCTCTCACTCAATTGTAGGCACACACAGTCCCCCCCTATATGTATATGACTAGCTAATCTTAGTCTCCATCACAAAGATGTGCATGGTCTATCTCGATTTCTCTCGGGGCATCTTTCTATCGCGCATGCACCTCCCTCGATCTCCCACCCATATAGTCCCCTCACGATCTCGAGGATATCTCTCTATCACAAACACACCCTCTCGCCCTCCCCATGCGTCCATGTTCTCCATGTGTCCCTTTCGACCTTTGTTCCTTGTTGGCCAGACCTCTATTGGACATGTGCTATAGGGGTGTCTCTCCCCGTTGCAAATAATCACACACTAGCTATCTTCATGTATCTCCTCGCCTCGCTTTTCTATCTCGGAGATGCATGTGTGAGATGTTCGCCTAAGAAACGAAAAAACACACACTCTCTCTAATTTATCGTTTGTTGTCACTTTCTCTTTCACACACATACTCTTTTTGCACACTTACTCATTCTCCTTCACACACACTTGATCTCTCTCGACTTAGGCACTCTCCTCGGTCCATAGCATACTGATTTATTGAAAAGTCAAACATCACAAAGTTTGACCATGTACATGGAGAAAAACAATTACATCTAGAACGACAAACATATACCATTAGATTCACCATGAGATGTAGTTTCGTATGATTTATCTTTGGTATTGTAGATATAAATAACATTTGCGTAAACCTGATCAAAGTTTCCAAAGTTTGACTTCTAAAAAATTTACATGCACTACATTATCGAGCGGATGGAATATCTCTTTCCCCCTCACAACTATCTGACGCACCACTCAGCCTTATCGGGGCTCCTCAATCTCTCTCAAACTTTATATCTCCCTGGTTCACACATACACATGTCTCGCTCGTGCTATACATATAGACCCATCCAACACTCTCCGCCCTTGTTCTCTCTCTATGTGACATGCACCCCCCTAATAAGTACCATAACCCTCACTCCATCATAGGCGCAAGCACTCCCCCCTAAGTATGATTATCTCTCACTAGCCATCAGGAACACACGTATTGTCTCCTTCCATCCATACGTCTATATCGATATCTCTCGAGGTATCTTCTATTTCGCACACACCTTGTCACTCGATCTCCCACCCATGTAGTCCCATCACGATCTCCAGGGGATCTCTCTATGACAAACATACACTCTCTCCTCCCCATGTCTGCATTTTCTCCGTATGTCTCTCTCGACCTCTCTCCCTTGTTTGTCAGACCCCTCTTGGCCACATGCTAGGGGTCTTGCTCTCTCGGTTGCAAACAACCACACACTATCTCCTCACCTTGCTTCCGTTGTCGAAGATGCATGTGTGATATGTTTGCATAAGACACACACATTTTTTCTCGACTTTTATCGAGTGTTGTCCATGTCTCTTTCACACACGCACACACACTTTTTTCACTCACTCTTTCTATTTAACTCTCTCTCTCTCTGTCTCTCTCTCTAGTTAGGGACTCTCCCACATCCATAAGCATATGGATGTTTCGAAAAGTCAAACCTTAGAAAAGTTTGACCAGGTATATGTGGACAAAAAACATTTACATCTAGAACAATCATTAGATCATCACAACATGTACTTACTTCATACTATCATTTATCTTTGGTATTGTAGATATAAGTAATTTCTTTATAAACTTGGTCAAAGTTTCAAAAGTTTGACTTTTAAAAAATGTTGGAACTACATTATCGAACGGAGGGAGTAGCTCTTTCTCTCTCTCTCTCTGCTATCTCTCACAGGCCTCCCCTCTCACTCGAACACTCTATACCGACGAATTATACGCTCACTGTGTCAGCTTATAGCTCCGTATATTGTTTAGTTGACCGGTCAACCGGTCCAGATGCTGCCTTGTCAGCTCGTGTTATGTATCTTCGTGTGCTGGCCCATGTGGAAGTGGGTGAAAATAAGTAAACTAGAGGCCCATCTGACACGCGGTGAAGTAAACAAAGTTGAAACCACTCAGGGTAGCACCCCGCACGCTAGTAAATTGAGGGCGCATTGAGGACACACTTCTTCCGTGTGAAGGACGCACTCGCGCACAATTCACCACTGCGCGGCGGCATGGACAGAAGGACGCACTCGCGCACACCCATCACACAACACACACTAGCACACGTGTACACCGGCATCGCCGCCGGTTGAGATGGATGGCGAGGCAGGCAACAAGCGGAGGCGGCTCGAGCCAAAACCGCATCCGGCGAGCCTGGACTTCATCAGCAGCCTCCTCGATGACATGCTGCTCATCATCATCGGCCTCCTCCCCACCAAATCTGCCATGTGGACCGCCCTGCTCTCCCGGCGGTGGTGCCCCCTCTGGCGCCGCGTCCCCCTCAACCTCACCATTGACAGCTGCCTATGCGACAGGGATTGTAAACGCATGGCCGCAGTCTCCAAGATCCTTTCATCGCACCCTGGGCCAGCCAGACACCTTGACATCCGCATGTTCAGTACCAACTGCAAGGTCCAACCCAAGTTCGACAAGTGGTTCTTATCCCCCTCCCTAGATCAACTCGAGGAGCTCAGCTTTGAAGCTGGACGATGTCGCTCTCTGCCGCCATCCGCGCTCCGCCTCGCGCCAACGCCGCGCCGCACCAGCTTCAGCTCCTGCTATCTTCCCCAGATTAATGCCGCGCCCGCCCTTCTTCTCCCTCAACTCAAGCAACTCGACCTCTTCGACGTTGTGATCTCGAAGAAGGCTATGGAGCACCTGCTCCGCAGCTGTACTGCGCTCGAGCACCTTCGTCTTGAGCAGATCCATGGGTTCATTAGCCTCCACATTGCCTCGACGAATCTTCGATGGATTTATGTGTCTTGTTGGCCCTGCAACAAGATATCAATTAGGAAGAGATCACTCTAGCTGTTCCATGTTATGGTCACTGAGAATGCGTCTTTCCTTGAGAGATTGCTTGTATCAGATCTAGAAGGTCCAACAAAAATTAGGGTCATTGACGTGCCGAAATTGATAGCGTTGGTGCACTCGTCTGCCAAATTATTCGAACTCTTTATTGGATCCATAATCGTTCAGGTACATCACTCATCTTCTTCTCTGTCTTCTTGAAAATCACATTTTTAAATTTCTTCTTGATGTATTTACGACTGTCTTCCAAAAAATTATTCCCACAAGCTTGACCCAATCTATGCGCACAGTGAAGATCTTGGCAGTAAAATCTATCGGCCCCAATCTGGATCAAGTTGTTGGATTCCTCACATGCTTTCCATGCACGGAGAAGCTACTCATCGAGGTGAAACTTCTTTCCTATTAGTAAACAGTAATCACAACGTAGTTCATTTTTTTTCATAATTTTCCCAAATTACGATGACAAGTGCAGTGTTCAAAACTGCATCTACGCACTGCACCGAAAGAAATGTTTTTAGTATTTTTTCTCACGTGATCACCTGCATCGTTTTTTTGTTGTACTACTATAGTAGCCTAGGCTAGTCATAGTGGAAAGTAACTTAGACTACTCCAGTAACTCTATGGTTACCCTAAGAGAAAGTACTACCTCTGTCCTAGTTTACTCTTCCTATTTTGTAGTATCAAAATTTGACCATAGATTTAACTGACAAAATGTTAATGCATGTTGATACGTCTCCAACGTATCTATAATTTTTGATTGCTCCATGCTATATTATCGACTGTTTTAGGCAATATTGGGCTTTATTATCCACTTTTATATTATTTTTTGGACTAACCTATTAACCGGAGGCCCAGCCCAGATTTGCTGTTTTATGCCTATTTCAGTGTTTTGAAGAAAAGGAATATCAGACGGAGTCGAAACGGAATGAAATCAACTGGAGAAGTTATTTTTGGAAGGAAACACACCCGATGGACTTGGACCCCACGTCAAGGAAGGAACGAGGTGCTCACGAGGGTGGGGGGCGAGCCCCCCTATCTCGTGGGGCCCTTGTAGCTCCCCTGACGTGCTTCTTCCGCCTATATAACTCCACGTGACCTAAAACTTCCAGAACGCAATATAGATCGAGGGTTCCGCCGCCAGAAGCCTCCGTAGCCACCGAAAACCAATCTAGACCCGTTCCGGCACCCTGCCAGAGGGGGCAATCCTTCTCCGGTGGCCATCTTCATCATCCCGACGCTCTCCACGACGAGGAGGGAGTAGTTCTCCCTCGGGGCTGAGGGTATGTACCAGTAGTTATGTGTTTGATCTCTCTCTCTCTCTCTCTCTCTCTCTCTCTCGTGTTCTTGAGACGATACGATCTTGATGTACCGCAAGCTTTGCTATTATAGTTGGATCCTATGTTTCTCCTCCCCCTCTTCTCTCTTGTAATGAATTGAGTTTCCCCTTTGGAGTTATCTTATTAGATTGAGTCTTTAAAGATTTGAGAACACTTGATGTATGTCTTGCCGTGCGTATCTGTGGTGACAATGGGATGCCACGTGATTCACTTGATGTATGTTTTGGTGATCAACTTGCGGGTTCTGCCCATGAACCTATGCATAGGGGTTGGCACACGTTTTCATCGTGATTCTCCGGTAGAAACTTTGGGGCACTCTTTGAGGTCCTTTGTGTTGGTTGAATAGATGAATCTGAGATTGTGTGACGCATATCGTATAATCATACCCACAGATACTTGAGGTGACATTGGAGTATCTAGGTGACATTAGGGTTTTGGTTGATTTGTGTCTTAAGGTGTTATTCTAGTACGAACTCTAGGGCTGTTTGTGACACCTATAGGAATAGCCCAACAGATTGATTGGAAAGAATAACTTTGAGGTGGTTTCGTACCCTACCATAATCTCCTTGTTTGTTCTCCTCTATTAGTGACTTTGGAGTGACTCTTTGTTGCATGTTGAGGGATAGTTATGTGGTCCAATTATGTTAGTATTGTTGAGGGAACTTGCACTAGCGAAAGTATGAACCCTAGGCCTTATTTCCACACATTGCAATACCGTTTACGCTCACTTTTACCATTAGTTGCCTTGCTGTTTTTATAATTTCAGATTACAAAAACCTTTATCTACCATCCCTATTGCACTTGTATCACCATCTCTTTGCCGAACTAGTGCACCTATACAATTTACCATTGTATTGGGTGTGTTGGGGACACAAGAGACTCTTTGTTATTTGGTTGTAGAGTTGCTCGAGAGAGACCATCTTCATCCTACGCCTCCTACGGATTGATAAACCTTAGGTCATCCACTTGAGGGAAATTTGCTACTGTCCTACAAACCTCTGCACTTGGAGGCCCAACAACGTCTACAAGAAGAAGGTTGTGTAGTAGACATCACATGTCACTAAGAGCTATATCATTGTATTCATATTTGAACATAATTTCAAATGGTGTAATTTTTAGTGACATGCATTGGCATTTTCTTACGTAAATCTATGGTCAAAATATTATACTAAATAAGAGGTAGTACAAAAGTGGGCTATAACGGCCCTCCACTATGTAGGCCAAAACACGGGCCAAATTAACTTGTGATGCATTTGGCATCGATGCCCCTCCATTGCTCACTTGGTGCCCAAATCTGGATAACCTACTTTGCTCCAGTGCCAAATTAACTCACGCAATGAAAAAGCACTTGCGTGGGAGAGAGAGAGAGGACTAAGGCAATAAAAAAACACTTGTTTGGGAGAGTGAGAGGCTGGTGTAGTTGGTTTGATTGATTTTTTTATACATGTGGTTCTGTGTGCACAGCGGTGCCAACTCTCTCACATTGCGAGAGCGGTGCCAAAATCCTTTGATATGACATTGATGCGTATTATGTGGCATACTTTTGCGAAATATGGCATCGGCCACATAGTGGAAGGCAACAAATGCCCAAGCTCTTCACGTAGTCCTAGGTAAATGAGAGGAAAGAGAAAGAGAGAGACAAAGTGAAAAAATATTACTAGCCAGCCAACCCTATCATATGAGCGAATGATATTGGTACCTCTTAATGACACGGCAATCTTATACAGCCAGCTGCTCTAATATGTTCTCTTCTTTTGCAGATAAAAAGGATCCAAAAGTGAAAAATGTGCTGCACTATAACAATCTCATCGAATGCCTTGATCTCCATCTTACAAAAATTGATTTGATCGACTACCGAGGCAGCACATCAGAGATTGAATTGGCCAGGTTCTTTGTTCTGGAGGCAAGTGTGCTCAAGGTAATGAGGTTTGGCGTTCTCTGGCGCAACAATGAATGGCATGCTGATCACCGCAAGCGTCTAAGCCTAAATGACAAAGTCTCCGTAGAAGCTGAATTTGTTTTTGAAAGATCAAGTGGCCAGAGACTCGAAAACTTATTTGCCCATTAGTGACTTGTCAGGGCGGTGGATTTTAGTTTGTACGATAATGCTGCATCCACCTAAAGTAACGAAAGTTCTTACGTAAACTTCCTAGTAATTCCCTCTTCGTAGGTGCAGCATTACTCCTAACATTTGTTATCAGTTTGAAACTTGTAATATTGCCGTGTCCTATTCCTGCATTTTCAAAATCCCGCGAATCAAACAGGTCCTGAGTTGGTGATGATGTTGTGCCTGCCATCTTTCACTAATAGCCGTCGGATCTAGATCTGACGCATACAAACCAAACATCTCCAGTTTTGCAAAAAGATGCCCGCACTTGTTCCCTATTTACAAACAACTCCTTGTCTCTCACAATCAGCCTTATCTCCTCCCCACCACATCTAGAAGGCCATGGAAAAATCTGGCGCGACGGCCGCTGCCGGCGCCGTCCACCCCCCAATCTTGGTGTTCCGTGCAATGCACGGGCATCTACGCACGGGAAATTATGTCGAACACGGCTAGTCGTAAGCAGGCTAGGTCTACAGCCATGATGATATTGACTACAGACGATGAGGCTGACTATGGTATGCCGAACACGGCGCCTATACTCAGGTGTCATCTCCGGCATAGGGTCTTGTCACTTCACTATGAGGAGCAACACGTAATAATTTGACCAACGGGTAGTACAGTGCTACTACATTGGTAGTACTACTACTAGTACTAGCACCACCGTCTAGATTTAGTAGTACTACCACGTCCATCTGGATTTAGTATTTGACTAGCAATATCTAGTAATGCATGTCGCAAAAAATGTACTACTCCCTCTATAAATAAATACATGGTGTATTGTTTTATTCCTATCGGCAAGATAACTTAATGTCTTTTTGCTGCATAATAGGATTACATGCAATGAACTAACCACCACATGTGATGTTTGGTAGTCTCAAGTCATTGAAAGCATGCACGACCCACATCTCTCATTGGTTGATATGTCACGAAATAAGAAATGAGGAGGGAGTTAATGTACCGTGCCTAAGTGTTTTGGGATTATTTGGTTTTCGTAAGGTGACTTACACAACATTTTTGGTTACATGCATTAACATTTTATTAGTTAAGTCAAAGGTCAAAACTTGGCGCAAAATGCAAAGGGGAACAATAAACCAGTAAACACCAAAGTTCTCTCATTTAGCCCCAACTAGAGGTCCAGTGAGATGACTATACTGCACTGGCACGGACGGGGACGCATCTTTATTGACTTACTGCACCTGCCTTTGGGTGTATGACACGTGGGCCTAACGGGTGGATGGCCAACCTATCATACAACCAAAGGAAGGTGCAGTAGAGGGGCGAGGAGTAGATGGCCAACACGCACGTGAATTCAACGCAGTCTGCACTTCTCATATAAAGGCTCCCGCCAGTCCAATCTATGAAATTCTACGCACCTACGCACCCAAGGGCAAGAGTGATCACTCCAATCGCAAGATCAGTTGACTAGAAGTTAGACTCATGGAGGCGATGAGCGCGAGCATCAGCCGGCTGTGCCAGATGGTCCATGAAGCCGGCCTGCGGCCCGGCACCAAGGAACGTCTCTAGGTAGTGCTTGAGGCCGCCAGGGCGAGGGGCCGCTGTGGCACCCCGGCTCAGAGCGACCGGTTTACCTTGCATTGCCAGCCCAGAGACCATGTCTTCTAGCAACACACAACATATTGGTACATAAAACAACCGCTTTATTGATTCTAGCGGAACAGAGTTCATATTACAAGAGCGGCCGAGGCCAAGCGACACACTCGGTGCAGCTGAACAATATGTACATTATTTAGTGAACATAAAGGGGGCCTCAATCCGAACAACTACGTGGTAGCGGAATAACGTCGTAACGGAAGCTCCATATCACAGGGACACCGATGTGGACACGATCTGGACTCGAACAACACTCCTTTCCAACGAGACTTGCCTGAAATCTGGCATGACATGCCAGGTCAGTACGTTGAATGTACTTGCGAGCTCACAACAAGCATAATCATAATGACAAACAATATCATGATATTTAACCAATTATTAATAATGCAACACTATATGTCAACATGCTATGATCATGCTCGAACGTCCCTCAGGACAACTTACCAACCATGATCATCCTCAGATCACAAACACCACCAACGTGGTACAACACACCACCGACGTGGTAAAACACACCACCAATGTGGCCTTTAACAAAATGACTCGTGATCCTTATGGCGATCACCACCACGATCATTATCTGATCCCAATCTCCTCGATGGCCTTCTGCCATCGTCAACAATGCATAGTTTACAGCTTAGTGTGCAATTTTTATTAATCGTTGACTCATGGTGGGACCTACTAAGAGGTGTCCGTGTCCGTGGACGCGGCTATCGATAGATTATACACTCTCCAGAGGTAGCACACTGTACCCACACCACGGAACCCATGGCCTTGCACTCCCATTCGGGTGGACCAACGACATTCCGACAAGACCCCTCCATTGCCACAGCACTCTCCCGGCCACTCCGACCCAAATCCCCAACAGGCTAGTCCTGGGTGGCCCCGTGTCTACCAAAGACACCCCAACCACCGTCGTGGTCAAACTCCCACTCGGGGACACTCCCACTCGGGGACTCGGTACCATAATCTCATCAACGAGCACAAAAGATTATCTCTGCTTACCGGGCTAGGGCAAGCACAAAAAAAGAATATGGGCTCTAAAATAACCTTAAAAATTAGCAAATGGGTTGTAAATTATTAGAAATAATGGTAGATGGGCTGTATGCTGTTTTCCACAGATTTGAGGCTTTCCTAAAAAAAGGTTGATGCACAAGCAGTGACTATTGGATGTCCATCCAACGGCCGTCGTGCTTCTTCAATCTCTGCTCTTCCTGCCCCAGCCGCTCAAACAAGCGCCGGCGGGACTGCATGCTCCCTCCTCCTCGCGGCCGGCTGTGCTGCCGCGCAGGCCTCACCGCCCCATCATACTCCCATCACTGGCCTAGCCATCCCTCTACTGACCCACACCTGCTGTTATTCTCCGATGACGGCAGACGAACCAGTAAACCCTCATACAGTCGTACTCCCCTCCGCGTGGCAAACAACTGCCGAGTCTTCCCTGGCTCCGTGTCGTTCCCTTCCTAGGCCTCGCCGTCGTCCACCGCCCTGGTGCTCTCGGCGCGGCCTGGTCAACATGGTCAACGACCGACATGCATCTGAAGTGGACTGTACGTGGAGAGGCTGACAGCCGGGTCCATGGCCGCACGCAAGGAAATGCCTCCTTATTACGCGCAAAATAATGATTCCTCCACCTGGCATCTGGGACCCACCGAAAGGGCCTCTGTATTTCGTGAAAAAAACATTACCACCGCCGACAGCTCGGAGCCACCAGCTATATCTTCGCACGCAAGGAAGTGCCTCCTTATTACGCACAAAAAAAATGAATACTCCCCCTGCTAGTTGGGACCCAGTATAGTGGGAGGCTGACTTGTGGGCCTACTAAGTTGACGGGGACGGAGGGCTTTGTCAACTTAGTCAATATGCACGATTCTAGCTCCAGTGACCGTACGATGTCCATCCAACGACCATAGTGCTTCTTCAACCTCTGGTCTTCTTGCTCCAGCCGCCCAAACCAGCGCCGGTCGTGCCTCGTGCTCCTTCCTCCCATGGCCGGCTACGATGCGCGGAGGCCTCACTACCCCTACTACTCCCATCGCTAGCCAGGCTATCCCTCTACTCACCCACACCCCCTGTTATTCTGCGGCGATGGCAGCCTCACACCACAGCGAACCAGTGAATCCTCATACTCCTCTAGCGTGGGCATCCACTACCGCGTCTTCCCCGGCTCCACGTCGTCCCCTTCCTAGGCCTCATCGTCGTCCACCGCCCTAGTGCTCTCGGCGCGGCGTGGTCAACATGGTCAAGGAACGGCTTCCATCGGACGTGGATTGTACGTCGAGAGGCTGACAGCTGGGTCCATGACCGCAGCAAGGAAGTGCCTCCTTATTACGCGGAAAATAATGATTCATCCACCTGACAGCAGGGACCCACCAGACGGGCAACCGTATTTCATGAAAAATGTTTCCCCCCTGACTGCTGGGACCTACCGGCTACATCTTCGCACGCAAGGAAGTGCGTCCGGGCAAAAAAATGACTCGCCCCCCTGACTGTTGGGACCCACCAGCTACATCTTCGCACGCAAGGAAGTGCCTGATAGTCGGGACCCACCTGGTCGAAGCGTACGTAGCGCTGTCATTCTGGTCACGAATGTGTATGTACATCCTGGTCGATGTAGAGGCGCGCACGTGTTGTTGTAGAGGCGCGCACGTAGCATGTACACGTACGTACATCGGCCAGTGTGCAAGAAAGAAAATACGGCCACGTATGTACATACGGGCGGGGTCTCGAACGCCTACTCGCGCATATGTACGATCAGGGCTCATGTACATGGCTGGGTCGGAACAGAGAAACTGCATTGTCGTCGTGTTCATGGGGAGGCAATAGAATGCATCATGTTTATCATGAGGCAACGGAACACGTGGGAGCCAACCGGCTTGGACGGAACATCCTATGGAAACAAGGCCTGGCGTACCGCAGAACGGAGGAAATGGCCTTGTGTTCGACCGTCCATGTTTGAAACAGGATCCTGTTCATCAGGAGGGGTCTGGCGTACCGCAAAACGGAGGAAACGGACCTCCTACGGTCGAAACAGGGTCCTGTTGATCAGGAGGGGTGTGGCGCACCGCAAAACGGAGGAAACAGACTTGTGTTGGAGCACTCTGCAAAACGGGACTCCACAGGATACTGTTCATCTCCACTGTCGACCCCCTCCAGCCTCCACGGGCTACTGTTCATCCACCGTCGACCTCCTCCAGCCTCCACCTGCGACTGTTCATCCACGGGCTCCTGTTCATCCAGCCTCCACCGCGCGCTACTCCACCGGCTACTGTTCAACCAGCCCTCTCCACAGGCTCCTGTTCAACCACCCCTCCACGGGCTACTGTTCATCCAGCCCTCCACCGTCTACTGTTCATCCAACCCTCCGGTCGTCCTGTTCATCCATCCCTCCACGGGGTTCTGTTCATCCAGCCCCAACCGGCTCAATCGATCGGGGTCCTGATCATCCAGAGGTAACACCATGGGGTCCTGTTCATCCACCCCACCGGGATCTGTTCATCCAAACCCCCCAGCAACGCTCACTGTTCATCCAGAGGCAGCATCGATCGGCTTCACTTAGCAACAGTAGCAAAGGAATCACTCGGGTTCAGTAACATAGCTAGTGCAATCGCTCGGGTTCAGTTAGAGCCCAACGCCTTGCTCGGATTCAGTTAGAGCCCAACGCCTCGCACACACGCGCGTATGTGTATGAGAGGAACGCGCATCGCTCGGCCCCCGACCACCCACCGTAACCGGGAACTCCCCGAAATTTTCCTCGCCGTCGCTTCTACCATAGTTTTTTCCGTCATGGACGACCCAAAGAATGTCATGCAACTGTGTCTCCAGCCCGCCCAGGACGAAAATCCCATTTTCTATCATGTTTTTTTGTCATAGAACTAGGAGCCCACGACATCTATGATGATACCGGGTTTTGCCACAATTATTGTCATAGAAGTGACATAAGTATGACAGAATTTTTTTCTTTCGACCCAAAATGTCACGGATGTGTCTTTTTTTGTAGTGATGTTGTTCGAAATTGGCCTATGTACGGAGACACAAGGGAAGCGAGTCATCGTGTGTGTGATAGGGACTTCACGAGAGATCAAGAATAGATGGTGTAGAGAACACATGCGATATTGAGAATGATGATACATTAGGGAGCTACGGAAAGAGTCACAACATATATATATACAGGGAAGGAGCTAGGGTGGGTCCGCATGTGGGAGAGATAGAAAGAGGAGAGTGGTGCACAAGGAGACAAAGTGTGCTTGTTTGCAGTGGGGGTGGTGTGTGAGGTGAGTGTGCGAGAACAACATAACTAGGGAGATCGATGTTTGGGGGAGACGTTTTGTGTGTATGAGAAAGATACACTATACATAGTGCATGTGCTTGGGAAAGAGAGATGCCGGGAGACTTGGAGAGTGGGGGAAGAGATGTGTGCATGCCCGAGAGACAAAGTGATAAGACACCTATATTGGGG
>NC_041388.1:134560001-134593085 GCF_002162155.2 Triticum dicoccoides | reverse complement strand
GTGGGGGGGGGGCGTCGGAGGGGGTGGAGTGGGTTAGCTTCAGATAATGAGTTAGGTGTCTATATTTGAGGGACTTTAGCGTAATTGAGATATATATGGTCAATAGTGTGTGCACTCATGGTTGATCAATTTGTTTCACAGTTTGGACTATGAGATAACGATACTTTTGAACATGCATGATATACCTTGATGTACCAGAATTACAAATCTAAGATTGGAATTTTGGAATTCAACTCCATCATTAGCTTTTGTAAATCATTTAAACGGAGGTACATTTTTAAGCCGGGATTTCATGATTTGAAATTCATATGTCAAACCTAGAGATATACACATACGGGCATGTTCAAACTTTATAATCATCCACTTTATTCATAAACATACACATTTTTGCTTTTGTCATCATATTTAGGATAAACACATTTGGAATTTCATTTGAATTGGACCGTATGATGGTATTTACTTGTACTAGCTCAATGATCCCTATTTGAATTGAATGGACAATCTAAGTTTCGAGTTGGAGACATTGATTTTCAAAACTTGTACTTTTTTGGGTGCAAAACAAATAAATTCTCGGCCATGATATCATAGTCGGCCATACAAGAGCAGAACACTTATAATTTCAGGCGCCAAAAGCTTTCAAACTTCCCGCTCATATCGAAATATCTCGCGCCCGGAAGTTGCCCTGTGATATTCCTGTTTCACCCCTGCCATATTCCTGTTTTACCCCTGCCACATGAACGGAAAATGGTTGCTTTGGTAACTCCATTGTTTTCCCCACTTTGCCCCAAACATTCTTCCCAGAGCCCCTCCCCTTTCCCCTCCCCACCGAATCTAGTCCTTCGCCGCAGTGGTGGACCTCACACCCTGCCGGATCTACCTTCCGCACCTTGGAACCCCCAACTGCCAACTCACCACTTCACCGGAGCCGCTTCACCGACTGGCTTGTCCACCGCTCCAGATCTCCTTGACCACCATCATGGTCCACCGCATCAGATCTGCTTAACCGGCGCCCTCGTCCACCATAGTGTAGGCCCTTCACTAACTCCCTCATCCGCCCCATCGCTGGCCCTTCATACAAGCCCTCGTCCGCTGCAATAGATCCACCTCACCGAAAGCACTGTACACCGCACCCGCCGAAGCCTTTGTCCACTACATCGGACCCACTCTGCGGACGCCGTATTCAACTCCACCGGCCCTACTTTACTGACACTGTAGGCTCATCAGGTTATTTTGATTTGTACTCCTTTGGTTTTTCTCTTCTTTATCATGCAACTGTTCACTTACCACAGATGAGCTTTCTTGTATGTCGACAGACACCGCAACCGAAGCACCGGAGCCGTTTCAGCGACGGCGACAGCTTGCCCAAACTCAACCGCAACATGAGCACCATCGATGATCCTTAGCTATCAAGTATGACAACGATACCCATACGCCGCCGAGAATCAAGTACTATTATCCAACGGCCGACGCCTACGTTCACTTTCTTAGCATAAGCACCACACCTTTGAATTTCTTCAGGGCATCATTCATTTTTTCATGAGACACGTTATTCTGCTTGCACCTATAGGGCCATACTTCTAGCAGTGAACATGTTACATGTGCTAAATTATATACCAGTACACATATAGTTAATACTCCCTCCGTCTGAAAGTACTTGTCATCAAAATGGATAAAAAGGATTGTATCTAAAACTAAAATACTTCTAGATACATCTCCTTTTGTCCATTTTGATGACAAGTATTTCCGGACGGAGGGAGTATGCTTTAGTTTTGTCCTAAGTATTACTGTACTTCCTAGATATCACTGCCTACTATTTTACTTCTTGCATGCTATATTTATGATAATGGTGTTGTTCTGATGCCACCTGTTGGTTCCATCAGATTGCTTCATGTTCTCTATGCTTAATTACACATCAGCAAACTAGCATGTGGTTCCGCTGCTTTTTGTTTGTTTTGCCCTACATTTTCTGATGCTAGCTATTACATCACTGCTCCGAGCCTCTGTTCATTACTTTTTTGTGTGTTCTTGATCTTCCCAAGTTGCATGAATAATTAAAAACTAGCTAGTATTTTGGGTATGAAACCCATTTGGGCAAGAGTAGTACTAGGATGGGTGACCTCCTGGGTAGTCCTCATGAAAGGGTTTCACATCTAGCCTACTCTAACTTGTTTGGGATAACATGCTTCATAAGTAAGGATTAATTATGGAGCTGCCAACCCCATCAAGCAAAATATTTGTTCTTTTGGGGCTGGCACCTCGAACAACCATAAAAATATAGTGAAGCAGATATATTGTCGTGTAAGCACACACCCTTGTTTCATTAGTTTAGATGAACCATTGATGATCAATTCGAACCATTGCACGCGATTAAAATTAATTTTACCTAAATAGAGGGTGTAGAATAAACTACAACAACTAGATTTGCAACCATGTGATGCTGATGATATCTTCAAAGAACATTGCAACAACACCGAGGCTTCACAACAACATATGGTAAGCTAGTGTGTTTTAGTACATGTGAAATGTAATGCATGTGGGTTGTTTCTTGGCTTGTGCCCTCAACCTATAATCCTACAGAATTACAAATAGTTCAGTTGTCTGCTTTGCTATATTGCTTGATTCGAATGCTTGTTTGTTACTTGTTAGGCTATACCTGAGTTGGCCAATATGTCAGCAGTGCCTGCTGTACTATCGTAAAGAAATGCATGCCTAGTTCATTTGAGTCCTTAACTTTTCCTCTGAACTTCATCACAAGACTGTCTTTGTAGTTTATATGAGGCCACACTGTTAAGTGCTTTCTCAGATTATTTGAACTGCTTAGATGCCTTGGCAACTTAAATATAGCGGTGGTACACTCCCTTTGAAGTTTCATCTTACCATTTTAATTTCTTTTCGGCTGATGCTGCTTTGAACCATTTAAATATAGCTTGCCATGCTCACAATAATTCGTATGTCGTTTACCATGTAAGCTTGCCGCCTTAATCATGTGATAACTATCTCTTACTTATGTCCAGCGGAAACCTTTCAGGATGCCTTTCACACTAGGACACAATGCACAACCCCAGAATCTATTTGTGGAAGCAGTGCACCATCCATGTTACCAGATGGTAGCAATTCAGAGGCAACACCGCCGGAGAGCAGTCTGAGCACAGATATTATAGTTCTTGAGGCTCTACTAGAGGCATAAAGAGATGGTGTGGCTGCCATGAATGAGGTAATCTTGATCTTGAGGCTGGAAATTATGCAATTAGTTGCACACATTATGCAAGCAACCCAAGAATTGGAGGAAGTAAGAATGCTGCATTTGAAGATGGAGGAGGTCCTGCTGTTTCTGCTATCTGAAGCCCAGGGTAATCCCAGATCTTCTTTAGATACCAATTGAAATTGTCAATAGATTATTGTAATTGCATGTTGTGTCATGTCTCTAAATGGATTATGTTGTAAGATCCCCTATGTTGTCCATGTGTTGTAATGATCTGAGTTTTTTAGGCGAGGTAATCCTCAGTACTTGTATGATTGACATATGGTGAACTGTTTTTCGTGTGAGCATATTGTATTGGATGAAATAACTATTTGACTCAAAGTGTATCCAACCTACTGAATTCGAAGATCACGTCATTTCTAAATCATAATCATATATAAAGGTGGAATAAATCTTTGTTGTGGTTTTGAAGAAATAAAAACAAAACGTATAATTATCGGTGGATATTCATAATCAAATACAAATTGGATTTGAATTTAGTTGCCAGGGCCCAGGGCAAACGTGAATGCTAATTCTCCCAAGTTTTGAACGAAGCTGCTAAACACACTCTATCATTTGTGGGTTGCCCGAAGCAAGTGTTTGCGAGATGGAAATTATTGTCTACCCTTGACACTTTGACATCCTTCTCAACCAGATTTACACTACTGTCGGTAGGGGTAGACTAGTAACTTCAATCAGACGTGACATGACCGCCTCTGAGCCCATTCCGACATGGTGGGCGCCAAACGTGGGCGGCAAAACACATTTGATTCAAGCTCGTCCGAAAGACATTTGTCTCTCCCTCCATTTCCCCATTCATACACGGTGGGCGGCAAAAAAACTCTCCTCGCCCGAAATCGATGTTGGCAAATATTTTAAAAAGGGGCATATGTATAACTTCCCTCAGACGTGACACAACCGCCCTACCCGTCAGCACCGTTCATTCACCATGGGCGCCAACCGTGGGCGGCAAAACACCCTCTCCTCATCCGAAATCGCTACCGGCAAATATTTGGGAGATGCGAGATTACTGTCCTATCCCCAACCGACGTGATGTCCGAAATTTTAAACAGGGGATAATTTCGTAACTTTCCCACATTTTAGACAAGCACATCCCAAAGTTTGAGATCCCCTCCACCTACATTTCCCCATTCATACACCGTTGGCGCCACAACAACCTCCCCACTGCGGCCAGCCTCCTCCGTCCGCCACCCCATCCTCCACCTCATCGGAGCCGCTACCCCGTCGTCCACCACAAGAGATGGATGTCTCTCATCCACCGCGCTGGACCAGGATCCTTTCATCATGTCCTCTCGCTTCATCGGCGCCGTCGTCCACCTTGCCGTTGCAGCTCCTACGACCGCCTCGTCCACGGCAACAGGATTTATCGCCCGACCCGGCCGTCTGCCGTGTAAAGTCTTCTTCCCCGCCGGTGACAGCCATCGCACCCGCAACACCCTCAACGTATCAGCAAGGGCCTACACGGCGTCGCAAGAGAGGTGGTACTCTTCCATATGTGCTTAACTAATTGATCTCACCCGGAAAATAGATCGTAAATTGTTTACTGTACTTTTCTTGTCCGTACCAAATCGTCGTGGCTAGTTGAAAGCAAACATTGGTTGCGAAGTAGCTTTGTCCGGTTTGCACCTTCAGATCCACCATGGCACGATCACTATACTCGTAAAGATTATGGTTTCCCCCCTTTATATCACTACCATCATCATAGGTGCTTCGTGTCATGCTAGCACTGCTCCTCAAGACCTCAACCCATCAAGCAAAACAACATGCCACTCATAATTCCAAAGCTTAGGTGTTGAAATATGAATATGATATGATGCTCATATTACTAAAATAGAAAACATTTAATTGGTCACCTAATGTTCCTATATTTGTTTCTAAAAGCATGTGCGCCACCCACTGGTCCAGCTAATTCCACTTTCTTGATTTTACTCTTGATGCTTAGGGTTTTCCCCTTTTATCTACTCAACTATGATCTACGTAGGTGCTTTCTGTCGTACTAGCATGATTCCACCCATCAAGCTAAACAACACATGGCTTAGTTGTTCAAATATGATTGTGATATGATACAAATATTAGTTAACAGACACATTTAATTGGTTAGCTAAAGGTCCCACTTGAGTTTCCAAATGCATGTAGCGACATAGAGAGAGACAGTAGAATTGCATTTATTTGTCACTTGTTGACTGTACTTTCTTGTCCATACCAAATCTTAGTTGTTATTTCAAAGCAAAGATCGGTTGCTAACTACCCTTTGTGTGGTTTGCAGCTTCAGATCTGCCATCCCACTGCCACGGTCAACACTATACTCATCATTCTTACGGTTTCCCCATTTTATGATTACCACGATCAACCTACATGGTTCGTGTCATAATAGCACTTCTCCACCCATCGAGCTAAACAAGCTTAGTTGTACAAATTCAAATATGATATTATGCTGATATTAGTAAAACTGAGAGATGTTTAATTGGTCAGCTAAATGTTCCTACTTTAGTTTTGAAATGCATGTGAGCCACATATGGAGAGACCGGAAGGAATACTATTTATCTGTGCACTCTGGTTCATCATGGGTGGGCAACCGACATTGTATAGAAAGACTTGTAATATCTTCAATCTTCTTGCTCTTCTGCTCTTCTTTAAGATGATCCTCTTGTCTTCTTTAATAAGTATGTTCCTTGTTGGGAAGAGTAGCATAGATATTTGCGGTCGACTGGTCAGGTCGAGTTGTTCTCCCTTAGTATATTTTGAATCTGTCAGGTCAGGTCGACTTGTTCTTCTTTACTATATGTTGAAGCTGTCATCTGCGAAGTATCATCACTTCTGGAGCTCTCATATTTTGAGTAGTAGGCCACATTATATTAATGCACACACCAAGTTGCAGCATGCATGCCATCTCTCAGAAGAATTGCAGAGATAACACAAAGGGGTTTACAGGGAGGCAGTATTGGATTAGAATCACTTCTGCATTACAAAGATAATCTCACTTGTTTTTATGTTTTCATCAATGTCAGGTACTGAACATTATCAAAATGAATATGAGAATGGGTGCACGAGAGGAATATTGCGGAACAATCCACTGGCTAACAAACTTGGCATGGTGGAGGATGGCCTATCTTATTCACCCATCACGGTGCTTGCTCTAACTTGGCAAGGTTGTATTGGTCGCACATATTTTGCATCCGACCTCTTGCATTACTTCTACTTTGTTACACCATCTGCTTATTTTAAGCATCATATATGAGTATATGCCATACCTATCCATTTTCTGTACCTATTCCATGTGTCGTCATACTATGTTTTTCCAGTCAAATGTTGTTCTTTCGTAATAGATGTCCAAAAGGAAGAGGGTGAGTGCAAATCCTCAAGGAGTACAAACTAGGTATTTGGAAAAGGTAGTGATACCTGATAAATCAGATAGATCAGCAGGCACGGAAAATACATGCCCAACTGTACCACACTCTACCCCTACTCCACTGGCCAAACCCCTATTAGAACTGTTGACAGCCCAGCGTAAGGTACTGTCTATGATATCAATTGAAAATTTGAACTCCTAAATTTCGGCATGTGCCTTACCTTCTCTCTTGTATGAAAACTAATTTCAGATGAAGCTCCTTGCTCAAAGGATCATAGGATCTCACAACAATACTGGGCTCTGCATTGCTCTTTTCAGTACCTCTTGCCCTTTGTCAGCATACGTACACTCATTGCTGTTTGATTATGTAGCATCACTGTAAATGTTCGGTTCTTTATCCTCCCTTTGCTTGAAATTATAAGATCTATATTTACTCTTAGATAAATGTAGAATTAACACAATGGTTATGAAGTTTTGGATTGCTCATGTATGTACCTGTTGTCATGTACTCCCTCTGTATCGAATTAATTGTTGATCAATTGGATGTGTTTAGAACTTAATAGTGCTAGATACATCCATTTGAGTGACAAGTAATAACGGACGGTGGTGGTATTATTGTACTTGCATCGCGAGATAATTGATTGTCTATCATTACTCTGCATCTTATCTGCCCTGCCCTCCACTTTCTCCAAATTATCATATCTACATTTACTCTTACCAAAATGTTGAATAAAGCCAATGCCACTGCACATGTTGATGTCTGCATTCCTCTTGTCAGTACCTTTTGCCTTGTAACCTTGTACTTAACTAATTGCTATTTGATTATGTATCATTAGTCTGCACCTGAGCTTCGTTATCCTCTGTATCTTCCAATATTATTTGATCTATATTTACTCTTTGCAAAATGTAGAAAAATGGCAACACTTCTAAAGAATTTTCTTTGGGAAATTTATTGAATTATCCTTCCATCAACATGGAGATGGGCTTTGTCCAGCCCGTGTTAACATGTAATGTAAGTTCATCCTTCTCAAGCCTTCGAACTTTGTTCTAGTATAGAGTTGGATAGGCATCATTTCCTCCACTGCTGTTTACATCTGATTGGATGTTTGCAACAACTACCATTTTTAAAGTGTAGCTGTAAAAACATGTTCCTTATGCATAACAAATCCATTTATTTGCTTATATAATTGTGAAACCTGTTACGTGCCTCCTTGTTTCTCTTTCAGAGTCCTATCTCTTATGCCAGGCAGAACTTTAGGGAAGATAGTGAGCCAAATCATATTGAGGACAACGAGATGACCCCAAGGTCCTGTATTGATGAAGACACTGAGTTGAAGCTACTCACCAGCAGGTGTGAGACAACCTCTGTGCAGCCGCTGCCTCAATCAGTTCGACTGCTTCAGTCTCAACATAAAGCGGAAAGGCTTGCTTCAGCTCAGCTCCGACTTGAAGACAAAGATGCAAAGAAGATGTCAGAGGACTGCCATGCGCACTATCGTGCCATACAACTAGGGATGGAGCATCTATTGTTGAGACAACTGAGGTCTCATCGGCTTGTTCGGCTGCTTGCGGGGCCCGTCCTGTAAAGGCCTAGTGCCTTCTGAAGTGCTCTTAGTTTTGTATATTCTTTTGTCGGCGCGCTTATATGCACTGCTGGTGACCTTTGATGCCCAGTGTATGTAATCCACGATCATGTTGCGCTTTATTATCACCGGTAGTGAACTTTGATTCCTAGTGGATGTAATATGCCGTAATTTCTTTATTGTATAGTCTAGGTTTATTCTTTGATCGGTATGCTGTAATTTGGACCAGAAGGTTCAGTGGATCTCAGTGTTGTCGATCTTCAGGCCGGCCCATTACTCATATGGGCCAAAACGTGGACCTATAATTATCTTGGGCCATTAGCAGGTCTAAACCTATAGTAGTTTCCCGCCTTTAATAGGCCAAGTAAAGTTCTAGCTAGCTGGGCCAGAGAATACCATGGGGTTTTAACAAGCTAAAACCTAGATTGGGCCAGCGTTGGGCCGAAAAATTCACGGGCCAATACAGGCCGAAACTGCCTAAGGCCCATGTTTTCCCCAAATAGGACGACCAATTAACATGCCAAAATATATGTCGGGCTAGTTTGGCCCAATAAAATTATGGGCTTTAAGCAGGCTGGTATCCACGCAGGCCATAGGCCCAAATGTGTCATGGGCAATTATCAGATGGGCTGTAAGCAGGCCTGATTCAACGTGGGCTGTAATTAGGCCCAACTATTCCATGAGCCATTAACAGGCCGATAGGCCTATTGGGCTAAAATTTATCCATGAAGACTATGGGCCATTAAGAGGCCTGAAGTTAGTTCACGCAAGAAATAGCCCAGTTTCTACATGGGCCGTTAAAGGGCCTAAAGTTAAACCGGCCCGACAGCGTCCTAGATGCACCACGAGCCGCTAACAGGCCGAAACTATTATCGGGCCGAACTGGTTAACGGACATTTAACAGGCTGAAATACAAACCTGTCTTAGAATGGGCCCAAAAGAATAGTGGCCTGTTAACGGGCCTGATCCGATATGGCTCGTAATTTGGCCCAAAACACGGCAGGATGTGAACGCGCCTGATCTGCTATGGGCCTTAATTTGGCCCAAAAGATGGCTGGCTGTTAACGGGCCAGCCCGCTTGTGTGTGAAAAAACATGGTGAGCCTTTAGCTGGGCTGGCCTTTTCACCGGAATGGGCCTTTGTTGGGTCATGCCACGTGTCGATGTATCATAGGCGCCTCCTGTCCAATGAGTGGATGACATTTGTCCGAACATTGAGCCAACACATGTTTCCTCCGGCCAATGAGAATTTTACACGTGGAAAATCCCCATTGGTCCGGGCTGTTAACGGGTTATTGGATCCAAAATTGGACCCGATAGCTTAACGACGACCCATTATGGTCGATGCCACGTGCCGGTCACCCTTGACAAAAGCACTTCTATGACGCGCTATTTATCATCATGGAAGTTGATACGTCTCCATCGTATTTATAATTTTTGATTGTTCCATGCCAATATTCTACAACTTTCACAAACTTTTAGCAACTTTTTATATTATTTATGGGACTAACATATTGATCCAGTGCCTAGTGCCAGTTCCTGTTTGTTGCATGTTTTTTGTTTCGCAGAAAATCCATATCAAACGGAGTCCAAACGGGATAAAAACGGACAGAGATTTTTTTTGGAATGTATGTGATTTTTGGGAAGTGAAATCAACGCGAGACGATGCTCGAGGGGCCCACGAGGCAGGGGGGCGCGCCCTTGACCCTTGTGGCCACCCCGTAAGGCGGTTGGTGCCCTTCTTTCGCCGCAAGAAAGCTAATATCCGGATAGAGATCATGTTAAAATTTAAGCCCAATCGGAGTTAAGGATCTCCGGGAATATAAGAAATGGTGAAAGGGTAGAATCTGGGAACGCAGAAACAGAGAGAGACAGAGAGACAGATCCAATCTCGGAGGGGCTCTCGCCCCTCCCATGCCATGGATGCCATGGACCAGGGGGGAAACCCTTCTCCCATCTAGGGAGGGGGTCAAGGAAGAAGAAGAAGGAAGGGGGCTCTCTCCCCCTCGCTTCCGGTGGCGCCAGAGTGCCACCGGGGGCCATCATCATCACCGCAATCTTCACCAACAACTTCACTGCCATCATCACCAACTCTTCCCCCCTTTATGCAGCGGTGTAACCTCTCTCTTACCAGCTGTAATCTCTACTTAAATATGGTGCTCAACGCTATATATTATTTCTCAATGATGTATGGCTATCCTATGATGTTTGAGTAGATCCGTTTTGTCCTATGGGCTATTTGATGATCAAGATTGGTTTGAGTTGCATGTTTTATTATTGGTGCTGTCCTATGGTGCTCTCCGTGTCGTGCAAGCGTGAGGGATCCCCGTTGTAGGGTGTTGCAATACGTTCATGATTCGCTTATAGTGGGTTGCGTGAGTGACTGAAACACAAACCCGAGTAAGGGGGTTGTTGCGTATGGGATAAAGATGACTTGATACTTTAATGCTATGGTTGGGTTTTACCTTAATGATCGTTAGTAGTTGCAGATACTTGCTAGAGTTCCAATCATAAGTGCATATGATCCAAGTAGAGAAAGTATCTTAGCTTATGCCTCTCCCTCATATAAAATTGCAATAATGATTATCGGTGTAGTTATCGATTGCGTAGGGACAAATAACTTTCTCGTAACAACAAGCTCTCTACTAAACCTAACTTAGTTGTGTCTTTATCTAAACAACCCCTACTTTTTATTTACGTATCTTTATTATGTTGCAAACCTATCCAAAAACACCTACAAAATACTTCTAGTTTCATACTTGTTCTAGGTAAAGCGAACGTCAAGCGTGCGTAGAGTTGTATCGGTGGTCGATAGAGCTTGAGGGAATATTTGTTCTACCTTTAGCTCCTTGTTGGGTTCGACACTCTTACTTACCGAAAACTGTTGCTATCCCCTATACTTGTGGGTTATCAAGACCTTTTTCTGGCGCCGTTGCTGGGGAGTAATAGCATGGGGTGAATATTCTCGTGTGTGCTTGTTTGCTTTATCACTAAGTAATTTTTATTTGCTGTTCTTAGTTCTTCTTTATCTTTAGTTATGGATATGGAACACAAAATACCAAAAAAATTCGGTGTACTTGCTACTCATGGAGATGGGGAACCTCCTGAAACCCTCTATGCTGGTTATGTGAAAGATATTATGTACTACTTTAATAATCCTGAGAAAAACCCATTCAATTATGTAATGGGAGTAACGTTGGATCAACACGAATACTTTAGGGATTATCGCTTGACACAAAAAGGGAAACTATTATGGGATCAAATTCATATATTGAATTGGTATGGTAGGAAACTATGCTTGAGATATGATTATACTTGTTGCTCTAGGATGAAGGCTCCACACCTTCCCTTTTTATGCGAATTTAATGATAATAAAACCTTAGCTTATTATGCTAATGGTATATATGATTACTATGATGTAGAACAAATAGAAGAATTTGTTGCTTTTATGGGTGCTTATGAAATTGAATCTATGTTTAAAGAGTTTGAAGATTTTGATGATTCGGTTTATAGACCTGAAAATTTAGCTATCCCTAAATATTGCTATGAGAATTATGAATACAATTCCGATATTAATGCACTTATTGAGAAAGTCTCCGCTGTCCTAGAAGAGACTAATATTTTGCAGGAATCTATGGAAGAAGTTGATGAAACTATGAGCTCATTGGATGAAAAAGATGAGGAGGAGAGCGAAGAACAAAAGGAGGAAGAGCGGATTGATCACCCGTGCCGACCTTCTAATGAGAGTAACTCTTCAACTCATACATTGTTTAATTTCCCTTCATGCTTACCGAAGGATGAATGCTATGATAATTGCTATGATCCCGTTGATTCTTTTGAAATATCCCTTTTTGATGATGCTTGCTATGCTTGTGGCCAAGATGCTAATATTAATTATGCTTATGGAGATGAACTTGATATAGTTGCTTATGTTAAACATGAAATTGTTGCTATTGCACCCACACATGATAGTCCTATTATCTTTTTGAATTCTCCCGACTACACTATATCAGAGAAGTTTGCCCTTATTAAGGATTATATTGATGGGTTGCCTTTTACCGTTGCACATGATGATTTTGATGAATATAATATGCATGTGCTTGCTGCTCCTACTTGCAATTATTATGAGAGAGGAACTATATCTCCACCTCTCTATGTTTCCAATATGATAAAATTGCAAGAAACTTCTTATGGTATGCATTGACCTTTACTTTGTCTGCATGAATTGTTCTTTTCTGACATGCCGATGCATAGCAAGAGAGTTAGACTTCGTTGTTGCATGATATATGTTACTTTGTGATCACTACTAAATTACAAATCATTGTTAATTAAAATTGGCTTTGATATACCTTGGGATCCGGGTGGATCCATTACTTGAGCACTATATGCCTAGCTTAATGGCTTTAAAGAAACCGCTGCCTGGGAGACAACCCAAAAGTTTTAGAGAGTCATTTATTTCTGTTGAGTGCTTTCATATAGTTTAAAAACAACAAAAATAAATAGGGGAACCCAAAACTTTTTCAAAAAGGAAAGTGAAAGTGAGAAAGACAAGCATTGTTGAAGTGGGAGAGCTCCTTGAACTTTGTTCATGCTCACGGCAACTTTGTGAATCTTGATTACAGAAACTTTTCAAAAAAAATAATTATCCCATTGTACAATTCCATTGTTTTATAAAAATAATCTGCCAAGGTTTGCCTTTAGGATGTTTACAATGCTTTTTGGTTTGTACGATGCAGGACAGAAACTTTGGCTGTAGTGCGCGATTTTACATTTTTAGCCGGAACGTCAAATGGTTCTGATATTTTTGCACTATCTTTCTGTATAAATTGTTTATTTTTCCTAATTTTGGTAGAATTTTTCAAATATCATAAGTATGGTGAATGTTCAGATTTTTACAGACTGTTCTGTTTTAGACAGATTCTGTTTTTGATGCATAGTTTGCTTATTTTGATGAAACTATCGATTTATATCAGTGGATTAAGCCATGGAAAAGCTATATTACAGTAGACAAAGTGAAAAAACAAAATATGAATTGGTTTGCAACAGTACTTAGAGTAGTGATTTGTTTTATTATACTAACGGATCTTACCGAGCTTTCTATTGAAGTTTTGTGTGGATGAAGTGTTCGATGATCGAGAATGTCTCGATGTGAGCGGAAGGAAGAGAGGAAAGAGCTCAAGCTTGGGGATGCCTGAGGCACCCCAAGAAAATATTCAAGGAGACTCAAGCATCTAAGCTTGGGGATGCCCCGGAAGGCATCCCCTCTTTCTTCAACAAGTATCAGTATGTTTTCGGATTCGTTTCGTTCATGCGATATGTGCAATCTTGGAGCGTCTTTTGCATTTAGTTTTCATTTTTCTTTTATGCACCATTCTGGTATGAGATAGTACTTGGTTGATTTATAGAATGCTCATTGCACTTCACCTATATCTTTTGAGTATGGCTTTATAAAATGCTTCATGTGCTTTGCTTATATCATTTGAAGTTTGGATTGCCTGTTTCTCTTTACATAGAAAACCGCCATTTGTAGAATGCTCTTTCACTTCACTTATATTTGTTAGAGCATGGGCATATCTTTTGTAGAAAGAATTAAACTCTCTTGCTTCACTTATATCTATTTAGAGAGATGACAGGAATTGGTCATTCACATGGTTAGTCATAAAATCCTACATAAAACTTGTAGATCACTGAATATGATATGCTTGATTCCTTGCAATAGTTTTGCGATATAAAGATGGTGATATTAGAGTCATGCTAGTGGGTAGTTGTGGATTGTAGAAATACTTGTGTTGAGGTTTGTGATTCCCATAGCATGCACGTATGGTGAACCGTTATGTAACGAAGTCGGAGCATGATTTATTTATTGATTGTCTTCCTTATGAGTGGTGGTCGGGGTCGAGCGATGATCTTTTCCTACCAATCTATCCCCCTAGGAGCATGCGCGTAGTACTTTGTTTCAATGAATAGATTTTTGCAATAAGTATGTGAGTTCTTTATGACTAATGTTGAGTCCATGGATTATACGCACTCTCACCCTTCCACCATTGCTAGCCTCTCTAGTACCGCGCAACTTCCGCCGGTACCATAAACCCACCATATAGCTTCCTCAAAACAGCCACCATACCTACCTATCATGGCATTTCCATAGCCATTCCGAGATATATTGCCATGCAACTTCCATCATCATCATATACATGACTTGAGCATCATTGTCATATTGCTTTGCATGATCGTAAGATAGCTAGCATGATGTTTTCATGGCTTGCCCGTTTTTTGATGTCATTGCTACGCTAGATCATTGCACATCCCAGTACACCGCCGGAGGCATTCATATAGAGTCATATCTTTGTTCTAGTATCGAGTTGTAATATTGAGTTGTAAGTAAATAAAAGTGTGATGATCATCATTATTAGAGCATTGCCCCAGTGAGGAAAGGATGATGGAGACTATGATTCCCCCACAAGTCGGGATGAGACTCCGGACGAAAAAACGAAAAAGAAAAGAAAAAATGAGAAAGGCCAAAAAAAGAGAAGGCCCAAAAAAATGAGAGAAAAATAGAGAAGGGGCAATGTTACTATCCTTTTACCACACTTGTGCTTCAAAGTAGCACCATGTTCTTCATATAGAGAGTCTCTTGAGTTATCAGTTTCATATACTAGTGGGATTTTTCATTATGGAACTTGGCTTGTATATTCTAATGATGGGCTTCCTCAAACGCCCGAGGTCTTCATGAGCAAGCAAGTTGGATGCACACCCACTTAGTTTTAGTTTGAGCTTTCATACACTTATAGCTCTAGTGCATCCGTTGCATGGCAATCTCTATTCACTCACATTGATATCTATTGGTGGGCATCTCCATAGCCCTTTGATACGCCTAGTTGATGTGAGACTATGTTCTCCTTTTCTCTCCTCCACAACCACCATTCTATTCCACCTATAGTGCTATGTCCATGGCTCACGCTCATGTATTGCGTGAAAGTTGAAAAGGTTTGAGAACGTCAAAAGTATGGAACAATTGCTTGGCTTGTCATCAGGGTTGTGCATGATGTGAATATTTTCTGTGGTGAAGATGGAGCATAGCCAGACTATATGATTTTGTAGGGATAACTTTCTTTGGCCATGTTATTTTGAAAATACATGGTTGCTTTATTAGTAGGCTTGAAGTATTATTGTTTTAATGTCAAATGATAGACTATTGCTTTGAATAACTCGTATCTTAATATTCATGCCATGATTAGATATATGATCAAGATTATGCTAGGTAGCATTCCACATCAAAAATTATCTTTTTTATCATTTACCTACTCGAGGACGAGCAGGAATTAAGCTTGGGGATGCTGATACGTCTTTGTCGTATATATAATTTTTGATTGTTCCATGCCAATATTCTACAACTTTCATAAAATTTTGGCAAATTTTTATACTATTTTTGGGACTAACATATTGATCCAGTGCCCAGTGCCAGTTCCTGTTTGTTGCATGTTTTTTGTTTTGCAGAAAATCCATATCGAACGGAGTCCAAACGGGATAAAAACGGACAAAGATTTTTTTTTGGAATATATGTGATATTTGGGAAGTGAAATCAACACGAGACGATGCTCGAGGGGCCCACGAGGCAGGGGGCGCGCCCCTGACCCTCGTGGCCACCCCGTAAGGCGGTTGGCGCCCTTCTTTCGCCGCAAGAAAGCTAATATACGAATAGAGATTGTGTTAAAATTTCAGCCCAATCGGAGTTACGGATCTCCGGGAATATAAGAAACAGTGAAAGGGTAGAATCTGGGAACGCAGAAACAGAGAGAGGCAGAGAGACAAATCCAATCTCGGAGGGGCTCTCGCTCCTCCCATGCCATGGAGTCCATGGACCAGGGGGAAACCCTTCTCCCATCTAGGGAGGAGGTCAAGGAAGAAGAAGAAGGAGGGGGGCTCTCTCCCCCTCGCTTCCGGTGGCGCCGGAGTGCCACCGGGGGCCATCATCATCACCGCAATCTTCACCAACAACTTCACCGCCATCATCACCAACTCTTCCCCCCTCTATGCAGCGGTGTAACCTCTCTCTTACCCGCTGTAATCTCTACTTAAACATGGTGCTCAACGCTATATATTATTTCTCAATGATGTATGGCTATCCTATGATGTTTGAGTAGATCCGTTTTGTCCTATGGGCTATTTGATGATCAAGATTGGTTTGAGTTGCATGTTTTATTATTGGTGCTGTCCTATGGTGCTCTCCGTGTCGTGCAAGCATGAGGGATCCCCGCTGTAGGGTGTTGCAATACGTTCATGATTCGCTTATAGTGGGTTGCGTGAGTGACTGAAACACAAGCCCGAGTAAGGGGTTGTTGCGTATGGGATAAAGAGGACTTGATACTTTAATGCTATGGTTGGGTTTTACCTTAATGATCTTTAGTAGTTGCGGATGCTTGCTAGAGTTCCAATCATAAGTGCATATGATCCAAGTAGAGAAAGTATGTTAGCTTATGCCTCTCCCTCATATAAAATTGCAATAATGATTACCGATCTAGTTATCGATTGCCTAGGGACAAATAACTTTCTCGTAACAACAAGCTCTCTACTAAACCTAACTTAGTTGTGTCTTTATCTAAACAGCCCCTACTTTTTATTTACGTAATCTTTATTATCTTGCAAACCTATCCAAAAACACCTACAAAATACTTCTAGTTTCATACTTGTTCTAGGTAAAGCGAACGTCAAGCGTGCGTAGAGTTGTATCAGTGGTCCATAGAACTTGAGGGAATATTTGGTCTACCTTTAGCTCCTTGTTGGGTTCGACACTCTTACTTATCAAAAACTGTTGCGATCCCCTATACTTGTGGGTTATCAGAAGTGGACACTTCCATGATGATAATTTTGGTAATGTCATGGAACACTTCTACGACAGCACATGTATGACTATCTTGATTCCGTCATAAAATTGTCATGGATGTACATGCATGAAAGAAAACGTGACCTACTGTGACAAACACGTATCATCACGGAAGTGTCTTTTTTTGTAGTGTCGATGATTCCGAAATGAACATGATTGGGTACAGAAAGTTTGCCAGTGCACTTCAGTGGGACCGAGTTTCTAGGGTTTAGGGTGTGGCTTTGTCTTGAGTATCTCGGTGGATTCAGATGTGTATGTTTCGGTAATTCTGATTGATTTCACTCGGTGATTCCAAAATGAACATGGTTGGGTACACAAAGTTTGCTAGTGCACTTCGGTGGGACCGAGTTTTAGGGTTTAGGTTGTGGCTCTGTCTTGAGTATCTCAGTGGGTTCAGATGCGTATGTTTTGGTGGGACTGTCGGTGTCAAAACCGACAGATCTCGGGTAGGGGGTCCCGAATTGTGTGTCTGAGGATTGATGGTAACAAGGGACAAGTGGGACACAATGTTTACCCACGGGCCCTCTTAATGGAGGTAAAGCCCTACGCCCTGCTTGATTGTATTCGATGAGTATAGGGATTACAAGAGTTGATCTACCTCGAGGTCGTAATGGCCAAACCCTAGTTGTCTAGCCTATGAGAATTCTGATGATCTCTACGGACTAACCCCTTCGATTTATATACACACCGGAGAGGCCTAGGGTTGTACGGAGTCAGTTTGTAAGGGAAGGAAATAACATATCCGGGCACCAAACTTGCCTTCCATGCATATAGGAGTCCTACCCAGATACGGGGGAAAGTCTTCTGCTTTTATCTTCATGGCCCATCAGTCCGGCCCATATCAAATAGTCTGGACACTAGAGGACCCCCTAATCCAGGACTCCCTCAGTAGCCCCTGAACCAGCCTTCGATGACAATGTGTTCGGCACGCGGATTGTCTTCGGCATTGCAAGGCGGGTTCCTTCTCTTAAACACTTCAAGATAACTGCCTGCACGAAGGATCTATATCCAGCTCTGTATAACTAATACAACCCTTAGTCATGAAGGCAAGATATAAAAAAACAGTGTCTTTTACTGACAACTTTTTCGGCGAAGCGTCACGTCTGGCTGTTTAACATTTCGAACCGTTTTCATGCCTCCTATTTTGCCTTTCGAGGCATAGCCTCCATTGGCACGTCCCGTCAAAACAGAGATCGTGCCCGCCCATTGCGGGATTCCCATCGTATGATCTCTTTGGGAATAGGTGAGTTTTAAGGCTTGAGAGGGGGGTGTTTGGTATTTCACCGCCTATAAGAGGGTAAACAATCCCTTCTTTTTCCCCACGCCTTCTTCTAGCTCCCGCCTTCTCATCTCTGAGCTCCAGCGCCCAAAAATTCAATCTTTCCCACCGCCACCAAGCTCCCCAGTCATGTCTGGATCCGGCTCCAAGGACGAGTGGGAGGCCTCCTCCGTCACCGAGAAGGACATCAAGGAGCTCTGAAGTGCGGGCTACCTATCCGCGGATATCGCGCACAGGCTTCCTGCCAAAGATCAGTTCATCCCTACTCCGGAGCCCGACGAGAGGGTCGTATTCATCCCCCACTTCCTCCGAGGGCTAGGGTTTCCCCTCCACCCCTTTGTACGAGGTCTGATGTTCTACTATAGGTTAGATTTCCATGATCTAGCCCCAAATTCCTTCCTCCACATATCGGCGTTTATCGTCGTGTGCGAGGCTCTTCTCTGCATCCCCCACACTTTGGCCTATGGCTCAAGGTCTTCAATCTAAAGATGAAGGTGGTCAACGGTCAACATGCAGACTGCGGGGCCATGGTAAGCTCCCCAACGCCATCTGGCCAAAAGGGGCCTTTGTCGAGACTGTCAAGGTGTGGCAGTAAGAGCGGTTCTACATCACTGAACCCCGCGACGCCAAGTGGGCGGCCACACCCGACTTCAGATCCGGACCCCCACGAGACTCACCTCATGGACCGCCAAGGGCCTTGATTGGGGGTCCCAACCGAAGGTGATGATGCTACACAAGTGCATCTCGAACGTGTTGGGCAAAAACACTGGTCTCACAAACATGATCCAGGTGATGCTCTTCCGCCGTGTCCTTCCCTGCCAACTCCGGGCCTCCCCCATGTGGGAGTTCAATCCGAAAGAGCCACGAACCTTGAAGCGCTTCTTCGGCACCATGCACGAAGACATATGGAAGCAGCTTTTCAAGGCCCAAAAGAGTTGGCCGATGAAGACCGAAGACATCGGACTCGACAGTGAGAACCTGGCCTCGGCGGTAAGCATAACCTTTCTGAAGACTTATCTGGCTAATGCTTCAGATGATGATAAAGATTTACATTATCCTCTTTCCGCACAGGGCTGGACAATGAAGGCGGAGCGGATCAACTGTCTGGTGCCGCTACCAGAGAACCGGACCACCTCCCAGCTAACGAAGATGCTGGTCCCGACGCCATATCAAGCACCGGAGAAGAAGGCCAAGGAGAAGAAGGGTAAGGAGGCCAAGGGCGGCCCCCGCCACAAGGGTCCTTCGGACATAGTGTCCGGAGAGACCGAAGCCCTCTCCTGCCACGAGGAAGATGAGGAAGAAGAAGAGGAGCAGGAGGTAGAAAGCAACTCCCCTCGTAAGGGGTGGAAGAAGAAGAGGGAGGCCTCCGAAGACCCGAAGGGGGAGGCGCCCAAGAGGGGGAAGGTGATCCTCCAGGACAGTTCGGACTCAGATGCCGAACTGGTCCCCAAAAGACCTCCGAGGGCAAAGCCCCTGGCCGAATAGTAAGTATTTTAGATACTTAATGTCCGTCTTTAGCTCTCCCCTTCTATCACATAAGACATTTTGCTATGTGCCTTTCAGCCCTCCATGCGAGCTCCCGAACACTCCGTTATCGAAGGGGAACTCTCTGCCGCCCGAGATGGCAGAGAGCGAGATGCCTCCACGAGCCCCCTCGCCTATCACCATGGATGACACCGAGGTGTTATCTCGATGGACCTCTCCTGGCCGTGGAGAGGCGTACGAGGCCGTCGAGAAGGCGCTTGAGGTTAATACCTCGGTCGCCGAAGACATAGGGGAGGCGACTGTGACGCCCCGAGTCCGATGTGCCAGGTGTCTTCTAGTTATTCGCTGTTGTTGTCTTGTCATTCGCTTGCGTGTTGCATCTTGTCATGTCATCATGTGCATTGCATCATCACGTTTTCAATATTTGCTTCCGTCCGGGTTTCCCAGTTCCTTCCGTTGTCCGTTCTGAGCCCAGACACACTTGCACGCGCCCACGGCACGGCCGAGATAGTATTTTATAAGTGGCCGGAAAATGTTCTCGGAATGGGATGAGAGTTGGCGTGCGGTCTTGCTATAGTGTAGGTAGACCGCCTGCCAAGTTTCATCACCATCGGAGTTCGTTTGACGCCCCAACGATCAACTATAGCGGCAATATAGCCGGTCTAACGTCGGACGTTTTCGGTCTTCGAAAACTGTTGCCGGGCTTTCCCTCTCTTTCCTCTCTAGTCCGTCTGCACAGTCCGCTATCACCGCCAGGCCCCGAAACCCCTCCTTGCACGGTGCATCGACCCGGACTGTTGCCACCGTTGTGTCCGGATCATCCCCAAACATCTACAAAACGTCTCCATTTTCTCATTTGAGCTCCCTAGCCTATATTTCCCGACCGTCCGATTACGATCGAAGGGACGGATTAGCCCCTACCAAAAATTCTTATTACTATATATAGTCCAACCCCTAGACCAAACCCTAAAATCTAGGGGAACTATCCCATCATTCCTCCTTGCCGCCGCCACAATCAAATCCTCGGGATCCCCTCATTCCCCCTGACCCAATCCCACCAACCAGACTCCACCCGAGGCCTCCCCTTGATCCAACTCGTCTTCGCTCTCCTCGTCGACCAGGGAGAAGAGCTCCTCCCGAGACCAGCAGACGAGCCCCCGTCGCGACCCTCTCCTTCTGTTCCCTCTTCCCGTGCTCCTCCCGTTTCTCCCTCTCTCATCTCTCTCTGTTCTCATGTTTCTCTGTCGACAGGAGCATCCGCGCCATGGCCTCGCTGAGCTTTGCCCGCACCAGCGCATCGATGAGATCCTCGCCTGCCCCGTGCCATGGACCCGCGCCCAGCCTTCCTTCCCCGCGCCGTTCCTCGCGCGCCGGACCTCCCCAACTCCGCTTGATCCTCTGCTTCATCGCCGCCATGGGTCACGAGAGCCTCGACCCCCCTGGAATGTCGCCTCACCAGGACATATCGACCGCTCGGATCCGCGTCTCCAGCCACCAAGCTACTCCCCGCGCCGCCGTCATGCATCAAGCCCTGCGCCTCTCCACCGCCCCGCCAAGTCTCTCTGCTGCGTCGCCCGCCTGCGACCTCCTATGCCTCCCCTGCGTCCAGACGAGAACGAGCGAGGCAACCGCTCGAGTTGACTGCGCCCCCTTCCACCTCCTCGTCGATCCAGCCAGTCCAGAGGCCTGCTAGCCCTAGCCTGGCCTCCCTCCGATTGGGCCAGGCCCACTGGGTGAGCTGACCCCAGCGCCCCCCTTTTCTTTTTTCTCCATTGGGCCAGCCTACAGATTCAGCCCGATATGTTTTTTTTCTGGTCCTGCGAATTTTGCCAATTATCCAGAGAATTACATATTTGCAGAAAACCCCTCATAGTTCATGCATATAATAACTTATTAACTATGCACCATATGTAAAAACTTAATATATGAAACTTGCTTAAAATTGTGTCTAGTTTCATAATATGCCACTTTCATCCATGTTTAAAATGTTTAAAATGATGTTTGGTTAAATTTGCTCCTATGCCATGTTAAAATGCTTTAGTTCATAACTAAATAACCGTAGCTCCAAACCTAACAAACTTTATATATAAATGGGGTGGAAAAATTCCTAGTTTAACATGGTGTACGTGCTTTGCATGTTTAACAACTATAAAATTTGGTTTAGGGCAGAGCAGCACCAAACCTAATATATGCATATGAGGATTTTACCGGAATTGTTGTTTGTTGTTTCCGGCCTCATTTAAACTTGACTAGATAGGTAGTTTTCATTTGCTTCACCTTCTTGCCATGCTAACAAAATTTAATCTTGTTGGATACATAAACGAGAGAGAACTAAATAAGTCATGTGGTGTTTCGTCAATATGCAACTTGTTGCATATTGAGCTCCACTTAATTTGTAGGGTTGCTTGTGCACTTTGCCATGCCATGCCTCATTAAAACCGAACATGCATCATACTTGTTGTGCATCATGCCATGATTTTGTGTTGGTTGTTTACTATGTTGTTTGCTTCTTTCCGGTGTTGCTTCTCCGGGTTGGTTCCGGTAACGTCGCGTTTGTGAGGACCCGTTCGTCTACGTCCGTTTGTCTTCTTCATGGACTCGTTCTTCTTCCTTGCGGGATCTCAGGCAAGATGATCATACCCTCAAAATCACTTCTATCTTTGCTTTGCTAGATTCTCTCTCTTTTGCTATGCCTATGCTATGATGCCTACCACTTGCTTATCATGCCTCCCAAATTGCCATGTCAAACCTCTAACCCACCTTGTCCTAGCAAACCGTTGTTTGGCTATGTTACAGATTTGCTCAGCCCCTCTTTTAGCGTTGTTAGTTGCAGGTGAAGATTGAAGATTGTTCCTTGTTGGAACATGGAGATCGTTCCTTGTTGGAACATTGCTTACTTGTTGGGATATCACAATATCTCTTATTTAATTAATTCATCTATATACTTGGTAAAGGGTGGAAGGCTCGGCCTTATGCCTGGTGTTTTGTTCCACTCTTGCCGCCCTAGTTTCCGTCATATCGGTGTTATGTTCCCGGATTTTGCGTTCCTTACGCGGTTGGGCTATTATGGGAACCCCTTGACAGTTTGCCTTGATTAAAACTCCTCCAGCAATGCCCAACATTGGTTTTACCATTCGCCACCTAGCCTTTTCTTTCCCTTGGGTTATGCAGACTCAAGGGTCATCATTATTTTAACCCCCCTGGGCCAGTGCTCCTCTGAGTGTTGGTCCAAAACGGGCAGCCTGCGGGGCCACCTCGGGGAAACTCGAGGTTTGGTTTTACTCGTAGCTTGACCTATCTGAGTGTGCCCTGAGTATGAGATATGTGCAGCTCCTATCGGGATTTGTCGGCACATTCGGGCGGTGTTGCTGGATTTGTTTTAACTTGTCGAAGTTGTCTTGTAGAACCGGGATACCGAGTCTGATCGGAATGTCTCGGGAGAAGGTATATCCTTCATTGACCGTGAGAGCTTGTCATGGGCTAAGTTGGGACTCCCCTGCAGGGATTTGAACTTTCGAAAGCCGTGCCCGTGGTTATGGGCAGATGGGAATTTGTTAATGTCCGGTTGTAGAAAACCTGAAGTTGACCTTAAATAAAATGCATCAACCGTGTGTGTAACCGTGATGGTATCTTCTCGGCGGGGTCCGGGAAGTGAACACGGTGTTGGAGTTATGCTTGACGTAGGTTGTTCTAGGATCACTTCTTGATCATATGTTTCTCGATTGTGCTTTGCCTTCTCTTCTCGCTCTCTTTTGCGAATAGGTTAGCCACCATATATGCTAGTCGCTTGCTGCAACTCCACCTCATACCTTTTACCCTTCCTATAAGCTTAAATAGTCTTGATCGCGAGGGTGCGAGATTGTTGAGTCCGCGTGGCTCACAGATACTTCCAAACTAGCTTGCAGGTGCCGATGAGTCTGAGCAGATGACACAACCAAGCTCAAGGAGGAGCTCGATTAAGATCTTGTTCTTTGTGTTGTTTCGTTCTAGTTGATCAGTAGTGGAGCCCAGTTAGGGTCGATCGGGGACCTTGTCGCATTTGGGGTTCTTCTTTTATTTTGGTTCCGTAGTCGGACCTTGAGTGTATTTGGATGATGTAATGCTTTATTCATGTATTTGTGTGAAGTGGCGATTGTAAGCCAACTATGTATCTCTTTCCCTTATGTATTACATGGGTTGTGTGAAGATTACCTCACTTGCGACATTGCTTTCAATGCGGTTATGCCTCTAAGTCGTGCTTCGACACGTGGGAGATATAGCCGCATCGAGGGCGTTACAAGTTGGTAATCAGAGCCTTCCCCGACCTTTGGAGCCCCCACTACTTGATCGTTATTAGCGGACGAGTTGAGTCTAGAAAAATGTTTTGAGTCATTTAGGAATTATATATCGGAGAGTTTAGGAATTCTTTTTACTCCCCAGTCCCTTCATCGCTCTGGTAAGGCATCCCGACGTAGAGTTTTGACTCTTCTCTTCTCAAATTTCACTAAATTTTTTTAGGATCACGCGGGTATCTTGGAATCGTTCCGATGGTTTTGTGACGAGAACATTGTTCTTGGTGCTTCCTGACATTTAGGGGTTGTGGCAGTGTCCCGGGGAGTTGAGCTCCGAGGTGTTGTCGTCACAATTTTATCGTTGCAGTTCTGGAATACCTGAGTTTAGTTCGCCGACATCGAAAATCTCTTTTATGCAGTTGTTGGTGAGATAACCTCGACGCCACCCAGTACTGGGGCGGGAGTTCGGGAGTATTGCCATAACTCGTATAACGGATGCTTTTCGAAGGTTGAGGTAAATGATTTCCGAAGGTTTCTTGGTTATGTGTTGAAGGATGGATGCAGCTGGATGTAGGATTTGCTAGTTTTGGGTGAGATATTATGCTTCCCTTGTATCCCCAACACCTGATTGCATAACCGGAAAGTTTCGGGAGTTTATAAGTGGGAATTCAAGTAGCTCTTAGGATATCTTTCTGACAGATGTATGATATGAAATTGGGGTTCGACGTCTAGTGGTCCTCCTATCCACGGTTGGTTTTACAATGGTCTCGTTGTGTCTTAAAGAGTCCTTGGCTATGCCGACTCGGGGACACTTTGTATGTCATGTACACTGCCTTGTACATGATGGTGCTGTAAGATCAAGCCCGTGTAGGCCCCACCATGAAAACTTCGGACGAAATCTCTATCATATGTTTGTTCCGGCTTATTCTGCAAGCCAATCCTTTGTTTTGTTTTGAGTTGTGGTATTCGAGTTGCTTCGAAGTCAAATGTTGATTCCATACCTTTCCTAAACGGTGTTCTCATACTCCGATGTGAACACTAATCCTTCATGACAATCGAGATTGCCATGTCAATCCTTTTTCAACCGGCGTGTTTCTCTTCAAGTGGATCCAATCATCTTCAACATTTGCAAGATCAATTATCAGTTCTTCTCAATGTTGTTTGTTTCATTCATCTCCAAGTTGCCTTTGTTTTTCCCGCCCACCCTCCCTTGTTTTTCTTCAAGGACTCAGATTTCTTTATAGTATCCATTTTATTCATGTGAAGTCTCTCCATTCCTTTCCGTTAATGTTCTTACCCGGTGATTTTCATCAAGATTCTAAGGGAGCTTCAAGCTCATCATTCTTCGTTCTTTTCCTTCTATGGTGGATTCAATTCAAGCTTTTGGTGTTGATCATATCCTTTCCTCGTTTCAAACGCCTTCTCATACTGGTGCACCTCTTAATCATCCACTTCTCACTATTCAATTGTTCCGGAGTGCTCAAGATATCTCGAAGATTCGTGTTTCCACTCTGCATTAGTTCAAGCTCTTTCGAGGTGGTTACCAAATTCAAACCATTTAATTCAACCGGTGCTTTCTCTCTTAAATCGTTCAACGGTGTTTGTTTTCAGTGGGCCCTAACCCGCAGGTCTTTTCCCAGGATCTTACCTGAATTTTCTTATTTTTTCGGAGTTATAATCAAATTCTTTCAAAGTTTGATGTAAGAATGATTCAGCATCAGTCATATGTATTTCTCCAAGATCTTTCAAATTCTTTTCATCGTTGGCTCAACTTTTCCATTCTTCATTCCGGTGTGCCTCAATAATTCATGGTGGTGTTTCTCCTCGTCATTCTCAACATTTGAAGACCGAAGAAGAGTTTGTCTCATTCTTGATCCATTCTCTTCAAGATTCGTCATTCTAGCTTGTTGCCATCCTCTCATAGTTGTTTTTGGATTGTGAGAATTCTTTTCACCTATCCGGAGCAATTCAAGAGTCTTTTCAGTTTGATTATCCGGATCCCATCATCTCAGAGTTTATTCATTCTCAGCTTTCAGCTCTCGTTCTCCAATCTTACCGGTGCTTCGTTCAAGTGATCTCTAATCAGTCGTAATCCCTTTGTTCTCATGTATCTAGTTTCTCTCAAGCATCTTCGTTCATTTGCAAATTCTTCCGGGTGTTTCGTTATCTTCTATTCGTTTTTTTTCAATCCTTACGGTGGTTGCTCCAAGATTCTTCTTCCTTCATATATCATATCAATGTATTCATTGTTTTCTATCCTACCGGTGACTTGTTGAAGACTTTCTCAAGTTGGCGCTATATCTATCTTAATCTTTTCTATGAGAATAAGTAATATGCCAAATCCATTGATTGTCATCAATTTAATTGGTGAAGGATAAGCATAATGTAATTCTTATTCTTGTTTTCATCCAAGTGATTAATTCCTTTTTCGGGAGTGGTTCATCATATCATATTCTTAGTTCGAGATGCTTTATCTTTTCTTTCCCGGAGTTCCAAGCTCTAATTATCACGGAGGTCCATCTAAATCATTGCAAGGATTCACCATGTGTTTTCAATTTCTCTTTCTTGTTATTCTTTTCTTACCGGAGTTTCTTCATGGAGGCTATACATGATGGTTCATCAAGGATTTTTTCCCTTCTAGAAGTGTTCATCAAGATTCCTTTCAGAGGAGTTCAAGCATTCTTCATTTTGTAATTTGGAGTGCAATTCTTTTCTTCCGTATCATTGGAGGTGGTATTACGTCATTCTTGATAATTTGAGTTCATGCTTCATGATTCACATGTTGTTAAGATTGAGGTATTTTAAATCCATCAACCTCTTCGTTGGAGTTATCTTGGGTTATATTCCGCCTAAAGCCTTCCCTAAGGATTGTTGCTAATTATGGTGCTTATAAGTGACCCAAGTTCTTCATCTACCCTCCCGGTGAAATAACTTTCTCGTCTCCTTGTCATATAAACCCAATCAAATCTTTTTCGTGAGTGGCAAGTTGTCACCTCATAATGTTGAGATGCCTTCTATAAGCCCACTTCAAGTTTGTCCTTCCGTTGTTGGTGTTCCAACAACTCCGTTCGACCCTTCTCCTAAAGATGCCTTTTTCAAGCTCTTTTGTGGCAGAAGTTGGCATTTTCTTCTCAATTCTCCTATGGCAATTATCTATCTTCTATTCGTCAGTTCCGGAGGCATTGTGATGTTGCTCTCCTCAACCCATCTTCTCGGATTGTCAGGACCATGTTTTGATCGTGCTTATCCTTTTAACCGGAGTATTGTGTCCCTTTTCTCAAGCTCTTTGATTTCATCAAGTTTTTCATCTCTTTTAAACCGGAGTGCTGTCCGAGATCTTTCTTACCCCTTGTTCCATTCTTTCAATAGTTACAGAGACAGTGTATTGTGATTTCATCAAGTATCTTCTCATCTTATCAAGTTCTTATTTAATTCCTTTTCTTTTCAATCAGAATGCTGCGCGAAGTTGTTCTCCCTTGTTCCTCTTTTCTAACGGAGTGTTTTCAGCTTCGATCGTCTCTGTTGTATTCTTTTCTCGATATGGCTTAACCTTTTCAAGGTTCTTTGGTTTCACTCATTTGTCAAAGGAGCAATTTAGTTTTACCTCTTCTCTTTCTTTTCCATTGTCCCTCCGGTGCCATTCTAGATCTCAGGACGAGATCCTCTCGTAGTGGTGGAGTGTTGTGACGCCCCGAGTCCAATGTGCCAGGTGTCTTCCAGTTATTCGCTGTTGTTGTCTTGTCATTCGCTTGCATGTTGCACCTTGTCATGTCATCATGTGCATTGCATCATCACGTTTTCAAAATTTGCGTCCGTCCGGGTTTCCCAGTTCCTTCCGTTGTCCGTTCTGAGCCCAGACACACTTGCACGCTCCCACGGCACGCCCGAGATAGTATTTTATAAGTGGACGGAAAATGTTCTTGGAATGGGATGAGAGTTGGCGTGCGGTTTTGTTATAGTGTAGGTAGACCGCCTGCCAAGTTTCATCACAATCGGAGTTCGTTTGACGCCCCAACGATCAACTATAGCGGCAATATAGCCGGTCTACGTCGGACGTTTTCGGTCTTCGAAAACTGTTGTCGGGCTTTCCCTCTCTTTCCTCTCTAGTCCGTCTGCACAGTCCGCTATCACCGCTAGGCCCCGAAACCCCTCCTTGCACGGTGCATCGACCCCCTCACGTGCGCGTCTGAAAGTTGTCTCGAACCCGACCTGGACTGTCGCCACCGTTGTGTCCGGATCATCCCCAAACATCTACAAAACGTCTCTGTTTTCTCATTTGAGCTCCCTAGCCTATATTTCCCGACCATCCGATTACGATCGGAGGGACGGATTAGCCCCTACCAAAAATTCTTATTGTTATATATAGTCCAACCCCTAGACCAAACCCTAAAATCTAGGGGAACTGTCCCATCATTCCTCCTCGCCGCCGCCACAATCAAATCCTCGGGATCCCCTCATTCCCCCCGACCCAATCCCACCAAGCAGACTCCACCCGAGGCCTCCCCTTGATCCAACTCGTCTTCGCTCTCCTCGTCGACCAGGGAGATGAGCTCCTCCCGAGACCAGTAGATGAGCCCCCGTCGCGACCCTCTCCTTCTGTTCCCTCTTCCCGTGGTCCTCCCGTTTCTCCCTCTCTCATCTCTCTCTGTTCTCATATTTCTCTGTCAACAGGAGCATCCGCGTCATGGCCTCGCTGAGCTTTGCCCGCACCAGCGCATCGACGAGATCCTCGTCTGCCCCGCGCCATGGACCCACGCCCAGCCTTCCTTCCCCGCGCGGTTCCTCACGCGCCGGACCTCCCCAACTTCGCCGGAGCACCGCGGTGTCCGCTTGATCCTCTGCTTCATCGCCGCCATGGGTCACGAGAGCCTTGACCCCCCTGCAATGTCGCCTCGCCAGGACATATCGACCGCCCCGATCCGCGTCTCCAGCCACCAAGCTAGTCCCCGCGCCGCCGTCGTGCATCAAGCCCTGCGCCTCTCCGCCGCCCCGCCAAGTCTCTCTGTTGCGTCGCCCGCCTGCGACCTCCTCTGCCTCCCCTGCGTCCAGACGAGAACGAGCGAGGCAACCGCTCGCGTTGACTGCGCCCCCTTCCACCTCCTCGTCGATCCAGCCAGTCCAGAGGCCTGCTAGCCCTAGCCGTGCCTCCCTCCGATTGGGCCAGGCCCACTGGGTGAGCTGACCCCAGCGCCCCCCCTTTTCTTTTTTCTCCATTGGGCCAGCCTACAGATTCGGCCCGATATGTTTTTTTTTTCTGGTCCTGTGAATTTTGCCAATTATCTGGAGAATTACAGATTTGTAGAAAACCCCTCATAGTTCATGCATATAATAACTTATTAACTATGAACCATATGTAAAAACTTAATATATGAAACTTGCTTAAAATTGTGTCTAGTTTCATAATATGCCACTTTCATCCATGTTTAAAATGTTTAAAATGATGTTTGGTTAAATTTGCTCCTATGCCATGTTAAAATGCTTTAGTTCATAACTAAATAACCGTAGCTCCAAACCTAACAAACTTTATATATAAATGGGGTGGAAAAATTCCTAGTTTAACATGGTGTACGTGCTTTGCATGTTTAACAACTATAAAATTTGGTTTAGGGCAGAGCAGCACCAAACCTAATATATGCATATGAGGATTTTACCGGAATTGTTGTTTGTTGTTTCCGGCCTCATTTAAACTTGACTAGATAGGTAGTTTTCATTTGCTTCACCTTCTTGCCATGCTAACAACATTTAATCTTGTTGGATACATAAACGAGAGAGAACTAAATAAGTCATGTGGTGTTTCGTCAATATGCAACTTGTTGCATATTGAGCTCCACTTAATTTGTAGGGTTGCTTGTGCACTTTGCCATGCCATGCCTCATTAAAACCGGACATGCATCATACTTGTTGTGCATCATGCCATGATTTTGTGTTGGTTGTTTACTATGTTGTTTGCTTCTTTCCGGTGTTGCTTCTCCGGGTTGGTTCCGGTAACGTCGCGTTTGTGAGGACCCGTTCGTCTACGTCCGTTTGTCTTCTTCATGGACTCGTTCTTCTTCCTTGCGGGATCTCAGGCAAGATGATCATACCCTCGAAATCACTTCTATCTTTGCTTTGCTAGATGCTCGCTCTTTTGCTATGCCTATGCTACGATGCCTACCACTTGCTTATCATGCCTCCCAAATTGCCATGTCAAACCTCTAACCCACCTTGTCCTAGCAAACCATTGTTTGGCTATGTTACCGATTTGCTCAGCCCCTCTTTTAGCGTTGTTAGTTGCAGGTGAAGATTCAAGTTTGTTCCTTGTTGGAACATGGAGATCGTTCCTTGTTGGAACATTGCTTACTTGCTGGGATATCACAATATCTCTTATTTAATTAATGCATCTATATACTTGGTAAAGGGTGGAAGGCTCGGCCTTATGCCTGGTGTTTTGTTCCACTCTTGCCGCCCTAGTTTCCGTCATATCGGTGTTATGTTCCCGGATTTTGCGTTCCTTACGCGGTTGGGCTATTGTGGGAACCCCTTGACAGTTCGCCTTGATTAAAACTCCTCCAGCAATGCCCAACATTGGTTTTACCATTCGCCACCTAGCCTTTTCTTTCCTTGGGTTCTGCAGACTCAAGGGTTATCATTATTTTAACCCCCCCCGGGCCAGTGCTCCTCTGAGTGTTGGTCCGAAACGGGCAGCCTGCGGGGCCACCTCGGGGAAACTCGAGGTTTGGTTTTACTCGTAGCTTGACCTATCTGAGTGTGCCCTGAGTACGAGATATGTGCAGCTCCTATCGGGATTTGTCGGCACATTCGGGCGGTGTTGCTGGATTTGTTTTAACTTCTCGAAGTTGTCTTGTAGAACTAGGATACCGAGTCTGATCGGAATGTCTCAGGAGAAGGTATATCCTTTGTTGACCGTGAGAGCTTGTCATGGGCTAAGTTGGGACTCCCCTGCAGGGATTTGAACTTTTGAAAGCCGTGCCCGTGGTTATGGGCAGATGGGAATTTGTTAATGTCCGGTTGTAGAAAACCTGAAGTTGACCTTAAATAAAATGCATCAACCGTGTATGTAACCGTGATGGTATCTTCTCGGCGGGGTCCGGGAAGTGAACACGGTGTTGGAGTTATGCTTGACGTAGGTTGTTCTAGGATCACTTCTTGATCATATGTTTCTCGATCGTGCTTTGCCTTCTCTTCTCGCTCTCTTTTGCGAATAGGTTAGCCACCATATATGCTAGTCGCTTGCTGCAACTCCACCTCATACCTTTTACCCTTCCTATAAGCTTAAATAGTCTTGATCACGAGGGTGCGAGATTGTTGAGTCCCCGTGGCTCACAGATACTTCCAAACCAGCTTGCAGGTGCCGATGAGTCCGAGCAGATGACGCAACCAAGCTCAAGGAGGAGCTCGATGAAGATCTTGTTCTTTGTGTTGTTTCGTTCTAGTTGATCAGTAGTGGAGCCTAGTTGGGGTTGATCGGGGATCTTGTCGCATTTGGGGTTCTTCTTTTATTTTGGTTCCGTAGTCGGACCTTGAGTGTATTTGGATGATGTAATGCTTTATTCATGTATTTGTGTGAAGTGGCGATTGTAAGCCAACTATGTATCTCTTTCCCTTATGTATTACATGGGTTGTGTGAAGATTACCTCACTTGCGACATTGCTTTCAATGCGGTTATGCCTCTAAGTCGTGCTTCGACACGTGGGAGATATAGCCGCATCGAGGGCGTTTCAGCGACCCCTATGACAACCGACAGTGGGGACTTCCAACAATCCGGTCCCCAGCTAGACACCATTCTAGAGACCAATGCGGCTCCAGGATCAAGTGAGCAGCCCCCTACAAAAGAGGAGGGGAGGAGCATCAGCTCCAACGGTGACCTCCACTAATCCGAGGCCTACAACGTGCTTCCATGATGGAGGAGCACTGCACCTTGATGGGTGCGGTGGTGGAGAAGGTTATGTCTGGAAAAAGAAGACTGAACGAAGCCTTCACCAGCCTATTGACAGTATTTGAGGTATATTACGTAATGTACTGAACATTTTTATTTCATATAGAGGAATATACCTGTATATAGACAATAGCCCCTGAGGCTCTGTCCGGTTTAAAAGAAACCAGACAGAGGATCCACATAAAATTGAGGAAAGTTAACATTCTTCTCTATTATTGTAACAGGGTTCCCTGTTGGTGGCGATCGTCCAAGCCGCTGAAGTGTTCGAACTCAATCGGAAGCTTCGGGTGGCTGATGAAGAAATCGACTGCATTAACAAGTGGTTTTACGAGACGCAAAGTAAATCTTTGAAAGAATTTACTTACATATCGAAAATGATATATATGTTCAGTGGTTAACTTGTTTAATGCTTTGATTATGAGCATAGTTGGTGCAGCCGAGGTCATGACCCTCAAAGGCGCCCTTGCCCAAGCCCAGAAAGAGGCGAAGGCAAGCAAGGCAGCCGCTGATAAAGCGATTGCAGAACTGAAGACCGAGCAGGCCACCCGCCGCCAACACGAAGCTCAGATGGCCGAAGTCAAATAAGAGCTGAAGGATGCAATCAGCAAATGCGAGGATTTGGTGGAGAAGACTTCAGCCCAATCATCTGAACTCGCCAAAGTTCTCTAGGAGGCTAAAGAGGCGCGGGTCGAGTCCCGGAGTGCTCGCGAAGAGACCCGTTAGGCGAAGTAGATAGCGGCTGGGAAGGCCTTTCTTTTGAAAAGTATTTTTGGAGGTCAAAGATATGCTTTACTCACTCGCGTGTGGAGTTCGCCAGACGCGTTTGCGGATCATCCAAGGAGTGTCGCTGATGCTGCACAGTTCTTTCGAGCCCAGGAGGGGAACTCGACCGAGAAGCTGTTCTGGTCACAGTTTCTTGCGCCGGAGCACCCGACGCCCCTAAATAACAGCTGAAGCAGCTGATGGAGCTGCATAGGGTGGACGGTTTGGCCATGAAGGATATAATAGTCCATCTTTGGCCGGCCGAACCCATTCT